>NC_069792.1:67189546-67499046 GCF_027406575.1 Nycticebus coucang | reverse complement strand
CAAAGTCAATGGTGAAGTAGCTTCCTTCCACTCCTCCAAAACACGCCCACACAGTCAGTGGGCCTTGTGCAGTTCATAAAGGCTTTATTAATTCTTGAGTTTGAATTTTGATTCATTTCTCATGTGGAGGACATATTTTGAGCAACTGTGCAGGAAAGGACATGTTAAATACACTTCATTCTATCCAAACATGGTTATGTCTATTACCTCCACGTTTTAGCAATCGCGAAGCTAGATGTAAATTTCTTGAGCCACAAACTCTTCCCCTCAAAATCATGTAAACATTAAGCCCTCATGTCCAGGCATTAAATATTAGGAGCGAGTGTATGGGCAGCCGGAATTTTCTACTTTTGCAAATACATTTTTTCTTTTAAGATCCTTTCTTTTGCTTTGTGATCTTATATTTTCTGCAGAATATGATGGGATGCTAATCGCCTCTCTAAGTTTGTTAGGTACACCGTGGCCTCATTCTATGTACCCTCTGAAGTATTTATTTACCTTATTTTTACTTTATATATGAGCATTTTTTTTTTTTGAGACAGAGTCTCAAGCTGTCACCCTAGGTAGAACGCAGTGGCGTCACAGCTCACAGCAACCTCAAACTCTTGGGCTTAAGCGATTCTCTTGCCTCAGCCTCCCAAATGCCTGGGACTACAGGCACCTGCTACAGCACCCGGCTATTTTTTTGGTTGTAGTTGTCACTGTTGTTTGGCAGGCCCCGGGCTGGATTCAAACCCACCAGCTCCAGTGTATGTGGCTGGCGCCCTAGCTGCTGAGCTACAGGCACCAAGCCAGTATAAGCCTTTCTTCTGTTGCATTTATTCTGGACACTTCTTTGGGAACATACGTTATCTTTAGACTAAATTTCTATCCTTTGTTGTCCATCACTATACTCTTCTCTTTAATTACTGCTACTTATTTCAGTTTCTTCTATCTTCTAGAAAATGTCTTAATATTATTCCTCAAAATAATTTTGACTTTATGTACTATATATTTTGTTTCCAATTTCTAGTTAATATGCTACCCTTGTTATTGCATTTTAGTTATTTAGTTATTGTGTTTTATTGCATTATCATATTATATTTGTATATTATATTCCTTCCCCTTTTGATTGTTCACAGTGAACATTAGCATTAAAGGGCTTGAGAAGACCTATTATAAAGAAAACTTCTTTTTTTTTTTTTTTTTTAGACAGAGTTTGAAGTTGTCACCCTCGGTAGAGTGCTGTGGCATCACAGCTCACAGCAACCTCAAACTCTTGAGCTTAAGTGATTCTCTTGCCTCAGCCTCCCTTGGTAGCTGGGGCTACAGACATCCACCACAACACCCGGCTATTTTTTATTGTTGTTGTAGTTGTCATTGTTGTTCGGCAGGCCCAGGCTGGGTTCGAACCTGCCAGCCCCACTGTATGTGGCCGGTACCCTAGGCTCTGAGCTACAGGCGCCAAGCCTATAAAGAAAACTTCTTAATCTTAACTTAGAATTTTCCACACCGTGTCTTTAATATCTACTAATAACCTACAGCAGTTACTGGAAAGGGCTTTGAGAGTGGCTGCTGCAGTCAAAGGAGAGTTGCTGAATGTTATGAGAATATGTTAGTGGGTACAAAACTAGAGAAAGAAAGATACAGTCAGCAGTTGTTTTTAGATTCCCAAGCAGAAATATAACTATGGAAATAGAGCAATCTGTATATGTTCTTTAGTGTCACTGCGGAACTTACAGAAGGAAAAAAAAAACAAAACCTGTCATTTGGGGTTTACTGGGAACAACAAAAAAGCCAGCTGTGGGAGCTTTTTCACTATCTGTGTCCAGATATTATATAAAGCCCATTTCCAGGAGAACTGTGACCAGGACTTCAACCTTCAATTTAGTCTCTTCAAATTTCTTTCAGCAAAGAATCTCAGCACACTTCTAGCTGTTTTTCATTCCTTAAATTGGATAAAGGACAATCTTGTCCTTTGTGTTTCCTTTGCCATTTCCAACTACATTTATTCCTAAATTGTTCTATCCATTTTTCTTTAAGAGAGTTATCTTATTTTTTCCTTTAAGAGTTCATTGTTTTCTTTAAAGGCAGAACACAGTACTCTGGCTAAATAGCCCAGGTCACAGAGATGACTAGATCCATTTTATTTTTCTAGCCGGCTCTGCCAAACCTTTTCAATATTACTCTGGCTCCAGTTGATTTATTTTTACTCTTCATACTAAAAACTGGAAAGCTTTCTCCATAAAATTGCTCTTCTTCCCTCTCCCCTCCAAATATGCATTCAGGAAAATAATTAATACGCACTAAAAAAAATAAAAGGAGGGAGGTTAAAGGGAACTATTAGAACAAGACATCCTGCCATGTTAACTCCATTTTGTTATTTTTTTTTTTTGTAAACTCAAAAAAATATGTTTTGCCCATTACTTTCTAATACAATAACCTCTTAGCACTGTAGACTATGAACTATTAGGAAAGGAATTGTGTAATTTTACCTAAGGTAGACCTATCATTGTAACATGATCATCTTAGGAAATACAGAGATTATCCAGGATGCCTTGACCAGAATATCTTGAGCAGTAAAGGAAAAAAAAAAAAACAGAAACAGAAAAATAGAGTTTGGCTAACCTCTCACAGAACATAATACATTATGAAATGTATTATAAGCAATCACTCAGATTCCAGTGGACTTCCCTATTTGGAGGCACTCCTAACTGATCTTCAGAGACAAGGTCTGTTTATTCATAAGGTCTCAGTCTGTTGCCCAGGCTGGAGTACAGTACCACAATCATAGTTTACTACAGCCTCAAACTCCTGGGATCAAGCAGTCCTCTCACTTCAGCCTCCCCAGTAGCTAGCACTACAGGTGTGCACCACCATTCCCAGCTAATTGGGTTTTTTTGTTTGTTTGTTTAATTTTTTTGTAGAGATGAGGTCTCACCATGTTGTGCAGGCTGGTCTTGAACTCTTGGCCTCAAATAATCCCAAAGTGCTTGGATTATAGGTGTGAGCTACCATGTATCATTACATAGGTCACTATGAAAGTTCAGAGACAGACTGTGTTATGGTCCCTTATTTCAATTCCAAGAAACACAGTCAACGATGTCCTTTCCAATTCACTTGTGCAAATTTCAACTTGCTCAGTTTAGTGGTATTGCTGGGAAGGCTTCATTTATTTCTATCAAAGTGGATTTTACATTTCTTAATTTTTGTGTGTCTTAAAACCTTTGTAATGACCCAAGAATCTTCCTTAAAGAGAGTTCAAAACACTCCCCCATCACTACAGCATCAGCAAGAAAATTTATTAATCACCTACTCTTTTAAAAGACTTTTTTCTAGGTACTTAAGATGAGGTAAACATTAGATTTACATTTAAGAACCATGAGATTTTGATAAGCTTCTTTTTCTGGTTGTATATTTTCTCAGATTAAATAGACATACTTATACCACCTACCTCACTTAACCCGTGCTGGGAACAGAAAGTACTTTTAAATTAGGTTATCAGAGAAATGCCCTCTTGGAAAATACAGCCTTTGAACAAAGAACTAAAGGAAAAGAAAGCATAAGCTGGACAGCTATCTGAAGGAGAGGCACTCAAGGCAAAGGGAATAGAAAGTGCAAAGGCACTGAGGTGGGAGAATACCTAGCAAGTTAAGGAGGAACAGAAAAGCCAGTCTGATAGGAGCAGAATCAGTGTAAGAGAGCAGCATAGTAGGGGGGAGATCCTAGAAATAAAAGGGCCATATTGTATATGGCCTCAGAGGTATCTAAGGAATTTTACTCTGAAGGAGATGGGAAGCTAATCAAACATTTTGATCAGAAGAACAATGTTACCTCAGAAAACAGAAACCTCTTTAGGTATTTCAAGCAGGAAGGGATTTATACAGGGGAATTAGTGTTTATAAAATCATTGGTGGGATTAGAGTAATGAAAGTTAAGGAAACTTAACTTACTGATTACTAAATTTCAGAGGGTCAGGAAATGTACTAAGAATTTCAGAAATAGTTGCAAAAATTACAGCGTAGAAGAAGGTAACTCAAAGGAAAATCCCCAAGACCCCTACAAAATCTTACATCTATCAAAACCCATGTATCTCTCTGCTAGAGAAACAATAATATATTTTCCAAATCTCTAGTAATTTTCTCCTGTTTTTGGCATTTGACCTAGAACCCCAGTGGCAGGAATTCCGGAAAATGTACTTTTAGCTTCTAGGATACAGGAAAAGGGTAGAAAAAGAATGGAATGGGGCTATTGTGCCAACCGATAATTAAGTTAACATAATCAGACTTCTCCACAACAATCTGTGAAGAAAAAATTAATTGTATTCATGCCCTTATTGAAGAGGACCAACAAAACACAGCCAACATCATAGGCATCTCAATTGGCTCAGCTTATACAATTCTGACTGAAAAATTTAAGTTGAGCAAATTTTCCACTTGATAGGTAACAAAACTATTGTGCCCAGATCAGCTTCAGACAAGAGTGGAGATTTCAATGGGAAGTTTTAACACATGGGATCAAGATCTTGAAGCATTTCTTAGAAGAACTGTAACAGGAGATGAACCGTGGCTTTATCAGTATGATCCTGAAGACAAAGCATCATCAAAACAATGGTGACCAAGAAGTGGTCCAGTCAAATCAAAAGGAAACTAGTCAAGACCAAAGGTCATGGCAACAGTTTTTTAGGATGAGTAAAGCATTTTGATTGTTGACATTCTGAAGGGCCAAAGAATGATAACACCAAGCTTAGAATGAGAGTGTTTTGAGAAAGGTAGCCAAAGGTTAGCAGAAAAACACCCAAGACAACTTCACCCTGAGAATGCTTTGCTCATTCTTCTCATCACACAAGGAGTATTTTGTGAGAGTTTCAATGGGAAATCGTTAGCCATCCACCTTACAGTCCTGATTTGCCTTCTTCTGACTGTTTTGTTTCCTAATCTAAAAGAAAAAAAAAAAAAACTGTAAACGGCCCACATTTTATTCCATTAATGATGTAAAAAAAAGAATCTCAGAGTCAAAGCATTCTATAAGACATACTCTTATTTGACAATGTGAATGTTACCGTCTTTGCATTATTATTATTATTATTATTGCTTAATATTTCGATGCAGCAATCGTCTGATTTCTTTTCTGAATGATTTATGTTTGTTTGTTCTTTACGAAGTTTTTGTTTCTAGTCCTTATCTTAAACATTGTTATTGTTATTACATTTTAGGCCTCTTTAATTTTGTGAAGGCAAAAAATGGAAACCTAATAAACACATGTATATGTAAAAAATAAAAATAAAATAAAATAAAAAGACTAAATTCATGTGGTTCAATTTCAAGGAACCCTCAGTTATCTATCAATGGACTAAATGGCTGATATCATCACTTACAGAAATGGCTTGACCTCGATGGAGCTCATGTTGTAAAATAAAGTTTGTATTTTTTATTTTTTACTTCCATTGTCCCACAATCTTTATGAAGTTCCTTTGTACAATATTCTGGAGTGCTTGTTAAATGTACAGAATTTTAAGCATACCCTAGTCCTAATGAACCATAATTTTCAAGGAAAGGTCTTAGAAGTCTGTAAAATTTAACCTTGGCATAGGCGAATTATAGAAACCCTACAATACTCCCTGCCTAAAATGCCTAGGACAGAAGAGTGCAGACATGGAGCCTTCCAAATTTAACCTCATTCTTAGGCATTCATTTTTAAAATATAATAAGATATATTTCTATTTATTTATAGTTCTGTAATAGTTATTCCCTCCTAACAGTTTTTGGGTAGTGCTAGACATTTCTGTATTCAAATTAATAACTTTCCCAATTTTCTTTAGCTCATTTTTCATTAATTTTAATTATTGTTATCACATTGCTCAAGAAATATAAATGTTACAGCACCAGAATAGGACCAATCATTAATTCGTCTGAGGAATTTAAATTAAAAGAAGAATATATTTACTGTGAAGTAAAGAAAAATATTTCCAGAAGCAATCATAGCTTTCATGCAGTTCATGGAATTTCTGAATAAACATTGAGCAAATATTATACCAAAATTATAACATAAAAGGAGAATGTTCTCAATGTTGGAAGACTAACTAAAGACGTTCTTGCTCTCCAGAGAAAAGTAAATTTCTCAACTCTAAATTTACTCCTTTCTTCTCTATAAAAAGGAATCATATACAGACTGAAAAGAATAAAATTAATATAAGCAAGTTCAGGAAGGGTGAAAAATATAAAAAGATGCTCAATATTCTAAATGAGATAAAGTCTCTTATTTTAATCAAAGTACATTTCAGAAAGAGAGAAGGAGAAACACGTACTGGTAGTGATATTTGTTGTTGGGAAAGGCTGCAAAGTACTTAAGATATATTAGTACAAAAACCATTTTAATTTTCAAATAAGGGAATAAAGAATGAATGTGGTCTATACAAACCAAACTCCAGGGAATCGGATATTAACTCCAGCAAGATTCAACTACAAATCATAAAGGGATAAACAATAGATCACGACATGAGTCAGTCAGGAGGACAACATAATTGGTTTTTTTAAAACTACTTAAATCAAACTAACTGGTTTGTTTGTTTGTTTGTTTGTTTTGTTTTTTTGTTTTTTTGTTTTTTTGTTTTAAATAGTCTTAGTAACCTATGGAATGGTTACTAAGTACCTAAACATGACCTAAAGTTTCTGACAAATTCTCTAACTAGTTTTTGTGGAAGAGATGAAAAAATATTCACTGATGAAGTGATAATTATGGTTGTATAACTTATCAAAAGTGTTCTAAAAAGCCCCAAACAGATCAACAATATATACACAACACGGATAAAAATACAGATGACATACTCAGCAAATGTGCAGAGAACACAAAACTCAAAAGAATATGAAATGGGATGGTGCTAAAATTAGCATCTGAAAATAACCACATAGTTAAAATGAAGGACTAAAACTAAAAAAATGTGAAATTTAAATATGACAAACATCAAAGTCTTCATTTAGATCTAGAAGGGTTCCTTCAAAGAAACAGAACCATCGTGGCCGATAAAGAATAACAGATTTGTAATAAGGATTAGACTTTACACAATCATGGGGACTAGTGAAGAAGTCTGGTCCTGAACTCACTGTGGCTCCATGGAGCTGAGAATCAGAGGGTAGGCTCTAAGCAAGGAGGAGCAGAGTGAGGACAATGGGGAACCTGCATCTGTCGGTTACACCCCACAACCTTCATGATATTGGTGGTCTGCAAAACAAATTTGCATCCTACTTCTTGGAGCTGTACCCAAGCATGGCCCAGAACTAGGTGAAACCCAAAGAAAAGACTCATCAGCGGGGGTTAAGGAATTGTGGACTAAAGAGCTGATCATGTTCATTCACAAAGTGAGTCTACAGATCGGCGCAATGTGCACGAGCCATGGCAATAGCCAGCACACCGCTGAACTTCAGAGTGTAAGTAAACTTTCCCTCTGACTTCCGCATCTCACACGATTTCCCCAAACAGCAACCATTCTGGGAAATGCAGGTCCCACTTAGCCTATTTGCTGCCACACAAAGTCATCACAGTCCAACCCTTGTCAACCTGGCATTTATCCTTTTTTAACCTTATTTAACTTCTAAATAAATAGCAAAAGCATGCATCCACCTAACATAAAATAGCTCTCCCTCATACAACCAAAGTCATGCAAACTGTCTCTCCAAAAAGTGATAGAAAAATGTCTCTTCATCTATCTCTAGGTGACATTCTTTCTTCTTTTGGCTGAATGTCTCATTTGAATATTCTGTAAATTAAAAGCTGAGATATAAGGTTAGCTATTTCTCTTAGTTTATGTTAGATGGTGGGAGGATATGAGAGAGGGCAAAATAGTTAGTAAATACCCTAATATATTTATCTCGATATAAGGAAGTAATACTCAAAAAACTGTGGGCATACATCCTTCCCAATTATACTCAAACTATTACAAATAGATCCTGTTTACATTGTGAGTTGTACTATCTATTTGAATTACAATTATTTGTTTGTGAATCTGTTTCCCCCATTAGATTGTGAGCTTCTTCATGGCAGAAACTATATATTGTCCATTGCTGTATCCATAGCAACTAGCACAATGTCTGACATGTGCTCAATATATATCTGATGAACTCCACATTTCTATAATTTTATCATTAATTAGGTATAACACTCTTACAGTATTTCTCAATAAACAAAACACTGCTGGCATAGAGATTTTAGGCATTTGACTATCTGAATAAGAAAGAAAATATGCAGGGTAAAAGACAGGGTCATAGTAATTTGAGGACAGAAGCACTGAGTTGCACATACTCTACAAGTTGAGGAGCCCTATATACCCAAACAGCAAGAAAACATCTATTTCCAAGTGCAGAGAGAAAAAAAAGTAGGAATCAGAATACTCATATTCTAGTCTCAACTTCCAATTTAATTCATTGAGTGACCTTGGAAAACTTACCTCACCTCTTTGGGTTCAGGTTTCATCTGTATAAGTGAGAAATTAAGCCAGCCAATATCTTGGATCTTTTCTAGGGATAATTCTATTATATCTATGATAGTCTATTTTCCTACTTTCTTATTCTGAAAATTTCTGCAACTGGAACTCTCCTTAAAATTAGGTCAAAACACTTGAGCCCTGACCACCAGAAGTCACTAACCTTTACTTGAGTTAGAATGAATGCTTTGGTTGGATTACCAGATTTTCTGCATGTTGGTTTAGAGGTAAGAAAATGCACAAGGCTTCAAACACAAGGGCAAAACGGAATGACTGTATTGAATCTGCATAGATATCAATGTTTCTTGTTCCAAGATAGAACAAGCATTCATAGTACAGAAGTGTATAAGAACTGTGGAGGTCATAGGGGCCATGGTTGTGACAAGCAGACCCTCGGTGACCGGTGACAAGGGAATATCATAAGTTCTAAAGATGTTCTGTAACATGATCTCTGGCCCTAAAGTTCCTAGAAGTATATGCTAATGGGTAACAAAAAGAATAGGAATAGAGATCATGGAATAGTAGCCAAGAAGTGGATGCCAAAAGATAGGGCCAGGAAGAGTCTCCAACAAGGAGCCTCAATTATGGATCAGGTTTGGTTCTTACCTTTACAAGGATCACATTCCTTAATCCTCCCATCAACCCAACTAAGTCAGTACTGTGGTCCTCTTTATAGAGAAAGAAATAAATTTAAACAACTTGCTCAGTACAGTGGCCACCATTCTTAGCAATCATTGACAGAGAAGCAAATAATTTTTCAGTCATTGTCCAGTCCATCAGAATGAAAAATGTAACAAAATCTGGTAGAAAATCTCTGAGACATTTCTCTCTTCCAGGGACATAGCTTCTTCCTAGCAACTAGAATGCTCTACGAGACTTCTAAGCATGACACTTTCCCTCTGTTGATCAGCAGACTGTTTTTAAAAATAGAGCCCAGAAGCCTTAAACACAAACACAGCTGAGGTAATCTGACAAACAGTAGTTTGGTTTTTGTTTCCAAAACATCATTAAAATGAAAAATATGCTGTTACCTAGTATAATTTCTAAGGATAAATAGATTATTTGCCTAGGTGTGGGGTGATAACTAACCTTTGTCCATCCAAACTCAAAATTTTAAGGGCTTTGGTGGCCCAGCCTATTCCCAGCACCAGTTACTTTAGATATGGTTAGATTCAGGCCCTTGCTGGCCTGGCCCTGACCATGAAGTACAGACATTTGCAGGGGGCTGTGTGTGTGTGTGTGCGTGTGGCATGTGGGTGCAATATATGGCTGTGGGGATTGCATTCATTTTAGAAATTAAAGTGTACTTAAATTTTTATTCATACCCTATGAATCTCTGCCTCTGTGTAAATGCCCATTCCTCTAGAAAAGAAAGACTCTATCTGAGCTGCATCTCTGGAACTAGATAATACTTCATCAAGCTACTAAATATCTTTGAAAACATATTTTAAGCATACATAAAAACTACATTCAATTTATAAACACTTTTTCCTTTCAAGATCTCAGTATCACATCCAGTGAATAACAGAATAATACTCAAACAGGCAATAAAAATCTACCTACAGTGGAGGAAAAAGACAAAGCCTCTTCCCAAGAGACAAAATAGGTTACAAAGTTGTTCAGGCAAGGAGAAAACCTAAACAGACCACAAAAAATGATGTAAGAGCAAGAATAAGGAAATAAAAGGGAGGCCTTCAACAATATTGAAATGGGTGATACCATACATGGAACAGAAAAGAAACACTATAAAACCAAAATGAAACCCTGCACAGGAAAAGACAATCTTGATGTTCTTCCAATTTGCAAGTCTTGTAGTTTGTAACTGTGGAGTTTTTTGCTTAGCGAATCATCTTCAAACTCCAACATATTTTCCATGAAGAAGCATGTAAACCCTGCTTATTCCGAGGCTCTAGTTGTGAAACCCCCATTCTGATTCTGCCTGTGCTGGAGTCCATGTTAAAATCATCTTGTCCCTGTGACAAGTTGTCGTGTCCAGCACATACAGAAACCCACAAAAATATAAACTGACAAACTTCAAAGCCCATTGAAGGCTTGGCCCCTCAGATGGCTGAAGGGATGAAATGAGCCACTGACTCCTGCACCCTGAAACTTTCCAATGAGGGGAGCAACGTAAAATATTCCACACTGCCAACCATCAACATTATGCACTTCTGCCTCACAAAAGCTGTTCACAAATATGTCCTTTAACAGGAAAAGCTCACCATGAATCTTTCTCGAAGGCAGTGCACATTTTAATGAATGCTAACATGTTTGCAAACATAATGAAAATAGTATTTCCCACAGAGCAGAGTGAGATTATGTGAATAAAATATCTGCCTTTGGACATGAGTCTGCCGATGATCACGGTAGGATCTGTGCTTTATTTGTGGATTAGAAGCCGCAGTGCAGTATGGAGATGTGCTTTATGGGAACTGGCTGTGGAAACCTCTCACCCGCTGACATCTGCCCAGATTGCCACTGTTTTAAAATCTCTGCATCTGAATTTTAGAAGCTAAAACTTTGGCACTGCTGAAGAGCCATGTCTCTAAATGGGCAAGTCTCATGAGGGGATGAAATTCAATACCAGAATTTCAAATATTTTATCATTGTAGAACAGAAACTGACAGAAGAAAGGCAACACAATGAAAATGGCTGGATCACAGGACCCCAACAAACTGAAAAATGGCGGCATTTCAATTATAATGGAACTACTACACCCTTGGGAGGGATTAACACATGTCTCCTAGGCATTTGCTTTGATTGGAAGATGCCTTTTTTCTCAGGGAGCAGGTTCTAGATTCTGTCGCTCTAATGCCATATAAGATTGTGTGTTTGCTAAATGAATATAGGAATCTGGGAGTATTCGTTCCTGCTAAAAACTGACTTACACAGTAGTCTACTTTTCTCTCCAGATCTCTCCCTCTTTAAATATTCTATAGCTATTTCTGCACGTGTTTGGTGTTATAGGCCTTTCTTTCATAGTCTCTCATCTCCCTTAGACATGCCCGTAAGCCTTGACTTATGCATCCCTATAGGTACAACCTACAACAGAAAGAACAATGGGAAGTAGAGCCCTGATTTTTCATCAGGAAGCAAAAGATAGCTGAACTTTCAAAGTCATTAAAATGCACAAAAAAATATTCAAAACCTGGCCCTTACAAGAAAGCAACTGCCAGATCCATTCCAAAACCTCAGTGGTTTACATAATAGAATTTTACCTGTTGGTGACATTGGGTCCAATTGGCTGCAGTAGTAGTACAGGTGGGTGTTGGGCTCAACGCAGAGCTCCAGGGTCTCATGCTAAGTTTCCATTCATAGTTTCCAGAGTCAAGCTGATTGTCAGCATCTTGCGAGCAGACAAGGGAAGAGATGGTGGAGAGTCACCTCAGAAATACCTTGATAGAGGACTCTAACACGTATACATTTCTTTTGTCCACATCCCATTCACCAGTATTCAGTCACATAGCAACACCGAAGTGCAAAAGAGGCTGGGAGAGGTAGAACATAGATGTGCTCAGAAAGTTTGGTGAACTATGATCTGATTTCTGCCATGTCTACTTTATTGGGAACAAATTGTTTCAGGAGTACTTGAGTGGATCTATAGTACTTGCAAATAAGTGATAAAATAACCATAATGAATCCGATGACAGATATCAGATATTAAATACTTCCAACTAACCTTTTGATTCCCCAAAGTAAAATAAATCATAATATAGTGATAATACATAATTCAATATATTTATTCAGGGCCAGGATTCAATTTTTCTTGCTATTAACTATGTCCTGACAATACCCTTCTGGCAAATTTATTTGCTCAATAAATGTTACTTGAATAAAGAAACATCTTCCTTGAACTCAAATTCTAGAAGGTCATACTCTCATCCCTTAGAGGTTAAGGAAACTTTTTCTAGTAGAACAACACCTGCTTCTTTCACTTGAGGGAAACATAAAGTTAGCCCTATCCTTCCTAGAAACATACTTGGAACCACGAAACAGATTCTAGGGCCTTGAGCTGCCCAGTGGGTCCAACACGGTCCTCAACCCATTGTCTTAAGCAATGACAGGCAGCTGGAGCGTGGGCTCTGAAGCCAGACTTCAGAAGTGAATCTGACTTTGCCAATTGCTACCATGTGACCTGAGGCAACATAGTACACTCTCTCTCTCTGTTTCCCCATTTATAAATTTGGGATAATAATACACACTTGACTTCATTGCTGGAAGTATTAAAATAATTAACACATATAAGAACTTAGATGAGAGTCTGTCCAATAGTGAGCACTCAACAAATATTAACTATAGTGAACAGCATGCCTGTGCCTTTGCAGAGAGCTGATGGTAAGTGAGGATCAGGTTACCCCCAATTGCACTTGTTAATACTCACAATTATCTTTGTCAGATTTCCCATGATGTTGAAATTATGGCTTGCATTTAAGGTGAACACCTCCCCTTTATTCATTGATAGCCAAGGTTACAGGAATGAAAACTAAACTTTAGAAAGTATTTATTATTTACCGTAAGATTTACGTGGATTTTCTCACTGATACTTCAGAAAGTTTAAATATTTCCCCCAAGTATCACAGTAAATACTAAAGCTTTAATTTAAAGATAAAGAATCTTACACTAGAATCTGTAAGTTTTTCATGGATGGGCATCATAATTTCCTACAGCCTCTTGGAATAGACAGACATTTCACATTATCTTTTGCATAATCCATAGCATTGCCCAATGAGTGCACACACACAAACACACACAGCAGTATCTCCCTAAATATCTGCAGAGTAGATAGATGGGTGGGTGTATGGATGGGCAGTAATTTGATATATGAATGGTGGCACAACATTTGCCCTCACAAATTAAGATGCCAGTAAATTTCATCACAACAAATTCAATTTTAAAAACTCGAATTGCCTTATACTGTAATCAACTCAAGAACACAAATAGAATGAGTAGCATTAATAAAAAGGAGGCTATTCTAAAATAATTTGGAATGGTTTTATTTCCTTGGATTCCCTGATGGTGAAACAGGCACTTGATTGCTTAGCACACCTATCTGAATATTCACACTGATGGAGGGGGTAGTGATGCAGAAAATACATAACATCAGATAATCCAAAAGTCATTTATATTTGGCTCAGGAATGCTTTGCATAATAATTTTGCAGCTGATTGATCCTCTTGAGTTTGTTTGTGCTGATATTAAGGCAATTTCATTCCGAGAAAATACTGACAGGAATTACAGAAAATAGTAGGGTGGATGGTTAAACATATACCATATATTACAAAAGCATTCATTCCTTTATCAGATCTTTGATAGAGAGCTTACTAGGGCTAAGCACTGTGATAAGTAGGCACTAAAAAGAAAAAGAAAAGAAAAATAGGTTTTTTGCACACCTTGTCCTGGAGAGACTCATGAATGAATATAATTAAGAGTTAGCTATATGTCATTTTAGTTTCCTGAATAGGTACGTCAATGTACCCCAGATTCCTCTTGCCACATTCACGTACACTCATCATACCTTAAATAAAAGAGTTTAAAGGTATTTTAAAACTTAGGAGTGTCCAACTTGAGGCCTCTGGGCCTCATGCAGATTATTTTAGGACTATTTTCCTTATCTGTGATTATGAATTTTGTGAAAATCACACACTGACCTTTTTGTTTTTTGCTCATCCGCTTTTGTTAGTGCTTGTGTATTTAACGTGCGGCCCAAGATAATTCTTCTCCTTCCAGTGTGCAGCAGAAAAAAGGTTGGACACCCTGGATCATTATAGCATTAATTCTCTTGAAGAACATGAGAGCAAACACATAATAGTGCTATTATATTCTAGGACTGTTTAAGATAATTACTTATATCAACTAATTTAGATCTGACCCCCTAAAATCCTATAAAAAGTAATATTATTACTTTGATAATTACTTAGTATTATTACTATGATAATATTATTATCATACCCATTTTATAAATGTGAAAACTGAGGCACACAAAATTAGTTATACAAAGTTTGTAACTGGAAGATCTGGTGTTTGAACCCAAGCAGTCTGGCCTCAGAACTTGTATTTGTAAGCACCATGCTTTGCTCCCCTCTTTGATCAAATTAAATGGGATCTAAGGAGAAATCTAAAATGATCCTTGTAGGTCAGGCACAATGGCTAATGCCTGTAATCCTAGTACTCCGGGAGGCCATAGTGGATGGGTTGCCTGAGCTCAGGAGTTCGAGACCAGACTGAGCAAGAGACTCCCTCTCTAAAAATTGTCGGGCATTGTGTTGGGCACATCTAATCCAAGCTGCTTGGGAAGCTGAGGCAAGAGGATTACTTGAGCCCAAGAGTTTGAGGTTGTTGTGAGCTGTCACACCACGGCACTCTACTGAGGGTGACAAGTGAGATTCTTTCTATAAATAAATAAATAAAGTGATCCTTATAGAAAAATATTAAATTAAACTGGAAATGGTAGTACACTCTCATAGTCCCAACTCAGGAAGCTAAAGCAAGAGGATCACCTGAGGCCACCCATTTGAGGCCAGCCTGGATGACACAGCAAGATCTCTATCTCCTAAAAAAAAAAAAAAAAAAAAAAAAAAAAGATTAAATTAGATCCCTATTTCACACCTACCAAAATTAAATTTCAATCATTAGAAAATTTCAAACATTATGTATGGTGAAAGATACCATAAACAAATTTCAAAGAAAAGCAATAAGCTACTGAAAGATGTATGCAAAATATGTTGCAAGGAAGTAGTATACGTAAAAGTGATGAAATAATACAAAATACTCACAGAAGAAATTCAAAGTTTACTGAACTTTTTGAATCAATGTTCAATTTTACTAGTTATTACAGAATGGCATATGAAAATACCCATCAGATTACCAAAAATTTAAAAGTTCAAAACATGGTGCATTGGCCTAGATGTAGAGAAAAAGGAACTTGGGTGTAGAGCTGCTTTGAAGACCAATTCGGCAAGGTTAGTAAAAATATACATACAGAAAACTCTTGTTTCTGTTATTCCTAAAATATATTATTTTTATGTCCTTTTTCTTTTTAATTTCAATAGGTTTAGAGGGTACAAGTGAAGTTTTGTTACACAGATATTTTGTATAGTGTTGAAGTCTATGCTTTTAGGGTTCCAATCAACTAAATGGTGTACCTTGTACCTGACAGGTAATTTTCATTCCTACCTCCTCCCACCCTTCCCCCATTTTTTCCCACTCTGTATGACCATGCATATCCATAGCTTGGCTCTCACTTGTAAGTGGGAACATGTGATATTTGATGCTTCATTCCTGAGGTACTTCACTTAGGATGGTGGCATCCGGTTCCATATAAGTTGCCACAAAAGATATTACTGCATTCTTTTTTATGACTGAATCACAATCCATGGTATATATATATGCCACATTTTCTATATTTGTTCCTTGGGTGATGGGTTATAAGTTGAATCCATATTCTTGCTATTGTGAATTTTGCTGCAATAAACATATGAGTGCAAGTATCTTTTTTTATATAATAACTTCTATCCCTTTGGTATATACTCAGTAGTGGGACTGCTGGGTCAAATGGTAGGCCTGCTTTTAATTCTTTGAGACATTTCCATACTGTTTTCCATAGAGTTTGTGCTAATTTACTTTCCCAAAACAGTGTATAAGTATTCCTTTTCATTGCATTCATGGCAACTACTGTTTTTTGACTTTTTAGTAATGGCCATTCTGACTGGAGTAAAATGGCATCTCATTATGGTTTTAATTTGCATTTCTCTGATGAATAAGGTTGGCATTTTTTCATATATTTGTTGGCCATTTGTATATCTTCTTTTAAAAAGAGGAAAGATTCAAATAAGCTCAATCAGAAACAAAAGAGGAGACATTACAACTGATTCCATAGAAATACATAGATAATTTGAGACTACTATGAACATCTCTATACCCCACAAACTAGAAAATCTAAAGGATTTAATAATAAATTAATTCCAGGGTAAATTCCTAGAAACATGCAACCTCCCAAACTTGAATTAGGAAGAACTAGAAATCCTGAGCAGACCAATAATGAGTAGTGAGATTGAATCAGTAATTTAAAAATCTCCCAACACAAAAAGGCCCAGGATCAGACAGATTTAGATACAAAGTTGAATTCTACCAGATATACAAAGAAGAATTCATACAAATGCTACTGAAACTGTTCCAAAAGATTGTGAAGGAGGGAATCCTCCCTAACTCATTCTACAAAACCAGAATCACCCTAATACTAAAGCCAGGAAAGGGCACAACAAAGAAAGAAAAGTAGAAACCAACATCACTTATGAGCACAATAGAAAACAGAATCCAACAGCCCATGTAAAAGATAATATACCATGATCAAGTGGGTTTTATCCTAGGGGTGCAAGGATGGTTCAATATACATTAGTCAATATGTGTTCACCACATAAACAGAATTAAAAACAAAAATAATATGATCATCTCAATTAACATAGAAATCTCAATAGAATGCAGAAAAAAACATTCAACAAAATCCAGCATTCCATCATGATTAAAAATCCTCAACAAACTAGACATAAAAGGAACATACCTCAAAATAATAAAAGCTACATATAACAATCTCACAGCCAGCATCATACCAACAGAGAAGAGTTGAAAGCGTACATCTCAAGAACTAGAAAAAGACAAGGATGCCCACTATCACCACTTCTATTCAACATAGTACTGGAAGTCCTTGCCAGAGCAATCATGTACAAGAAATAAAGGGCATCCGGATTGGAAGAGAAGAATCCAATTCTCGTTGTCTGTTAAAGATACAATCTTAAACCTAGATAACCCTAAAGACACCTCCAAAAGACTCTTAGATTTGATAAATTCAGTAAAACCTCAGGTTACAAAATCAATGTACACAAATCAGCAGCATTCCTGTACACCAATAACCAAGTTGAGAGCCAAATCAAAAACTCAGTCCCATTTACAATAGCTTCACCAAAAGTAAAAATTTTTTAAAATAGCTATTAATTGGCAGTGCCCATAGCTCAGCGGGTAGGGCGCCGGCCACATACAGCAGAGGTGGTGGGTTCAAACCCAGCCTGGGCCTGCCAGACAACAATGACAACTGCAGCATCAAAACAGCCAGGTGTTGTGGTGGGCACCTGTGGTCCCAACTACTTGGGAGGCTGAGGCAGGAGAATAGCTTAAGCCCAAGAGTTTGAGGTTGCTGTGAGCTATGATGCCACAACACGCTACCCAGGGCAACATAGTGAGACTCTGTCTCAAAAATAAAATAAAATAAAATAGCTATTAATATATTTAACCAGAGAAGTAAAAGATTTCTATAAGGAAAAATATATAACATTGGATGAAAGAAATTGTAGATGAGACAAACAAATGGAAAAACATCCCAGTCTCATGTATTAAAGAAGTCAATATTGTAAATGACCATCCTTCCCAAAGCAATCTATAGATTCAATGCAATTCCTACCAAAATACCAACAATAATTTTTCACAGAATTAGAAAAAAAAATCCTAAAAATCATAAAGAGCCAAATAAGAGCCTGAACAGCCAAAGCAATACTAAGCAAAAGGAACAAAATTGGAGCCGAGCCATCATATTACCTGACTTCAACTTATCCTACAAGGCTATAGTAACCAAACCAGCATGTTATTGGTATAAAAAAAAGGCAAATGAATCAATAGAACAGAATAGAGAACCCAGAAATAAAGCCCTATAGTTATAACCAACCAATCATACACTAGAGACATCCTGTAGAGTAAATGGTGCTGGGATAATTGGATAGCCACATGCAGAAGAATGAAACTGGGTCCCTAGCTCTCGACATATACAAAAGTAACTCAAAATAGATTACAGACTTTAATAAAAGACCTGAAACCATAAAAATCCTAGAAGATAACCTAGGAAAAAAGCCCTTCTGGACATTGGCCTACTCAAAAAAATTATAACTAATGACTCCAAAAGTAAATGCAACAAAAGCAAAACTAAACAAAATAGGTGTTTTCATTTAATTAAACCAAAAAGCTTGAGAGGAATGCTTACTGAAAGAAACAATTTGTTATACATGTATACTTACCCAAGGATACATATACAAATATGTGCATTGCTGAATTGTTTGCAATAATAAAAAATTGGAAAGAACTTCAATACCATCACTGCAGAAAGAAATAAATGGAAAGCACAGTCCCAACATGGCATACTAACACAGCAAGAGAAGAAATGAATGAGTTAAATGTGTTTTAACTACATTGAAGTATAATATTGAGTGGGAAAAGTGAAAAAAGTTTAAAAGTTTGGTACTACATGTGTAAGTTTGAAAAAACAAAGAAAATACATATGGATATGAATATATGGGTGGAGAAACACTAAGCAAGGGCTGGAAGGACCCACACCAAATTCATGAGAGCAATTGAGCCAGGGGGGTGGAATTGAACCATCAAAGGAAACTGCAACTTTGTTTTAGTTTTTCTCATTGAATAAAAGACTCACATTATCTGACTTCAACAAGTACGACAAAAAATGTTTTTAAATAATCACTTTGGGGTGGCATAAACCTATGTACTTTGTGGGGTTTTAAAAAATATTTTTCTGAAACAAAGAGCTAAGACAAGGATGTCTTTGGGGGTAGGGATAATTTTATTTAATCGTGAATATAAACTCATCTTTATCTACGAGATGACATGCATTACATTCTAACTTTGACTAGACTTGTCTATCTCCATGCCTCGCTACCGTACTAGACCAAGCTCTTTGAAGGTAGGATTCAGATCAGTGTCAGCTTTGAAGTTCCTCTAATTCTTGCACACACACACATGCGGATGTGTGTGTGTGTGTACATGTGTATGCTTGGGGGATCTACAGAATTTCTTCCCCTGGCTTAAACAGAGAAGCTCTCTCGTTATGTTTATTGCTTATGGTTCAAAGTAAAATGTCATTTGAAAAAAATAATAACTGCTAAAAACATTTTAAAACTTCTGAAATAGAGTATTTGATTAAGTGATACAGGATTGGTTAAACACCCATTGCCCCATTCCTACCCAAACTGGCCTTACCGAACAAATGATCAAGTCAAGATAATCAAAGAAGGAATAGTTTGTCCAAACTGTTTATTCATCCCACAAATACTTATTGAAAGCGTATTATGTGCAAGATACTGTTTGGTACCAGAAGCGCCAGAAAACGCTTACATTGCAGCAACATGGTGGGTAAAACTCTGCTGTATTTAAAGTGAAAATAGCATCATGGTCTAATTCACCGTTAGTAAACAGCTCGTGCAGAAAGTGTTGATATTTTCCTGTGTCTTTGGCTGCTTTATGCATTAACTTGGCCTTCCTTTCAGCCCCACCCTCTATCTCCTTTGAAACCATTGTCTCCCTGACATGAAAAATGTACTTCAGAAAGCCTACTGGCTAATTACATCAAAGGGAAGAAAGTCCAAACCTCCAACAAGGAATGATTAACTGCATAAGCTTTAACGGAAGCTATCACACCCTCAAAACTACTCCTCTTCTTAAATAAAAATGTTTCCAGTAATTTATTTTCTGACAAAGTTTGTGTTCTCTGCCCAGGACTGACTCCTGTTTTGTTCACTTCAGGGTGGGGCCCAATCTAAGGCTGGCCTTGACCATGGGCAAAGCAGGCAGCCACCTATGTAATACGATTTATGAAAATACAGCACATTGAAGGAATGGATGCTAAGCCTCATGAGTGAGGAAATACTACTTTCTTCGGTGGTTTCTCCCAAACTGTGCTTGATGGCATCCTAGTGGGTTTTCCAACAAAAAGCAATGACAGGGGAAATTGTTCATGGTCAAGTAACCATAAGAAATGCTGGTTTAAAATGTAACAAGTTTAATTATCAACAGAGTTTAAATACCCTATTTAAAAAAAAAAAAACAGGCACCAGGGAAGATTATTTATGCATGCCTTTTCTTTCTAAAAGTTCCTCAAAAGTAGGGACTATGTCTGTAAGAGTCAAAAGTATATCCTCAGCACTTCACACAGTGCCTGTAATATAAGCCAGTAATGTTCCAGAATAACTGAGTAAATCACTAGCCATCACCAATGATATGCTTTCATGAGCTTCATCAACTATGCCTCCTAACAACCCCACAAGATATAAAGCTAAAATTAAAAATCAATTGCCCATAGCTGGAGAAGCTAGGAGTCAGAGAAGGATGCAAAAAAGAAACCAGAACTTTTTGGGCCTTTCCAAGCTGCTCTACAGGGTCTACAATATGGCAGCTGCTTGCCAAGACTTACATTGAGGATTTCATTTCATCCTCACAATAGCCCTGTAAGGTGCCAGCTGAGGAAACTCAAGTATCCAGCATTAAGTAACTTGCCCAAAGATACATGGGGAGACCAGGGGAGATTTAAGAATAGTACCTGCATCTTTTGATTCTCGGCCTGAGTTCAATTTGACTATTCCTTGTGAAGTGGACATCATAAAAGTAGCATTGGGGAAAAAAGCATTGCTCCTAAGAATTGGGGAAAATAGTATTGGGAACAAACCTACCCTTAGACAAACATGAAATAGCCCTGTCTAAATGTCCACATATAAACTAATAGGCATGGTGGTGCATGCCTATAGTCTCAGCTACTTGGGGGGCTTAGGCAGGGGGATCACTTGAGCCCAAGACTCTAAGGTTGCTGTGAGCTATGATGATAACACAGCACTCTAGCCAGGCCAACAGAGTAAGACTCTGTCTCAGAAAAAGAAAAAATATGTATATTTCAAGCATTTTATAATTTTCTTTCTTTATTCTTTTTTTTTTTAATATTAAGCTAGAGAGAATCCAAAGACTTTAGGGGAAATGACCAAAAGAATTAGGATGTACAGATTTGAAAAGGTGGAGACTGACAAAGATGTGACTGGTAAGTCAAAGACATAAAATTCTTTACTATATCATAAAATGATGTAAAATAAGGTTAAGTAAATTCAATAGAATAATGATAGAATGTAAAGTGACAGTGCTTGAGATTAAATGCTTTAAGGTCATCACACGGAACATCTAAATTCAACCTTCAAATAACCTTGTGAGATATCTAATTTTAATATGCTCTTTGTACAGTCAAGAAAACCAAAGGAGAAAGACGTTTAGTAATGGACCTTAATGGCACAGGAAAATAATCATGACACTCCCTTTCAAACTTAGTCTCATTAGTATTTAATTTTAAAGAGCAGTGATACATATTGTATTATCTCCTTTGCTCCTGCCATCCTTCAGGCAGGTTTTATTATCCCCATTTTACAGAGGAGGAAGCTGAGGCTGTGCCCAAGCCAAGACCACACAGCTCCTGGTGAAAAGGTCCAGAGCAGACCCGCATCTCCAGACACTTAGCCCCTTGTTTCTTTCCACTTCACATTCATTATTGCTTCCCTTGGAGCAGAATACTGGGCAAAAGTCTCATGCTGAGGGCACATGCACTCTCCCAAGTCTCTCTACTCAGAGCAAAATCCAGCAGAGCCTCCTGGGTGATCCTGGACACATTATTTAGTGCCCTACACAATCCTTCCCCTTCTCTTGCTTCAAAGAGCAATCCCTTCACGGTTAAGCAATAGAAGTGGAATAGTATCTGCAGACTGCTCTTGAAATGCCTGTATTGTACCCCACAAATGAGCATAGTTTCAGCAGTCTCCTCAAGCCTCCTGCTGGAAGCACCGGCCATTCATCCTTACCTGAGGGTAAGGTGGCTACTCCAACCAGAATGAAGAACCTGACCACACACCATCACAGACGAGGACACACAGGCGCGGTCTATCCCAACAGAAATTGCCAACTATCATAATCATGTTTTCTTCACTCAGTAGGAGTGACAATTCCAATTCAAATCAAAACAATCAGTCTTGAAAGGCCAAAAACATCTGAAGATGGCTGGTGGGAGAAAACTCACTCAAGATTCCATCCCATAGTTTTCCCTTTCCCATGGACTCTGCTTATAGTGCCCACACTGGCCGCTCCTCTTCTGGGGACCACCCTGGGACTACTGGAGCTGTTTTGGCCACAGTGCAGAAGAAGGGTGGACATATACCGGGTGGACCTTTAGGAAGTGACTGACCAGTGCAAGAATAAAAATCCCCAGCTCTCTTCCATCCCATTGGGACAACTTAGAAGTAAAGCCTACACTCCAGAATTTCCCAATGGCATCAGAAAGATGCCACACTCCAATGGACTTGGCCAAAAATCATACCCTTGTTTGGCCTTCCCCTCCCTGTCCTGGCTCGTCCAACCCCTACCAGTTTTCCTCGGAGCAATTTCTTAACAAATCACCTGCATGTGAGTTCTCATCTCAGGGTCCACCTGTGGGAAACCAGACCCAAGACACCAACCTAGCACAAGTGAAAGAAGGCAAAGCAAAAACAAACAGGTGCTGCTTCCTTCCCTTAGAATGATAGTATGATCACAGCTAACGCTGCACATGGTCCACAGCTAGAGAGCAGAACCTGTATGTGCCTCACTTATCATGTAATATTTTTCAAGATCTTGGGAAAGATTTGCCAATATACCATGTTTTAATATACTACTTTATCTGCTTATTTTTGCCCCACCTTTACCGAAATGCTTTTATTTCCAAAAACAGATAAAATTCTAGATTTTATTAAAATTTTGCATTAAATGAAATATCTCCAATCCTGGTCTTTTATTAAACAAGCATCAATGGAACATTTATGCTAATGCTAGACTCTACAAAAAAAAAAAAAAAGAGAGAGAGAGACATGAATAAAACACAGCTCCTATCCTCAAAAAACTAATACTGTTGCTCTATAAAAAAAAATTCTATTCCTTCTGGCCTGATGTTAACATCATAGAGACAAGAATCTAGGTCTCAACTGGGTAGAGTGGCACATGCCTGTAATCTCAGCTACTAAGGAAGCTGAGGTGAGAGGAACCCTTGAATCCTAGAGTTTGATTCCAGCCTGAGTAACATAGCTAGACCCCATGTCAAATAAATACATAAAAAGAATCTAGGTCTCAAAATTCTCAGTCTAGTGCTTTCTTAAGTTTGCTAATTTTTCCTTTTCTAGCCTATTTTCTTTATGGAGTTTTTTTGTAAAATACACCAAAGTTGTAGGTAACTGTAGTGAGGATGGCGGACGATTGATATGAAAGGTATCATATATTGGCCTACAACTGGATTTGTGGACAGATACTAGAGAATGGGCAGGTTGGAGAGGGAAAATAAATCCAAAATGAGGCCCACAGGGCCTGGGGATTATGGAGAGAAGGTGGTGTTTTTTCCTTGGATAGTGAACACCCAAAGTACCTTACCTGGAAAGGGTGGAGGAGCTTGGTTTTGAATGTGTTGAATGTGGAGAGTCTAAGCAAAGGATAGTATAACACAAATGTAGGCTGTGTGGGTCCAAAGCTTGGGAAGATTTTCAGTGTCATAGAGGTCAAGTAGGGGAGATCTCCCAGAGAGAATGTGAGGAATAAAGGGCACAACAAACAACAGCATTTGATGAAAGAGAAGGGAAAGAGGAAATTGTCACAGATCTTGGAGAAAAACCAGTTAGAGTTGGGACTATAGGGTATGGTGCGGGGAGACACAGTGTTTGAAGAATGGGGTCAAGTTCTGTTAAGCAGTTAGACAAATCTGAAAAGTTTTCTTATCAATGTAGAATGAACACCTACCTATTGTGAGCCCTCTTCCTTTCACATATGCTGAAAAAGTAATTAGCTGTCACAATCTTCTTGAGTCTTTGGCTATGGACTTAGAAAAGAGGCTAGACCATTTAAGACACTGTCCCCCATCTCTGACCTCCTAATCTTGTTTCTTACTTTTAGGGCTGGACTCTGTGCTAGCAAGTTTCTCCTAATAAAGTCATTTTGTCATATCTTTATTCTTTTATAGAAGACCATCGGTACCCAACAATACTCCAGCTACATCTCGGAGCTTTGCATGCTGATCACCTGAGTTCAAGAGTGGGACGCGCAAAAAGGCTCCCAGCACACAGAAAATGTTTAATGAAGGTCAGCTGAATGAGAATCTTTTTCAGAGCTGGAAAAGTCAAGATTCTAATTTTTTCTTATTTCTATAAATTTCCTTGTGTCCAGAAAAGACTATTAATAACCTCGACAGCCGTGTGTGTGTGTGCGCATGCTTGCACACATGCATGCATACGTGTGCGTGTGCGTGTACATGCCACTTAGGACCACTGGCTGGGTAGAATGGTTACTGACTTGGAGGATTGCGTTATGAATGATACAGTACAGAGAAAACCTGAAAGAACACCTTTTTAAATGCAGAGTCTGAGTGCTGATTGACATACTTTGTACGATAGTAAAATCTGGCAGGTGCATTAACTTGCATCCCTCTGATCTGTACACATCCACACTTGTCTTCTTAGGGTACTTGGTAATAAGCTCCTTTAAAGATCCCTGAGTAAGCACTGAAGATAATATCTGGAGAATGTAGCACTCAGTCCTTTTAGAACGGCTTTTTCCTGCTCCTTTCGTTTTCTTTAGAAAATGTCAGTTTAATCATTTCCTAATGCTTTGATAATGTGTTTCTTTACATAGCTGTAGAACACTCACTTCACTGTTTTAAAAGCATGAATGTAGATGTAAAAGTGCCAGTTAAAGGAGATTACTTTTTCCTAATGAAATAACCAAAGAGGAGTTTAAAGTTTCCTAAACTTGTATATTTTTCAGAGCAAATAATGAAGTCCAAGCCCTCCAGTATGTCTCTAATTTGAGAGCATAACATTTCATATCTTACTGAATATAAAAAATGTTATTGGGAAATAGGGAATCGAGGCAACCTGTCATTGATCAGGTGGGGCAGCTGCTAGGTTAAGTGAGAATTTGAGCAATTGGGGACTATAAAGAGGAAGAAGGACCTGAGAACCAGGGGGGATGAGAAGCTACCATCACCCATCTTGAGTCCTGGTGCGGGACTGATTTTGCAGTGTTAGCGAGGGTTATAAACTCACACTACACTTTGTGGAGGCAGGTGATGGTATAAAAAACCTCACCCAGCAAGTGGGGAGCAAATGAAAGGGGCCGGAAGCAACTCACAATGGATATGTGACTTTTTACGTTTCTGCTCAATCTCTCCTTTCACATCAGGCTCACTGGGGACCTCACTTCTCAGCTTGGAGACAGAAGCCCAGTCACATCTGCTCAGACAACATGGCAGGATTTGGGGCAGGAGCAGGGAGGTAAAGAAAAGTGGGTGAGTTCCTTGTATGAAGCCCAGTAGGTGAGCAAAGCAGAAGCCCAGAAGACCAGCGAGAAAGACAGTGAGGCCAGGGCCCAGAGGGAGGGAAGGTCTGGCTACAGCTAGAGTCAAACAAGTTGAGATTCCAGTTAGGGTTGTAAAAACCTATCAATTCTAGACTTGATTTGTCACCTGAAGTGTGGGGTCAGTGAAACCTCTGGGCACTTGGGGTGAGCCCAGATCTTTGGATTTAGAGATAATGGCAGTGAAACTTTTTCTAGCCTCCATTAACTATTGGACCAAAAAATGTTAAATGCTCCTGATGCTGGTAGGATTGAGCTTGGGAACAGGACGGGGCTAAGCTTGTCATGCAAAGTAGGAGGAACACAGGCCTCACGTCCTCCTGCTTGGTGACAAGAGACCCAGGAATCCTCCAGAATAACATCTTGCCACCAAAATAGAGACATGCAGAGAGACAGAGATAGAGCTGTGTTAACATACATTCTCCTATATTATTGAATTCATAGCATATAAATATATTAAAATAGGTAAGCTGTATTTTTGAGGTACTATAATTCAGTTTGTAGCAGTAATTGGACCTCTAAGGAAAGCTCACTTTAATAACTTTCTACTAAATAATGACACAGGTACTATGTAACATCCCCCCCCACCCCCATAAGCCATTGAAAAATACGAGTGAATATGAATTTCACAATTGGCCTTCAAATTCTTGGGTGAATCCTACGTTCAGATTTCATCAACATCTTCCCCCAGATTCCCTATTAAGAAAAGATATACAATCACAGCTAAGGTTTTTCATTTTCTAAATTTAAACAGCCGAACGAGCACTAACTTTCCCCTTATTATCTCTCTCCTCTTCTCTTGGACAAATGACCATATTCCCAATATTTCCCTGGTATGTAATGCAAATGACTGTTTCCTAGAGAATGTTGTTTCTGTTTACTTTCTATTTCAGTTGGCTTTCTATAAGTATCCCTTCCAAAAGATATGCCTTGCATGCCAATGCAGGGGCAGGTAATGGTGGGGAGGTGACCCATCACTTTCCCCATCCTTTCTGGGCTACATATCTGTTTGTGTCCCTCTAGGGGCTCCCTCTGCCCTGCTCTGCACCCCAGGACCCTGACATCTTGCACCATGTTAGCAGGCCTCCCTTTCTCCCTGGCTTCTAGAGGGGTCTGGCCAGTGGAAGGCTCTGGCAGCAAATCACAGGAGAGCACTTAGGTGTTGCCTGGCCTGGCTCCTGCTCTGTGGAGCTGGGGCTGCCAGTGGCTGCTGTCCTGGAAGGAAAACCACACAGCTTCTGCCAAGCCACCCTGTCCCATAATCAGGTCTTACCTGGCTCTGCTCACAGCCCTCTCCTCTGACTCCTTCATCCCTATGGGCGAGAGAGGCTTTAGGTGGCTGCTAACCCCAGATTATTCATCATCCATCTGGCTTTCCTTGACTCCAGCCATACCTCTGAAAATGGTACCTTCATTAACTCTTTTTAATCACCTCCTGAGTACCCTGCGTGCTTCCTGCCAGGCCTCTGAATGATACGGCCTCTTCTATTTATTTCATGGTCTGTCCACACATTCAGGATACACTGATGAGTCAACATCATGAAGAGGAGATACAACTCTTGCCTGGGTCTCCAAAAAGACTCACAAAGTAGGCAGTTACAATTGAGGGTTAAAATGGAACCTGCGGATTATCTGAGGGTTTCCATTATCCTTGTTACCCTCATTCTATCTTGCACAGAGAATTGAGAAATGGTTGTGTCAAGACGAAGTTGACACACATCACAGAGGCTATACAGCAGTCTTTCTGCTCATTAAGAGTTTTTTACTAGTCCCACTGATCTTCCACTTCTCGCAATGCTTTTGATGTGGGTTTAATTCTAAGTTCTGACAGAGAAAGGGTCTCACATCTGCAGTCCCCAGTGCAATCTTCACATGACTGTCAAAAATGCAACTATTTTGTCCCCAGGCTTAAAGTGCCAGCTCTAAAAAAGGTCAAGGACTCTCCCTGGGAACCTCTACACCATTCAAGCATGTACTTAAGATCTACATTTTATCTCGTACTTTTCGTCAATCTAACGGTAATTTGGATATCATATTTCCATAGGCCCAATATACACGCCACACATTCTAACAACAGAGAATAATTCAGCTCTCATTTCCTTCTCAGATCACA
Organism: Nycticebus coucang; assembly: GCF_027406575.1. Classification (NCBI taxonomy): domain Eukaryota; kingdom Metazoa; phylum Chordata; class Mammalia; order Primates; family Lorisidae; genus Nycticebus; species Nycticebus coucang. Next base: position 67,471,246 of record NC_069792.1, on the reverse strand, counting down.
GGTCTACCTGGTGTGCTATAGAAACACTGATAGGCCAAATTTAAACCTAAGAAATGTAATGAACCATTCCCCGGAAATGAAAGTCACTTTTCTTTAGTAATTTCTGCACATAACTCCTAGGGTTATTTCTTATTTCTGTCCTCGATAGTTTTTGATTTACAGAGCAACATGAAATAAAATCTTTAACAAGCAATAAATAGCAAGTCTTTCCTCATTAATTACCAAGGAAATAAAATGTTTCTCCACATGAAGCCTGGTTTCTCCACATGGGACATCATTTCTCCCCATGGAGCACCGTTTGTCTTCATTTTTAACACTTTTTTGTTAAAAACTCATGTAAATAATGTCTTCCATACTGCAGATCTTCTTATAAATAACAAAATCATCAATGGTTTTAGGAATTAGAGCTTATTCAGAATTTCTCTAAGCAGAACTGGGGTAGACAGCATTACCATCATTAATTAGTTTTTCCTAACAACAGCTCCAGGAAATGGGTAACTATTTCTTATGATTCAGAGAGGGCTGTTAATTTGGCCAAATGGTATTTTGAGATTCCCCTAGAAGTTCTGAAAGTATGATTTGTGCAATCTAGAATTCATTGTCAGCTTCTACTCTTTTTAAACTGCTAAGTTTGGGATTAAAGTAAATAGTGTCATTTATTTGGCCCCAACGTGAGCTGGCATTGCATAGGAACACCTTTTAATGGGTGGGCTCCTGGAGTCAACCAAACACAGCCACGTTCTTAGTGCTGTAACTAGTGCTGCGTTGCTTTACAGTTATTATTGTCAAGTCACTGTAAAAGTACCTAAGAATAGGGACAAACACATTATCTCCAGAGAGATATTACTTTTGTATAAAATATACTAACATGTTCCAAGCACATGATGGCTGCTATGACTGTTTATTATTAGGACTATTCAAGAAATTTTGTACACAACAACCACTTTCAAGTGAGATGATTCTCTTAAATTGCCTTGTCAGCTGATGAGATTTTTTACTCCAAATGTGTGAAAGGAAAAAGAACCCCCATGATTGTTTCTTTCTATAAAAGGATAAATTCTTTGAACAACTTGTGAAAGAAATTAAAAAAAAAAAAGTAGCTATAGCACAGTGTAGGGCAGTGAGCAGAGAATTTGTTAACTCATAGATTTTTTTTTATTATTAAATCATAGCTGTGTACAGTAATGCGATCATGGGGCACCATACACTGGTTTTATAGACCATTTGACACATTTTTATCACACTGGTTAATATAGCCTTCCTGGCATTTTCTTAGTTATTGTGTTAAGACATTTACATTCTACATTTACTAAGTTTCACATATACCCTTGTAAGATGTACCGCAGGTGTAATCCCACCAATCACCCTCCCTCCGCCCACTCCCCCCCTCCCCCCTCCCTTCCCTCCCTCTCCCTCTTCCCACTATTCTTAGGTTATAACCGGGTTATAGCTTTCATGTGAAAGCCATAAATTAGTGTCATAGTAGGGCTGAGTAAATTGGATACTTTTTCTTCCATTCTTGAGATACTTTACTAAGAGCCTGTGTGTTTAATTGCTACTCTGTGTACACCAAGGAGCCTAATGAATCATAATGTTAAGTGTTGTTGTGAAAGTGAAGGAGGAAACTGAGCCCCAAAAGCTTCTACTGATTTGCTCAAAGTTAAAAATCTATGTATGTTTACATGGATAGAGCTGGAACATCCATAGACTTTTAACTTTGAGCAAATCAGTAGAAGCTTTGGGGGCTCAGTTTCCTCCTCTATTAAAAGATGTGGGACTTAAATGATCTTCACTTTCACAACAACACTTAACTTACGATTCATCACACTCCTTGGTGTACACAGCGTAGTAATTAAACACACAGGCTTCCGGGCCTCTGCCAGAGCTTAAATTCTCACTCTGCCGTTTACTCTCTGTGAAGTTGCATGAGTTACTTACCCTTTCAAGGCCAAGTTCCTCATTCATAAAAGAGAGACTCAGTGGTGTGCCAGCTGAAGAGACTCAAGAGAGGATTGTGTACATCTCTTCCCAACTTCATGTTCGGTGGCATTACCTTGATAGCTTGAAATCTGCCACAATGAGAAAATTTACATCACAGGAAACTGGCAAAAGCTGCAAACAGAGGCTCTCCCTGGCCCCTATGGAGAGCCAGGTGTTAGACATTTAGCAGAATGGTGCTGGGGATGGTAAGGGTATTTAATAAGGAGTTTTTCATAGTATTACGGGCAGTAATTCTTGAAAATAATAAATCACTTAACATGGTTCTAGGTACATATTATGCTTTACATAAATGTTATTTTTATACTATTATAAGCTGAAGCCTATTAAAAAAATCTATAGGAAAATGTGACATTCTTACAAATCTTGCTGATGCTAGACACAAACCTAAGGCTCCACTGAAATTTATGTGAATCTAACTGTTGCTCAGCTACTGAGTTCCCCTGTACAAAAAATAATTCCTTATTTAATTTTGCATTGATGGGTCTCCTGTTAAGAACCATCCCCAGGTAGTAGTTTTCCTCTTCACAATTTGAACAAGAATTTTTCCTTAGTTTCTTGATTCTGCATAATGTGGGAAAACATGACTAATTTATTTTACAACCAATTCTAGATCTTATCTAGTGCTCCCAGTCTCAGCCCATCTTGTTTTTTCTAGCTGGAATTCCAGGAGCTCTCCTATTCCCTTGTTTCTCCTGCTTAAAGTCAATTTCACTTTCAAAACATTTTTTTTTCTCTCTATTTCCATTCTCACCATCCATGTTTGAGCCACTAAGTAACTGGGGCTAGAACTACTAGAATAGTCTCCCAGCTGGCCTCCTCCCCCTCCTACCAGCCCACTGGCCTGCCCATCTGATCACGCCACCCCTCTGCCTGGATGCCTCCAGAGCCTCCCCACTGCTCTTGAGATGAAACTGTGACCCCTGAGGGCTCTTGCCTCCCTCAACCTTCCTCAGGCCCACCTCCCACTGAGAGCTGGGTTCCTGGCATCCTGACCTTCTTTCTGCTGCTCAAGTGGGCCACTCTTCCTCTGTTTCATTCTCTCCCTCACTCCCTTTTTACTTTATCTTTTACTTCATCCTCTAACCTCACTCCACGTCAGCTGAGGCAGGAGGATGGCTGGAGCCCAGGAGTTTGAGGCTGCAGTGAGCTATGATGACAACACGCCACTCCAGTCTGGGAAACAGAAAGAGACCCTGTCTTCAAAATAAGAAAAGAAAGGAAAATTCTAGATGTCACATAGTTGCTGACTTTCAGGTTGGGCCTCAGGTGTCTCCTCCTCAGAGAAGTCTTCCCTGATCATCAAATCAATCCCCACCCCCAATATGCAATGTAAAATACTCCCTTCCACCTCGTTCTGTTTTATTTATAACATTTAGCTGTGTAAAATAATCTTAGTTATGTGTTTCTTTTCTTTTCTTGCTGTCTTACCCACTAGATACTAAATCCCGTAAAAGCAGGGACTGTTTTATTCTCTTGGATTTCTCACACTTCCTCTTTTTGTCTGCGTTCCCCACAAAACCTAATTCTTCACAGTGTCCGTATTAATCCTCAGCATGGGTTTATTAAGCTCAATACTTGGGTTAAAGGGTTTGCACCTTCTGAGGTTTTATTACAAACTACCTTCCTATCCACCCCCCCAAAAAATCTTATTAAAGATATTTATACAATTTTAAAACATTTTTTAGCATATCATTTTCACAAATGCCTAAAAACGTTTGCATAATCCAAGCCCATAGAACTTTTGGTTAATAGAATCTGAAATACAGTAATGGAATTACTGCCTGCATTTTTCTATTAACTATGTTAACTATCCATCCTAGCATGGATTAGAACCTAAGATACAAAAACAAGACAGCTTGTGGCTGGGGACAGTGACTGACATCTGTAATCCTAGCATTCTGGGAGGCTAAGGCAGGAGGATCCCTTGAGCTCAGGAGTTCAAGACCAGCCTGGCAAGAGGAGAGACCCCATCTCTACAAAAATTAGAAAAATTACTGGGGTATTGTGGGGGGTGCCTATAGCACCACTATGTGGGAGGCTGAGGCAAGAGGATCACTTGAGCCCCAAGAGTTTGAGGTTGCTGTGAGCTAGGCGATGCCCTGGCGCTCTAGCCTGGGCTATAGAGTGAGATTCTGTCAAAAAGGAAAAAAAAAAAACAAAGATTGCCCTTTTGGAATCTATATATAGTCTGTGGATGGGATTTCTTTGTTAACTATTTTTTCATTAATACAATAGTAATTTTTTTCCTTACTCCTGATGTTTTGCATCTGTTTACACCCATATCTTCATGTAAGTTTCCTAAAGTCAAGGCACAACAGGATTCAGAAATTTTTTTCAGTGTATCATACCCTTCCTCTTTTGCTTATTTATTTATTTTTTTTAGATAATCACATCATCTCTCAGGAACTTGTTTCCTTTGTATTCAGAATTGGAAAATTATTATTCCTCCTTTCACTTAAGAAACATTGAAAACAATAACATAATAATAAAAAGAAATGGAAAGCAAGATATTATAAAAAGCTGAGACATTCTTCCCTTTCTGGCACAAGTTTCCTGGGAGCTGCTTTTTAATCCAAACAGTATGCTGATCCCATTGCCAGGTTTTCCTATTTCTATATTGCTAATAAACTATTGAAGACGTTGTTTGTTTACTCACCTATTCAGGGATTGCCTAATTCTTGGGCACTTACCAGACACAAAAATTGATAGACTTAAGTTAGCACAAAATATCAAAGTCCTAACCTAACATATCTTCTAACCATAAATATATAAACTAAAAATGTTGAAAATTTTCATTTAAACAGACCTCTAAGTAAACATTCACTTCAAACTTCAGCCCTTGAGTAGGCGAACTTCAGCTGTAATGAAATGCAAATAACTATGTTAATGCAAATGTTAAGGCTACAAATTCAAACATAAAAAAGTCAAGAAATGCAAAAGTTAAGGTTCTCCTAGAAACATTAACTCACTCAAATTGTACATATAGAATATTTCCAATTACACGGAAGACAGCAAAATGTGATCCCTTAATGTACTGTGTGTGCAACACGGGGAAGTTAATGCTGTTATGAGAACGTTAAATTTTACAACCTCTGACTTTGTTTTAAAAGTTACTGCCTGAATATTTTATTATTCCTATCCTTATAATGGTATTTTCTTAAAATAGAAAGAAAACAGAAGAGAAAGAAATGTCATTCTTTTTCCCATCAATATACTATTTTAAATTTATACCATATTTTGGTTAATGAGGGAGATTAAAATATGTTGGGGACTTGCTGAAATTTTGCTGGTTGAAAAATTTCTGCTTTGCTTGGAATAACTGAGTGGTACTTTGAGATAGTCCAGGTTACAGATTTGTAAAAATGTATATTAAATACGTGTAAGGTTGCATTTGCTCTTATTTGTGAAAGATATGTAAATTATGGAAAGAAGAAAAATTCCATTCATAAAGGGCAAATTTTTATAAAATACAAATCTAGAAGGGAAATAAATCTATGTACATCAAATAATTAAAAATATAAAATTCTATATTTTTTTTTCTTGATCTGGAAACAAAGACATTTTTAGTATACTTTTTCTCAGAGCCATTCACTCTTTCACCTTTCAGGAAAAAAACAGTGTTTTGTTTAAATATTTCTGAAAGTTGAAAATACATTTTGCTTTGTCTTTTCAAATGTAGCTAGCATTTTTTTCTAAAACTATTCAATGCTACAACAAAACGTTTTGTTAATTGTGTAAGATTGGACAGGATAAATCTGTCTTAATTAAGTTATGATATTGCGGAAACCAGATAGAGAAGGAATGAAAGAAGAGCAATAAATGGGCGAGCCAGAAAAATGTGCAGTAGTGTTGTTTGGAATGAATATCTCTGAGGACAGACAGGAGTCCTGCATTCGGTGCAGGGTCTCTTGGTATTTTCTTTGTTACTCAATAAAGGAGACACATTACCCCAGTCTCATGAAGGAAAAGTCCTCTAATGAATGGAGACCATAAAACTGGAAGGGAAGAGCAGGCAGGGATGAACAAAGCCCCCAACACACACAGCAAACACAATGTTCTAGACTGATGACTCATTTCCAGCTCTCTGCTGAAAGCTCTTGATTAACTACAGTTTTGAGCAGTGTGTGTATCCCATGTAGCAGGTTCTCTTTAAAACTGAGTCAAGCTTTTGAACTCCCAATATAACCTGTATTTTCTTGTCTTCTGACAATTACTCAATCAGACTTCTTTTGTGAAGACCTCAAGCTAGATACTTTCACAGTCTGAAAACTAGGGTGTCATGGTTCAACCATCTGATCTTAGACTTTATCCTACAAATAAATGGTATGTTCTTAAATAATTGCCAAGCAGTTTGTGGACCACTTCTCCGAACTGTTGAAATGCCTGCCATTATCTCTAGCCCTGCAGCAGGAATGTCCCACCCCATTCCTGTTGTTTTCTCCTTGTGGGACTTTTCCATCCTTAGCACAGACCTGTGGTTAGAACAGGGCAGGGGGCAGGAACCAAGTTCTGAATAGTACACCTGGTCCCTTTGTTCTTTGTCCATGAAATCAGTGTCATCTCAGGGATTTATGTCACAGAGTTTCTGAGAGACTGCATTTATCAATATTTGTTCGTGCTTCAGAAATCTCTAAATCAGAAATTCCAACTCATGTCATCTAGGGATTTCTTACCTATTTATTTGTTTTCCCCTCAACTTGAAGCCTGGGCTGATTTAAATATCATGGGAGTACTTTGACAAAATATTTTTCTTAGGATTGAAGGGTATACTGCTTTAAATGGTTCAAGGGTTGCTACAATTTTAAAAGCTTAAATTGATGTTAAATGTGAAGATTTCGGAAGCAAACCAAATATATATATATATATATATATATATAAAATGGAGAGAGAAAGAGAGAGAGGAATTAATAAACAAAGAAACAAAAAGGAAAAAAATCTGTCTTCCATTTCTAGTTGGAACTGCTATTTTTTACAGCTAACTGAAATATTTCAACATTTGAAAAACATCAAAATAGCTAGAATTCATAAGTCTGAGAAGGGGAAAAGAAAGCACTTTGCTAAAGTGAAGTAAGTTCAGCATTTGCAATGTAATTCAAATTGCACTTGTAATTCAGGTCCTGGAATTAACCCACTCAACCAAAGCTTGAAAAGATTTAGATTTACTCAGACTAGCAACAATACAATACTGCCTTACAATTGCACAACCACCCTGTCCTTTGGTGATACATCCAATACACTCTAAATTATAATTCTAAAACTCAGTTTGTTGTTGGGAAAAAAAAAAAATCTGTGCATCATATCGGTCTGTCTTGTTGCAATTTAAAAGGGGGAGGGGGAACTCAACCAGTTTTCATCAGGCCAGAATAACACCCGAGCTCTTCTTATAAACACATTTTTTTTTTAAATGATTTTCACTACAATTTTTAACTGCAAAGAGGTGAATTTGGGATAGAATTCCTGTATTTTCAGCTCATTGAGTAGAATGAAAAGAGTCACTTTCCAGGCATTGTGGGTTCGGGGTACAATTCAGGTCATCAGGGCTGCCATTTTATTTTTCCACCAGGGATTCATCTCACGGTGGCGGAGGGGAAGAGGCTGAATAGGTTGGAGGAGATGGATTTGTGGCACTGTGTGGTGAGACTGCCCGTCCATGAAAGTTATTTGAAGGTTTCCCATGCGATAGGAAAACTCAGTTTGACATCCCTCAAAGCATCCAGGAAAAGTATTTTACAAAAAGGAAAAGAAATTGTCTGCGAAGGGTTCTCAAGGGCATTTCTAATTGTCTCATTTTTTTTTATGATGGACATTTTCTGACAGTAATAAACAAAATTGAGTTAGACCTTATGATTCATAATTAAAAATATATATATGTATTTTGTAAAATTTTAGAATGAAGCTGTGAATGGAACTCATTTATTTTAGTTCACGAGCACACAAAAGCAGAGAAAACCTTACAATATGAGTGAATTAGTACGTGAGATGAAGCCCTGGTGGAAGCAGTTACAGCCCAGGCACACCAACCAACTTAGAAATGCAGAGACGATGTTCTGAGCTACATGTTGCAGACTTTTTTTTAAGGACAGCAAGACAGTATTTTCATGATAGTCTGTAAGACTGATATTTGATAATACAAAACACTTTCACCTTATAAATCAATTTTTTAGTGGATTTTTTTTCATCCCATGCAAAGCAGCATAGTTTCCTATTGATTTAGCGTAGAGCTTTCTATTTAAAACATTTATTAACCAGAAAGACCTCAGCGACATGTAAATTTCATTTTCTATGCCCTGTAGATTAAAATACATCTGTTTCCACCATCATTCAGGAAAGAAATAATTTTAATAGTTCATTTTATTAAAAAAAGATTTATGTCAGCATTCGGTTCTGACAAGAGAAGCCAAGTGGCTTGCACATAATACCAGCAGGCAGCTTTTTTTCTTCCAGTATTTTATCCGAATTGAATGGAACTATGTTCCTAAAATAGATGAGGGGAGCCAAGTAACTTTGCCTCCTGGTGTGGGGTTGCTGTCGGTACTGCGCTAAAACACAGGTAAAGTGTTCTTTGTTAAGTGTGATGTGTGATGTCCTGGCATTTGCTTCATACCATAATTGAAATAATGCAGCGTTTAGTCCAGTGCACTTTGCTCCTGTAGTAAGGTAAAATATTGAGGGGTGCATTTTTACATCAGGCATTTAATGAACTCCCTTCACTTCTATTAATACTTTTGTGCAGTATAGTTTAAGAGCAAATGATGTTTATGTAAAATGTCTAGAACAGGCATATTTTTAGAGACAGAAAGTAGATTAGTGAATGCCTAGGGATGAAGAGGAGATGAGGGGGAGAGAGTGATGGCTAATGGGTACAGGGTTTCTTTGGGGGGTGATGAAAATATTCTAGTTTTCACTGTGATGATGTTTGCATAACCCTGTGAATATGCCAAAAATCATTGACTTGCACATTTTTTAATGGATGAGTTGTACGGCATATGAATTATATATCAATAAAACTATCATATCACCCCCTGCAAAAAAAATAATAATAAAAATAATAATAATAATAACGATAAATCCCACCCCAAGACCTGGCCCTGGCCCCTGAAGAAATCAGAGTCTTGCCGGGCAGAGAGCTCTTCCCTAGGAAGAGTTTTCCTGATTAGGGGAACAACATGTGAAGAAGAGGGAGAGCAAAGAAGCAGGAGGGAACACCAGCTTTCCAGAAAGATGTGAATATGTTATCCCCAAAAGTCAAGGAGTCAGTACCTAAGGAGAGGTGGGGGTGTCCAGGAAGATGTCTGAAAAGGAACTGCTTGTTTTTATCTCAGCAGAAAGTCACCAAGGAAAGCAAGGGATAAAATTAACATTCATAACAGTTGAAGGTTAATGACAAAGGCATCAAATTGTCATTAGGTGCTTATTTTCTTTATTATCTTGCTCTAATTGCATGTTCTATACAGGAAAATTATGTTTATGTTTAGTTATTTTAATAGAGTTCTAGTTTTTGTCAAACACACCAGTGATAGTTAAGTGGGGAGAGTATGTCAAATTGTCTCTTTCTCTTACAAGATTAACCAATTAACCACACTCATGGTGGAACTGGCCACTTGAACCAGCAGACCACAAATGAAGCGTCTCAGTTCCCTCCACAGCAGGGAATTTTCATAAGACAGACAACATCTGCAGCTTATTAAGCACTGGCCTAACAGACGCAAGCCCAAGATGGCAAGTGCTATTTAGACCTTTTAAAATCAAGTTGAAGGGAGAAAAAAAAAATCTGTTAAGAATCGTCTTCTGAAATACTAAAACTAAAATAATGCCTGTGTAATATACCAAAAGAATTATAATGCCCAGATTGGAGAGGTTTATAGATAGTTACATAACTATCAGAATCCTGGGGCACACAGGCCTAGATGTGCCGCTAAACGCAGAAGTACTTGTTACTGTACATTCATCGGGAAGTCAGTCTTTCCTTTGCTCTCTACTCATGTTCTGTTTTTCTGAGCTGGGAACAATGAAAAAACACACCGGGAAAAAGAAACTGACAGACTCTCGGGAGCTTCTCTCGAGCCAGCCCTATGCTAACTGCTTACCAAGCATAGTTCCTCTATGAAGTTCTACTTATTGACAGCAATGAGCCACCTACTTATCATTATCATTTGGTGCTCATCTCAGGCATCTTTTCATTAAGGCTTTAGCTACCTAACAAGATAGGCATAATTATTGTCAGTCCGAATACAGAAATGAAGAAAATGAGGCTGAGCCAGACTAAGTAGCTTGCTCAGAATCAGGTACATCAAGATGGCAGGTCCCAGACAGATACCCAGATTGTTTGAAGCCCACACCCACATTCTCAACTATATCACTGCTTTGCTCATGACCCAGAGAGCCCAGGCTTCACGTTGACACAGGGTGAAGGCCACCAGGAGAGGGACAAAGTCCCAAAGGAAATGAGAAGCACAGGAAGTCAGAAGCAGCCAGACACTCCAGGCCGGGTGCGTCTTGGCAGGGAATTAGCTAACAAAGGGACACTTACTCCTGCCTAGTCCCTACTCCGTGCTATCATGATGCCCACCTCCAGGCTTCCAGGGCTGGGAAAATTGAGATTTCCTTGACTGCTATGATTGAAAATGAATGTGCTTCTCCATTTCTATACCTCCTTTCTCTCTAAACACATTCTTTCCTTTCTTTTTTCTCAACTGAAGTCATCATTTCACAAATATTTATTGAGGCCCCACTATGTGCCAAATTCACTTTTAGGCCCTCAGGATACAACGATGAATAAAACAGATTTGCTGCCATATGCTTTACATTCTAGTGGAGTCAGGTCATACACAAACAAACAAGGAAATATATATCCCATCCATCCTCTCAACTGCCCCTGGACCCCAAGTCACTATCTATACAAATCATGAATTCTCAGAAGGTCTGAGATCCAAAGGCTTGAACGTAATAAAAAAAAAAAAAAAAGAAAAAGAAATTAGAAAGATCTAGAATCAACTTTTAAACATGTGCTTAGGAATCTTTGCTAGCCATCTCCATAACAGAGCAGTGAGGCCAGTGTTACCTATGCCCAGCTTTTAAAAGCTGACCAAAGAGCCAGCTTTCATAAATTACCATACAGCTTTTCCCATTCATTATTGCAGATTCATAGAGTTGCCGTCTTTCATAGTATTAAGCATATTACTAAGGCTACATCTGTTTTGCTTTTACTTTTAAATCAGTTAACTTATTGATCTCAGATGGAAGACACCTGATTTACATTCTTTGCAACTCTGGAGTATTTAAATTTATCAGTCTTGGGCAGCACCTGTGGCTCAAAGGGGTAGGGCGCCAGCCCCATATGTGGATGTGACGGGTTCAAACCCAGCCCTGGCCAAAAACTGCAAAAAAAAAAAAAGAAAAAAATAATTATCAGTCTTTTAACAATGGCAAGGTAGTAAGCAGACATAACTTCCATAAGACTCACTTTGCTCAAAATGATTGTTGAAAGACAGTCATTCCAAGCTTAAAATAGATGGTGTCAATATTTTACTGTGGAAATTTTGATGTATAGACAGAAAAGGTTTGCATGAATTGTTTCTCAAACAAAATTAGAGATGTATACTTACTATATATAGGATTAATATACACTGATTTATATTTTTTCTATGCGATAGTCACTTAAAGAATATTTACCTAACAATTGCAATCAGTGTAACTGGCTTATTGTACCCTCAATGAATCCCCAACAATAAAAATGAAAAAAAAAAAAAAAAGAATACTGTTTTCAAAGTGTACAGACAAAAAGATATGGTGATATATCCAATTGTATCTATTATCAAGAACAATTAAAGAAAATTTTAGTGGAAAACGACAACTAAGAAAAGATGCTACAAGTTCATTTTTCTTACATAGCAAGATCGACATTTTAAAAAATAAGAGCCTATTTTTGAACGAACAAAGACTTACCCAAGGATCTGGTTTATATAATAAAAGAACAAATTCAATGGAATAAGGTTATTAGCTTATTAATAGTTTAGTTAAAAGATTAAAGAGTTGCTTTTGAAATTTTACAAATCAATTACTTTCAGTTAAATTTTTAAACCAGGTCTTACAGTCAAAATCAAAGATTTTTTTTTTATATAGACGGAGATCAAAATCCAACTGCTCATGTTTGGAACCAATTAAGTTACATTTCGAAGGCACAAGAGATATTCTTGCTTTTTTAAATTTAAAGGTGTTTCATTAAATGATACCTTAGGCAGCTTTTCCTATTTTCAATAAGTTACATTTGCTAAAAGCCATAATGAGAAGACATTTGTGATAAGAAGACATATCTCCATTCAGGGTCTCTTCATTGAACCAGATGAGAGAAGCGTTAAAACATCCAGACCAAAGTTGTATGCTTTTGTTTCTGTAAATGTAAATGCCTCTGAACTAAATTCTTGGAGGATTTTTAGTTAGATGATGACACAATTAATTCTCACCAAGTAGGTGAAAAATTCTACAACTATCCTCACCCACAGGCAATTTGTTTTAGATACAAAATAAGATATAATTTCACTCTATCATTGAATTCAACTGAGGTGAGCCAACTTTTTTTTGTAAGAATTAAAAATGTATTGAACTTTACTGTCTCCAGCACTTTGCATTTCCTCATTTAATTTTCACAACTTTTTTTATCTCATTTTTCAAGCAAAATACCCTTTAGTTACTGGGTAGCAGATCACTCAGGGAGGATATGGCAGCACCTGGATACCAGGGACGTCCCTCTGCTCCTAGAGACTGTACTTTGACCCTTAAGATGAGTCAAAGGGTAACATCAGTCTGAAGTTCTTATTATATTGCCTTTTTGTCAAAATAAATCAAAAGGAACCATCTGTTGATCAAAAATCTTACCACAAACTTTCTTATAATTTACGAAGGATAGTTTAAATGTATGACCACCCACCAAAGCAACTGATGAGCATACAGGCCAGGAATACAGAAATTGTATCTTAAAACATCCCTCAAAAAAGAAGAAAAGCTGAATAAGAACAAAGGCTAATCATTTTTTAAGTGGGGGTAAGTTTTTGAACACCACAATGATTGCTGCTTACTCTCTCCTTTTCCTAGCTTTGGGCTAACACCAGGTAGTGAGGTGATACTTGGGATTTGTGCTTCAGAAATTTCCAAGGACACATTAGCTTAGATGGTTTCATTACCCACCCTCATTACTAAGTAGCATTCAATTACTAAGTGTTGTAATGCCAAAGAGCATAAAAGAGAGACAAAATCTCGGTAAGATCTAAGGGCGAAATGGCATTTTTATATTGCTATAAAGATTACTTAACTCTAGTGCAGTACTAATGATCATTTCTGTGACTAAAAACATCCCCCTTATGATTAATTATGTAAACTCTCATCATTTCAAGCCCAATAAAGACTTTAAAACATTTTTCATGTATCTTATATTCCCAGCATATATTTTTTTTTTTCCATTTACCCACACATCAGAATAGACTCTGAGGATTAAAGTAATGATTTTCCATTACGGTAAAATGGTGTATCTCTTGGGAGTATGTATACAATGCAGGTAAATATTTGTGAGGTTATTTTTTTTTTTAACATGGGGTGGGGGGAGAAACCTTTTGTATTCTTTATAAATGCTGACTTAGATTCCTGTAAGTTTCTATAAGAGGCATATAGTCTCATATTAAAAGGAATACCTCAGTAGTCAAGTACTTTCAAACTGTATATTTCAAAATTAGAAAATACTGTAAAAATCTCCCTTGAATGTTAATTATAGTTCTGTTTATATATCATCAATAAAATTAGATGAGAGGCTACTGTTCAGTAATAAGGGAATGTTTATATTAGCATACAAGATAGCCATTAAACGTGAAGTTATACATAAATGCTTGTTAATATAGAAAGTTATGTAGCAAAAAGTCATAAAACAGTATGCTTACATACACATATGCCCACAGGCCTTTTATTAAAGGATGTACACAAAGGCATTAAGAGAATTGATATCTAGGGGGTAAGATCACAGTGGTTTTTTAGGGTTGCTTTTTTTTCCTTCACTTGAAAAAGACTTAAATTTTTCTCTCTACTAAACTTGGTTTATGTTTGCTTCAGATGAAGAAATGTAAAGAAAAACAAACAAATGAAAATGTCTTCTCTTGATGAACGTGATCATTCAGAGTCTGAAATTTGAGATAATTCTCAGACTTGTGAAAATTGCTTCTGAGCTAACCCAAATGACAAAGCCCCTTCTTTAGTTTCTGCCAAGTCCTAGATCCTGTTTCTCCAGCTGGACACGTTGAGAGCAGGCAAACAACTGCAGACAGGGTGACAGGGCACACTCGGCCGCAGGCCCGTGGGCAGGGGCCTCCCGGGTGTCCCCTGGACGCGACTGAGGCAGGGACAGCTCGAGGCAGTAAGAAGCGCAGTCCGTGCCATTGTTTGTCAGGCAGCTTTGAAGGTGCTGGAAAGCGGAACAGGAAATGAGAAGGCTGGAGCGCAGGCTCACGTGCCCCCAGTCTGAGGGTCGCGTCCCGGGACTGCAGGGCGTTCACTCTGGGTCGCCAGGTCATTTCCCCCCAGCACCAGGCCTCGCCATTTACAATTTCCTTTGCTTCTCTCTCATCCTTCCTCCCCTCCACTGACCCATCGGGAAGTAGGTGCCTCTATCTAGTGGAACAGGAATTTAGTCGTCTGAGATGCGCTTCTGAGCAGAGACTGGCCGTAATCCCAAATCGCGCGTTTTATTGGGTGAGCTTTATTTGTGTTTTTTACAAAATGAGCTGAGACACTCAAACTCATCACAGACAGCAGCCAAAGCCGAACAACAGCAGTGTCCCTGGGCAGAAAGGCCCCCACGCTGCAGGGACAACCGTCCAGCTCCGGAGTTGCTTGAAAACATCCACAAGGGGACAAGCGGCTTCAGTCATTGTTTTTAGCAACTGCAGATTTTTTCCTGAATGGCAGGACTGCCTGGACAAATAAAAGAGAAAGGTGAAGGTTTTTAACTTCATAGGTCTGGATATCTTTATAAAGTCTCGTTGCGATGAAATGTAAAAATCATTTTGGAATTTCATTCACAATGAAAGAAGACAAAAAAGCATTAACGTTCACAGCCACCGGTTTAGACATAGGGAGATTAAAACTGCTTATTCGATGGAAATAAAACAGTTGGGTTCACTTCTTGGCCACCACAGAGCAATTCTAGTGAGGATTTCCTCTTTTAATCAGTTCTAAGGTATAATGACAGTCTCCACCACCAGCCACACCCTGTGGGGGCAAAGTGAATAAACACTGGTAACTTGTGCCAGAAGTAAACATGGGATTAATAGCATGCCGCCTGCACATCGGGGCATTTCCATCTCCCTGGACCCCAGATGAGAAATTAATTAAGCTAATACATTTAAAACTAAATCCATTTTACTCCAAATTGCCTTCCCCAAAAAGTTCAACAAAAATGTGAAATGCCAAAATTGTAAACTTGCATTATATGTGTATTCAGACCCTGGTAAAACAGATTCCAATAAAGAAACCACGAGATAAAGCCAGCCAGAGCGCGATGATTGACTCAAGATCCCCATCTAGTGACGATATGCTGAATAGCAGACTGCTTGTTTACATTTCTGGGCTGATCTGTAAATCTAACGGATTAGGCATTTATTTGGTTCATTGTTCAGAAGTGACATGCCTCCTGTTATTATGCCCTTTAAAAAAATATTCTAGAGAACAATTTACCCTCTCTTATACTATTAAATTGATTCCCCTTAAAGCCTGGCACGTTTTTGGCAGGATCTATTTCCCTGGATTCACTATTTATTCCCTAACTCTTGTGGCACCTGATTAAGAAGGTTTGAAACTCTTGAGTTTAAGTCACCTGAGCAAAAATTTTACAGTAGCTGTTGCATGTAACAGTATATTTGGCAGGTATACAGAGTGTACTTTCTGTCTGGAATCTGTCTATATAGGTTATCAAGAAACTGGTGACAGAAAACAGAATATTTCACCCAAACATCCCTATTTGGCTTATTTTAGTATGGCTATTTAGAGGAGCCACAAACCACAGAAATAGCTTTGAAAATCTGTCTTTTATGGCAGAGATTTGCAGCTGTAGATAAAATCTACATTAGTGAGGTCAACCTTTACTGTATGCATGATATATCTCAATAATAAGTTTTTGAAAGGAGACGTTTCTGTGACTTTTTTCTTACCTTGATCCTGTGAAGTAAGAGCCACAGGATAAACTTTCTGTAGCCTAGTAAGAGCCACATTCCATGCAGATTTCTTTTGGATCCTCAGGAATTTGATAAGAAATTGAATCTCTAGTGATCTGAAATATCAGTGAGTAAAGAATTTGAGGTCTTGTCATTTCTATAATTTAAAAGTCTTACAGAAGCCCCATGGACAGTGTTTCAAGGGAACAAAGGGGACTGTACCCATCATTATGTCACAGGGTCAGGGAACATTATTCTGGGAGGAGCTGTATGAATATCTTCAGACCATCACTGTTTTGAACGAAGGATAGAAAAAAAAAAAAAAAACAGTGGAAAACATAACAGGCAGGTGAGGTTGTGACATGGCTGCCACAAACAAATCCTGCCCTGTCCCTCTTTAGAACATCTGCTTTTATGAAACATGAAATGTTGG
The DNA here is from genome assembly GCF_027406575.1 of Nycticebus coucang. Lineage (NCBI taxonomy): Eukaryota > Metazoa > Chordata > Mammalia > Primates > Lorisidae > Nycticebus > Nycticebus coucang. The sequence goes on along the minus strand of NC_069792.1, from coordinate 67,454,620 downwards.
CGTTGAAAGGATACTTTGCAATTTCTTAGCTCATCCCATGCTTCCTAGGAGGCTCAGACAAAGGCGTCCAGTCCAGAGTCACATGACTGGTTAATAACAGAGCTAGACCTCTACCCAGCATTTCTGACTTCCAAGTGTTTCACGTTTCAAGTTCCTCAAAAGCTCCCTATAGCACAGCCATGAAAACACAGCCCAAGGCCTCCACAAATCTTTTATAACTATTTCCCGAGGTAGTATCTGCAAAAGTTCCTGGGTCATTTCTCTTCGGAATTCTTTTTCTTACTTCTTGACTATTTTCATTCCTTTGTTCCTTCCTTTTATCCTTCCTTCATTTATTTTGTTTTATATATATGTATATATACATATTTTTTTTTTTTTACCCTCTTTCTTTTTCTCTTTCTCCATAACATACTTCCCAAAGTCATCCTGTTGGTTTACTTGTCAAGAGTTAGGGAAGCATATGTCATGCAGACCATTGTTCTTCAGATCTTACCCCTGAATCATGCTCAAGGGTGATGCATACGCAGCTGTCCCTCCAGGCTAAGAAAAGAAGGTCTGTACCATCCAAGCAGTACCAGACAAATGTTCAACATTCCATAGGAACAGTTTTCCCTGGGTGCTACCAAAACAGCTTCTCTGTTTTGGAGGGAAAGAGGGAAGAGAAGGATCCCAGGACAGAGCCCTAGTTGGCGTGTTCCTCGTTTATTTTACCATTGTTGCTCCACAGTTCTGATCAGCACCATGTCCTTGGAATTGACCCCATACCTGCTCTAAGTCTCCAGCCCCATTTAAGAAATGTCATCTAAATCCAAGAAGGCTTTTTTCCTCACAGCCTGCCTACACCCAGATCAGTCAACAAAAGGTTATTTATTGCCTCCTGGATTCTCAAAAGAGTGTACAAGTGGTGTCACATCAAACAGCATTCATCGTAATGCTGGTTCCTGACCTCAAATCATTTAGAATTTATTTAAATCCATAAAGCTGCTGGAAAATAACACAAGATAGATTTATCACCAACAGTATCTTTAACAAAAAAGCTCTGTTGAACCCTGACCTTGGGCAAATATCGAGAGTAAACTGCCCCCAGGTGTTCAGAGGAGGAGCCAGCACAGAGAGAAGGGGGTAAAAACTCAACTGATCCAACACACCTCAGTGCTTTAATATATAGTATAATTCATCTATTCATCTATAAATCTCTAAAAAAGAGATTTTAGATAAATCAGTAAAGTAAAAGAAAAAAAAGTAAAATTCCAGCTTTAATTGTTTTAATATTACCATTGCCCCCAAAACAGCATTTTTGTGTAAGGACCTCCAGGCTTTTAGCTATATGTATTTTTAATTCATTAATACCAAACACTCCATTTCCTAGCTGATTTTATTACTTATACTAATAAATATAAATATGCATAATCATTACAATGTCCACATAATACCTCTGGATTCATTTGCATACAGATTGCTGACTGATATGTGGATGTTCCATGATTTATGCACTTTCTCTTTATTAATATGTTTGTGGTATCCAGCTTTTTACCACTGTACACAAAGCTTGGATCAACTCCCTTGCTCATACTGGTTCGGCATCCCTTTGTATACATTTCTAGAATTTTTAACTCAAAGGAAATAGTTTACATTGTGATCTATGGTAGCAAACTGCCCTCCCAGTTTTTCTCACCAAAACTGGGGACGTTATTCTTACCTTTGTCAACCATCATAAAATGGTTATTTTGTTTGTTCGATGATTTGCAAATATGTTTGATTTGCAGCATGTACACCAACTCCTCTACCTTCTTTACCCTAGTAAACTGAGTTTCTGACTTTCTCCCCGATGCTAATGCAATGTCTCCATGCACATTTGCACTTGATCACAAAGCTAATGAAGTTGCCTGTAAAGCCTCCAGACCCCATCTGCTATCCTCAGCAACGCCACTTCCCCCAGACCTCATCTCTTCTCCACCAGACCCTGTACATAGAGAAGTGACTTTCCCATGCCCCTCCTGTGATTGAAGTTGACCAAAGTTTTGTGAAGCTAGAGAACAGAAGGTTTGTTGTACTGGAGAAGTGATTTCCAGCCTGAAAAGAAATGAAAGAGAAGCTGGACCATTGTGGGACATGGACTGGCCACCCTTAACCACAGCCTGAGTCAATTTTCTCCAAATATCACTTCACAGATTCAGATATTTCTGTTCTTCTGACCTTCATTTTCATCTGCTCCCATCCTACCAGGTCTACCTGAAGATGGCGGAGGAGGGTCTGGTGTAGTATTCCGGTGCATTGGGTCTCATTATCTCCTCCACCTACACTTGTACCTGCTTAGATGTTTTGCTCCCCATCTGGACTCTGGCTGTCAGTCTACACAGTTCAAAGTTGTGTCCTGCATGTTCCCGATTGCAATGCCCCTGGAATCCAGTGGCTCCTCTCCAGGATGCTCTAGAAGGATCTCCTTCTACCCAACCCCCACACTCAGAGCTCCACGGACTGCTTTATGGCCCCACTGAGGCACAGGGCATTGTTATCTTGCCCCATATAGAGTTAAATCACAGAGAACTTGGGAGATGTGCCAGTTCTGAAGGCTCTACCCTGAGTTCTGGGCACAGGTCACTTCTCTGCTCTAATTTCCTAAACTGATGGGGGCTCATTCACACGCTCATACCCAGAATTCAGCCTCTGGAAGGCTGGCTTCTTCTTTAATGGCCCACTGACATTAAACCTTTGCCTTTATGATTCTGCTTTACACCTCATCAGTCCCAAGAAACTTTGTCTATGTTCAGTTCTGTAACCTATTCCCCATGCTGTTGCCTGAGGAGCTTGTTTCTTCTCAGGGCTTTTGAAACAAAACCCTGGTGACCACCATCTGACCTAGGACTGAAAGGGCCAGCTGCCAAAATTGGGGGAGAAGATGGAAGGAGGAAACATTTGTGGTTTAATTTGTAGGAAGAGCACCATCTCAGATACGAAAAACAGCACAAGAGCGAAAATGTATTAAAATCCAGAGCTAGTGGAAAAAATTTTGGATAGGTGAGCTGGGGCCAGACGTGCAGAGTATTGTTAAAGAAGCTAAGGCAGCATGGCGAGAGGGCAGACTGTGCTGAGGGCAACTTAACTGACATAAATCTTCCGTTCAGCTTAATCTCATGGCTCTTTCTTTTTGTTTAAAGGAAAGTAGAGCATAGTGCTAATGAATAGAACACGGACTTCAAATACAAGACAGTTCCAGGTTTCAATCTAGACAGTCTGTGGCTTATTGCCTCGGATGTTAGAGTCAGTTACTCATCAACATGGTGAGAATAACAATAGCACTTTTATAAACAGATACTTGCAAGTGATACTAGAGAACACAGATGTGTGTAAAGCAACCAGAGCTGAACAGATCTTCCCTTCCTTCCTTTACTGTTTTTAGCCCCAACCCTCAGACTAACTCATAACATGCCTCATCCCTACCTAATTTAATGTACTGCTAATATTTCTTGGGTTTCTAGAAATGCATTCATGAATATGCATGAATTATATGCATAAATCTGTATGTGGTGGATCACACATGTTTTACATCTTTTATAGAAACTCTGTTATGCTTTTTAATATTCTGTAGGATTCATTGAAAATATTAATGAAAACACTTTATAATCTGGAAGTCACATCCAAGTGTGCAGTATAAAGCTTCTTTGGTATCTCTGACTCCAGGAATGGCTCGTCTTCTTCCCAAATTTTCACTCCTTCCTGCTGCCTACCACCCAGAAGAAATCGAGGGAGATCATAGCCAAGGACACTGGTGGGCAGCAGTCCTGGGGAACACAGCAGGGCTTTCCTGAAGCTGTGCAAAGAGACTAAAGCCCTGGCTCCCATGTGAAGAGGCCTCTCGGGTTTGACCATTTGGACAATGTGTCTTCCATGGACCTAGTGAGGTATGAAAGACTTGAGGAGGCTTCTCTCTCTCCAGAAAGGCCCCCACCTAGGAAGACCAAAGTAGGGTGAATCAGCTCTGCTTCACAGCAAAAGCTCTTAAAATGAGGGGAGAGGAGTCATATTGTTTAATTTCTCTTCAGGTCTTCTCAACTGTGGGAGGGACAGGGGCACAAACACAAGTTGAGGGTCTGGATCTAGGGATAACAGTTTTGTACCAATCCATTTAAGCCTCATTAGGAAAAGAAGAAGAACAACAACAACAGCAGCAGGGGTGGTGGCTATGGTAACAATAGTAGTAGTTAATATTTAATGAGCAGCTACTCTGTGCCAGGTGCTGTGATAAGTGTTTTATAAATATTTTCTCATTTAATCTTCACCACTTCCCTATCAGGTGAGTGCTATTACTGTGTGTCTTTTTTATAGATGAAGAAACCAAAGCTCAGTGAGTGGGTTTGTATAATTCGCCTGAGATTACAAAGGTAGGAAATTATAGAGTCTGGATTCAAACCTAGACAATCTGACCCATAGAATCTCCATGTAGCTCATCCAAGCTCACCAGAACCAAGAATCCAGTATCAAAGGCTCCTTAAGACTCCCCTCCTCTGAGCTCCCTTATGATTGTTTAGGTGTGAAGTGCTGTTTGAGGATTCAGGATCATTGATCCCAACAATCTCTCGTTTCTTCACATTTGAACCTGTGACCATTAAATATTGTCATGCCCACAGAACTATGCCTTGGCTTAGAACACAGTGCTGGCATGGAGAAAACTTTAAGAATCTCTCATCAGAAAATAACAAGACTCTTCCCTTACTTCCTTGTCTCCCAAGAAATGCAGCCATCGTGATACATTCTTATTATAGATAAGATGGAAGGCATCTTGTAGGGGTATTTGCTAGGAACATATGCCTTCCCAAAAGGGTTGACAATCACTATTGACCCTCCAATCTATGAAAAAATGATTACGTGTATTATCTACCTCTATGAATACTGACCTTCATGAGGAACTACAAGGAAACCTCCTTGGCACCTCTCTGGTTACGAAAGAAAACATTCATGAGTTACATGAATTATCCCAGCCCCATTGGGGTCTCAAAAGCTGATCCAACACTCCTTGTCATGATTTCTCTCCACTCCCCAATATGCAATAGTAGCTAAGGCTCAGGCTGCACAAATGTATAGAATGGATAGCTGTTAATCATCAAAGCTATCAACTTTTGCATTCTGGTCCACTAGAAGGGGGATGGTGTCTCTCTTCTACTCAACAGACAAAGACCTTTTCCTTAACTCTGTTTGGGCCTTTGTAGAGGCTACGACTACTTCTGAACCAGAAAAATACACATGTTATGTACTAATTGGCTTAGGCCTGGATCAATATCTATCACTAAACCAAATATTCTGTCAAGGATGTGGGATTGTCTTAGGCCATGTAAAACTCATTCTTGGAGGTGGGCTGGGCCATGTAAAACTCATTCTTGGAGTGGGGCTGTTTTAGTCCATTTGGGGCTGCTAACAAAAATACCATAAACTGCGTGGCTTATAAAAACACAAATTTATTTCTTGGTAGGAAGTCCAAGATCAAGGTGCCAGAAGATTTAGTGTCTGGTAAGGGCCTTACTGCTTTCTGATTTATAGTATCCCATCACCCTATTCCTCCATTGTGGAAGGACTAGGTCACTCTCTGAGGTCTCTTTAACTTACTCATCCCATTTGTGACAGCAGAGCCCTTGTGATCTAATCACCTTTCACCCTATGACATTGGGTATTAGGTTTCAATGTATAAATTTTGAGTGGACACAAACATTTGGGCAATAACACAAACCATAAAGCTACTATACATAGCTGTGGAAGGGCATTCATACCCCCAAATAATCTAGGTTAGGAGGAAATGTAGGCGCCAGCAATGAGTAGGAGACAGATGAATACCTACTAAAATATATGAAGGCCTGAAGAAAAATATCAAAGACCAAAAAGTTAGTGGTGCTTCTCCCAGTGGTAGCATTAGAAGTAACTATTTGATCCTTACAGAAGCATGTAATTCTTATTTTTTATTAGATCATAACTGTGTACATTACTGCATTTATGGGGTACAATGTGCTGATTTTATATACAATTTGGAATGTTTACATCAAACTTGTTAACAAATCATTCACCTCACTTATTAAATTGTTATGTTTAGACATTTATACTCTACTATTAATATATTTGACATGTATGCTTGCAATATGCACAGTGGGAGAGGTCCTGCTGATTACCCTCCCTCCACCCGTCTCTCCCTCCCTTAACCCTCCCTTTCTCTCCTTCTTTCTAATGTAATTGGTGAAACTATAAAGCTACTTTTGAAACAATTTGAATACATAGCATTTTCTAGGACTGGAACCGAGTAAGAACAAATACTAAAAAAAAAGGAAAAATTCTCTAAATGTCACACTATGGTGAGGCAGCAGGATCACATTCAAATACAGAGATGAGATCATACTTCTTAATGTGCTGGCAATTGGCCAGTTGTAGTGAAGACACACTAACCTAGAGGAAGAGAAGGAATAGTGTAAGGACATAAAAAAAGGAAAACCTCAAGTAGTGTACAATTGCTACAGAATATCAAATCACAGCCTAGCAGACTGGTGAGACAGAGTTAACAGCTCAAGGTGAGGATGGTATCTAATAATAAGTTAGTTGATTATTTGTTAAAATGTACTAAATGCAAGTGTTTATATGTCTGATGGCACTTAATAGGCAGTGATTTGAGGCAGTAGTCTCATTCCCCCTGGAGGAAAGGTTGCTGAGTCCCTGTTGCATGCTCATAGCTCTCACACTCCTCTGCATGTGAACAGCTACCTCCTGCAATCACCAGCTAGTACCTGCCTCAGGACTTTTTCTGGCTGCAGACACCTGTCTCGCTGCAGGTGCAAGGGGCAGCCAGAAATGTTATGGAGTTAACGTCCCTGAGAGCAACGCTCAATCAATGCAGAGCAGTATTTGACAGATAACACACTCTAGCTTCCTCCCCACTGGGATGGGTTAACATTGAGGCATGTTCTGCCCATGCCTGGGTCAGAGGTCCTGGTGGGATAGAGCCCCACCTACCCCCAGTGAAGACCTACTTGTATTGGCTTCCTTTTTCTCCCTGTCTCACTTTTCCGTTACCTTTGTTACATGGTGTAAATGTCTGTGTTCTCTCAAAATTCATATGCAAAAATTCTAGCCCCCAACTTGATGGCACTAGGAGACAATTTTGGGGCAGAGCCTTTATGATTCCTGAGCCTACAGTTGGAAGCTCCTGAGCAGATGAGTGGAGAAACCGAAGGTGGAAAGGTGAGCACAAGGAGAAGAATGCAAGGTGCATATTATCTGCACCAAGACAAACTTTGAGGCTGAGAAAGAAGAAGAAAGTTAACAGAACACAGGTACTGAGCCATTACTCACTTAGAAGGCTCTTGTTATCCAGGGGGTGAAAGACCCCTCCCCCAACCAGGAGGCCTGGGGTAGGATTTGGAGCCAGCAAATAATAAAGGACCTCTCACCTCAGTCCACAGGAAAGAAAGGAGTTTCCTTTTCTCCTATACTTGGGACATTCTAGCTCTGAGCCTAGTCCCCATCCTTCCTGGTGCAAAAGAGAACAAACTTTCTCTCTGCAGTTCTGCCACACAAAAGGGTATCCACAGTCCACCCTTCCCCACATCTGGTTGGCTGCAGGACTGCCCCCTTCAAAGGCTGGAATGCTTGGGGAATACTCTAAGAGGACGATCCATTGTGTGAGTCACTGAGTAGCAGTGTGGAAACAGCGGTTCCCCAATCATAACTTGGGCTGGAGAGATGTAGTCTCAGCTGCCTCCCTTTCCCATGAAAGGAGTTTTTCCTCCAGCCCCTCCTTGCTCTTTGTGCCTGGGGGAGCTTGGCTGGAAATCTCAGGCAAAGTTAGCCATGGATTCTTTCTCTCCTCCTACTACTGTTTGACTTTGTGCAGCAGTGAAGGTGGTTGGAATATGGAGGGGCAGATTCCATGGGTCTATTCGCAAATTCTCTTCCAGCTATTGCTGACAGGTACAGGGACACAGGTGTGATGATCTTGGTTCAGTGGACGTTCCAGCTAAGTGCTGCAACATCTTGTGATTGGGTGGAGGGCTAGCTGACACCAGGACAGAACCAGGATGTGCTGAATCACCAGCTTGACACTCAGAGACTCTGAATGAAGCCCTGAAAGGGAATTTTGAGAGGCTGTTGGGGAAAGGCCACAAGCATAAGCTCCATCTAATTCAGGATGGGGAAGTTAGCTCTAGTTCCTAAGGCCTTCCAATCTGATCTCACCACCCAGTTCTAATTGCCAATTACATCTGTACAATGTTTCCTAAGGGTCCCCAACTAGGTTATCTCTCAATATTTATTCAGGGACAATCTATCATTCCAAGTAAAAATGTATAATATATTAAATAAATAAAAGCTGAAATTACTCATGGGGAGGAGCCAGCAGAAGAATTCTGGCAACATGAAAAATCAGAGCAGAGCAACTCCCACAAGAGATTACAAGGGAGATATAGCAGAGAATATCAACCATAGAGAAATTGCTGAAATGTCAGAAATAGAATTTAGAATATGGATAGCAAATAACATGATTGAATGGAGGGGAAGATGGAAATAGAAATTCAAAAAATAGTCCAAAAGTTAGCTCAAGAAATTAGTGACTTTAAAGACAAAGTCACCAAAGTGTGGACATAATGAAAGAAATATCAGAGCTTAGGGAATTGAAAGAGGCAGTCAAAGACCTTCGAAACTCAGTAGAGATCCTCAGTCAAAGCATTGAACATGGAGAAGAGAGAATCTCAGAAATTGAAGACAAGACCTTTTAATGATCCCAACCTTTCAATGAGGCAGAAAGAAGAACAAAAACTGAATATTCACTGAGAGAGTTATGGGATCATTTCAAAAGATCAAACATTCAAATTAGAGGGATTCCTAAAGGCACTGATGCTCCACTCTGATATAATATGATGGAGAATTTCCCAACCATTATGATAGACACAGAAATTCAGACAGTAGATAGTTTCAGAATTCCAACATAACTCAATCCAAACAAAGCATCTTCTAGACACATTGTAATCAACTTTGGCAAAGCTAATATGAAGGAAAAAAATCTGCAAGCAGCCAGGTGCAAGGAAAGTCTTACCTACAAAGGGAAAAATATTAAGATGATCACAGAAACTCGTTAAGCCAGAAAGATGGTCATTGGTCTTTAACCTTAAACAAAACAACTTGCAGCCCAGGATCCTATATCCTGCTAAACTGAGTTTCATTGGTGATGGAGAAATCAAATATTTTACTGACATGCAAACATTGATAAAATTTGCAAAAACTAGACCAGCTTTTCAGGAAATACTCAAACCCATACTTCATACATCAATGACCAGCATGATGGCCCATCACTAAAGTAAACACACCCAGAAATTAAAGAACAAAGCCTAACGACAGGAGAAAGATGTCAGCCGAGCAACAGCTTCCTTGCATCTGGGCACCGTGAGTCTGGGGATATAGGACTCCAGGCATCTCTGGCTGGTGGGATCTGCCTATCATCACCCCTGAGAGGATACAGGGAGTCAGCGAGAGACTTCTGGACCCCAAGAGGAGGACTAAAACAGTGCAAAACCGGGAAGTGGTCACGTGTGTTCAATCCGTCTAAACCCGCCCGCAACTTCCACAGGCACGAGAACCTAAAGAGCAAGAGGAAGTGAAGGAAAATTAGGGCAAGGAAACAAATAAAAGAAATCACCCATGAGGAAGAATCAGCAGAAAACTCCAGGCAACATGAAGAACCAGTCCAGAACAACCCCGCCAAGGGACCATGAGGTAGCTACTGCAGAGGATTCCACCTATACAGAAATGTTAGGAATGACAGAAAGGGAATTTAGAATACACATGTTGAAAACAATGAAAGAAATGATGGAAACAATGAAGGAAACTGCTAATAAAGTGGAAAATAAGCAAAAGGAAATCCAAAAACAGAATCAAATCAGAGATGAACGATAGGAAGAATATAAAAAGGATATAGCAGAGCTGAAGGAAATGAAACAGTCAATCAGGGAACTTAAAGATGCAATGGAAAGTATCAGCAACAGGTTAGACCATGCAGAAGAAAGAATTTCAGAGGTAGAAGACAAAGTTTTTGAGATAACTCAGATAGTAAAAGAGGCAGAAAAGAAGAGAGAGAAAGCAGAACGTTCACTGTCAGAATTATGGGACTCTATGAAGCGTTCCAACATACGAGTTATAGGAATTCCAGAAGGGGAAGAAGAATGCCCCAGAGGAATGGAAGCCATACTAGAGAATGTTATAAAAGAAAATTTCCCAAATATCAACAAAGATTCTGACACACGGCTTTCAGAGGGCTATCGGACCCCAGGTCACCTCAACTCTAACCGAGCTTCTCCAAGACACATTGCGATGAACCTTTCCAAAGTCAAGACAAAAGAAAAGATTCTGCAAGCTGCCAGGAGTAAGCGCCAGTTGACCTACAGGGGCAAATCGATCAGAGTGACCGCAGACTTCTCTAATGAAACTTTCCAAGCAAGAAGACAATGGTCATCTACCTTTAATCTACTTAAACAGAACAATTTCCAGCCCAGAATTCTGTACCCTGCTAAGCTAAGCTTCAAAATTGATGGAGAAATCAAATCATTTATGGATATACAAACATTGAGGAAATTCGCCACAACAAGACCAGCTCCACAGGAAATACTTCAACCTGTTCTGCACACTGACCACCACAATGGATCAGCAGCAAAGTAAGAACTCAGAAATTAAAGGACAGAACTAAACCTCCACACCGATGCAAAAGATAAAACTAAGCAATGGACTCTCACCAAATAAGACGAATAGAATACTACCACACTTATCAATTATCTCAATAAATGTTAATGGCTTGAATTAACCACTGAAGAGACATAGATTGGTTGACTGGATTAAAAAACACAAGCCATCCATTTGCTGTCTGCAAGAAACACACCTGGCTTCAAAAGACAAATTAAAGCTCTGAGTCAAGGGTTGGAAGACAATTTTTCAGTCAAATGGCATTCAGAAGAAAAGAGGAGTTGCAATCTTATTTTCAGATTTATGTGGATTTAAAGCAACTAAAGTCAAAAAAGACAAAGATGGTCACTTTATATTGGTCAAGGGAAAAATACAACAAGAAGACATTTCAATTCTAAATATCTATGCACCCAATTTAAATGCTCCCAGATTCTTGAAACAGACCTTACTCAGTCTGAGCAATATGATATCTGATAATACCATCATAACAGGGGACCTTAACACTCCTCTTACAGAGCTGGACAGATCCTCTAAACAGAAATTAAGCAAGGATATAAGAGACTTAAATGAGACCCTAGAACAACTGTGCTTGATAGACGCATACAGAACACTCCATCCCAAAGATAAAGAATATACATTCTTCTCATCACCCCATGGAACATTCTCCAAAATTGATTATATCCTGGGACACAAAACAAATATCAACAGAATCAAAAGAATTGAAATTTTACCTTGTATCTTCTCAGACCATAAGGCACTAAAGGTGGAACTCAACTCTAACAAAAATGCTCGACCCAACCCAAAGGCATGGAAACTAAACAATCTTCTGTTGAATAACAGATGGGTGAAGGAAGAAATAAAACAGGAAATCATTAACTTCCTTGAGCATAACAACAACGAAGACACAAGCTACCAAAACCTGTGGGATACTGCAAAAGCAGTCTTGAGAGGAAAATTCATCGCTTCAGATGCCTACATTCGAAAAACAGAAAGAGAGTGCATCAACAATCTCACAAGAGATCTTATGGAATTGGAAAAAGAAGAACAATCTAAGCCTAAACTCAGTAGAAGAAAAGAAATCTCCAAAATCAAATCAGAGATCAATGAAATTGAAAACAAAAGAATCATTTAGAAAATTAATGAAACAAGGAGTTGGTTTTTTGAAAAAATAAATGAAATAGATAAACCATTGGCCGGATTAACGAGGAATAGAAAAGTAAAATCTCTAGTAACCTCAATCAGAAATGATAAAGGGGAAATAACAACTGATCCCACAGAGATACAAGAGATCATCTCTGAATACTACCAGAAACTCTATGCCCAGAAATTTGACAATGTGAAAGAAATGGATCAATATTTGGAATCACACCCTCTCCCTAGACTTCAAGCCAGGAAGAAATACATCTCCTGTACAGACCAATTTCAAGCACTGAGACCAAAGAAACAATAAAAAATCTTCCAACCAAAAAAATGCCCTGGTCCAGATGGCTTCACTCCAGAATTCTATCAAACCTTCAAGGAAGAGCTTATTCCTGTACTGCAGAAATTATTCCTAAAAATTGAGGAAGAAGGAATCTTCCCCAACACATTCTATGAAGCAAACATCACCCTGATACCAAAACCAGGAAAAGACCCAAACAAAAAGGAGAATTTGAGACCAATCTCACTCATGAATATAGATGCAAAAATCCTCAACAAAATCCTAGCCAATAGATTACAGCTTATCATCAAAAAATCATTCATCATGATCAAGTAGGCTTCATCCCAGGGATGCAAGGCTGGTTTAACATACGCAAGTCTATAAACGTTATCCACCATATTAACAGAGGCAAAAATAAAGATCACATGATCCTCTCAATAGATGCAGAAAAGGCATTTGATAAAATCCAGCATCCTTTTCTAATTAGAACACTGAAGAGTATAGGCATAGGTGGCACATTTCTAAAACTGATTGAAGCTATCTATGACAAACCCACAGCCAATATTTTACTGAATGGAGTTAAACTGAAAGCTTTTCCTCTTAGAACTGGAACCAGACAAGGTTGTCCTCTGTCACCTTTACTATTCAATGTAGTGCTGGAAGTTCTAGACAATACAATTAGGCAAGACAAGGAAATAAAGGGAATCCAAATGGGAGCAGAGGAGGTCAAACTCTCCCTCTTTGCTGACGACATGATCTTATACTTAGAGAACCCTAAAGACTCAACCACAAGACTCCTAGAAGTCATCAAAAAATACAGTAATGTTTCAGGATATAAAATCAATGTCCACAAGTCAGTAGCCTTTGTGTACACCAATAACAGTCAAGATGAGAAGCTAATTAAGGACACAACTCCCTTCACCATAGTTTCAAAGAAAATGAAATACCTAGGAATATACCTAACGAAGGAGGTGAAGGACCTCTATAAAGAAAACTATGAAATCCTCAGAAAGGAAATAGCAGAAGATATTAACAAATACCATGCTCATGGATGGGAAGAATCAACATTGTTAAAATGTCTATACTTCCCAAAGCAATCTACCTATTCAATGCCATTCCTATCAAAATACCAACATCGTACTTTCAAGATTTGGAAAAAATGATTCTGCGTTTTGTATGGAACCGGAAAAAAACCTGTACAGCTAAGGCAGTTCTCTGTAACAAAAATAAAGCAGGGGGCATCAGCATACCAGATTTTAGTCTGTACTACAAAGCCATAGTGGTCAAGACAGCATGGTACTGGCACAAAAACAGACACATAGACACTTGGAATCGAATTGTAAACCAAGAAATGAAACTAACATTTTACAACCACCTAATCTTTGATAAATCAAACAAGAACATACCTTGGGGGAAAGACTCCCTATTCAATAAATGGTGTTGGGAGAACTGGATGTCTACATGTAAAAGACTGAAACTGGACCCACACCTTTCCCCACTCACAAAAATTGATTCAAGATGGATAAAGGACTTAAACTTATGGCATGAAACAATAAAAATCCTCCAAGAAAGCATAGGAAAAACACTGGAAGATATTGGCCTGGGGAAAGACTTCATGAAGAAGACTGCCATGGCAATTGCAACAACAACAAAAATAAACAAATGGGACTTCATTAAACTGAAAAGCTTCTGTATAGCTAAGGAGACAATAACCAAAGCAAAGAGACAACCTACACAATGGGAAAGGATATTTGCATATTTTCAATCAGACAAAAGCTTGATAACTAGGTTCTATAGAGAACTCAAATTAATCCACATGAAAAAAGCCAACAATCCCTTATGTCAATGGGCAAGAGACATGAATAGAACTTTTTCTAAAGACGACAGACGAATGGCTAACAAACACATGAAAAAATGTTCATCATCCCTATCTATTAGAGAAATGCAAATCAAAACAACCCTGAGATATCATCTAACCCCAGTGAGAATGGCCCACATCACAAAATCTCAAAACTGCAGATGCTGGCGTGGATGTGGAGAGAAGGGAACACTTTTACACTGCTGGTGGGACTGCAAACTAGTACAACCTTTCTGGAAGGAAGTATGGAGAAACCTCAAAGCACTCAAGCTAGACCTCCCATTTGATCCTGCAATCCCATTACTGGGCATCTACCCAGAGGGAAAGAAATCCTTTTATCATAAGGACACTTGTACTAGACTGTTTATTGCAGCTCAATTTACAATCGCCAAAATGTGGAAACAGCCTAAATGCCCACCGACCCAGGAATGGATTAACAAGCTGTGGTATATGTATACCATGGAATACTATTCAGCCATTAAAAAAAATGGAGACTTCACATCCTTCATATTAACCTGGATGGACGTGGAAGACATTATTCTTAGTAAAGCATCACAAGAATGGAGAAGCATGAATCCTATGTACTCAATTTTGATATGAGGACAATTAATGACAATTATGGTTATGGGGGGGGAAACAGAAATAGGGAAGTAGGGAGGTGAGTGGGGACTTGGTATGTGTCACACTTTATGGGGGCAAAACATGATTGCAAGAGGGACTTTACCTAACAATTGCAATCAGTGTAACCTGGCTTATTGTACCCTTAATGAATCCCCAACAATAAAAATAAAAAAAGAAAGAAAGAAAAAAAAAAGAACAAAGCCTAGCCTCCACAATGGTGCTAGTGAAAGAAACAAGCTCTAGACCTCTGACAAATGAAAGAACCAAAACTTCACGATATCCATCACCTCTCTCAATAAATGTGAATGGCTTGAATTCTCCTCTAAAAAGGCAAGGCTGACTAACTGGATACAAAAGTTCAGGCCTGAAATCTGTTGTCTGCAAGAAACACATTAAACCTCAGAGGATAAAAAAGGATTCAAGGTGAAGGGATGGAAAACAATAATCCAGGCAAATGGAAAAAAAAGAAGTTGCAATCTTGTTGTTTTTTTTTAGCAACTTGTCATCAATTTATTAAACAGTTGATTTAAGCATCTGCAATGGTGACTTCGACCTCAACTCCTGGCTCAATACTGATGGAGGTAATCTGCTTAACAATCTCAGAAGGGCTGTGCAGGTCAATGAGTCGCTTGTGGATTCTCATCTGGAAGCAATCGTAATCTTGTTTTTAGAAACAATTGGATTTAAACCAACAAAAATAAGAAAAGACTAGGATGAACATTACATGCTTGTCAACGGAAGCACACAACATGAAGAGATTTCAATAATTACATACCATATTTGAATGCTCCCTGATTCATTAAACAAATTCTAAATGATCTTAACAATATGATATCTTCATGCACTATAATAGTTGGAGATCTTTACACCCCTTTAACAGTACTGGACAGATCCTCCAACCAGAAACTAAACAAATTAATAATGGACTTAAACATGACCCTAGAACAAATGGATTTAACAGACATATACAGAACTTTTCATACTAACAAAACTGAATGTACATTCTTCTCATCAGCCCACAGACCATCCTCCAAAAATTGATCATATCATAGGACACAAGTCTAACCTCAACAAATTCAAAAATATATAAATTATTCCTAGTATCTTCCTGATGATCATGGAATAAAAGTTGAACTCAATGATAAACAGAAATCTTCATACCCAAAGAAAGTCATGGAAACTAAATAACCTTGTGCTGAATGACAGCTGGGTCAGAGACAAGATTAAGAAGGAAATCATTAAATTTCTCAAACAAATGATAAAGAAGCCACAGCTATCAAAACCTGTGGGATACTGTAAAGGGAGTTCCTAAAAGGGAAATTAATAGTATTAGATGCCTTCATTAATAAAATAGAAATAGAGCAAATCAATAAACTAATGGGCCATCTCAAGCAGCTGGAAAGGAAGAACAGTCTACTTCCAAATCCATCAGAACAAAAGAAATAACCAAAAGTAAACAAAATTAAATGAAATTGAAAACAAAAGAGTCATTCAGAAAATGAGCGAAACAAAAAGTTGGTTCTTAGAAAAGATTAATAAAATTGAGAAACCCTTCACCAGACTAACCAGAAACAGAAAAGTAAGATCTTTAATAACTTCAATCAGAAATGATAACAGATACCATGGAAATACAAAAGATCTTCAATGATTACTACAAAAAAACTCTATGCCCCAAAATATGAAAATGTAGAGGAAATGAACCAACACCTGGAATCATGACACCTTCCTACTCTTAACCAGAAAGAATTAGAAATTTTGAATGGACCTATATCAAACACTGATCAACTATACAAAATCTTCCAAAAAGAAAAGCCCTGGACCAGATGGTTTCACACCAGAATTCTATCAAACCTTCAAAGAGGAACTACTTCCTATATTACATAAGCTATTCCAAAATATAAAGAAGGAGGCTAGCCTTACCAACACGTTTTATGAAGCAAATATTGCCCTGATACCAAAACCAGGAAAGGGCCCAACAAAAAAAGAAAATTATAGGCCAATTATCATAAATGAATATAAATGCAAAAATATTCAATAAGATCTTAGCAAACAGAATACAAAGACACATTAAAAAGTTATACACCATGACCAAGTTGGTTTACTCAAGGGTTACAAGGTTAGTTCAATATATGTAAATCCATAAATGTAATTCATCACATAGATAAAATTAAAAACAAAGACCACATGATTTTTTCAATTGATGTAGAAAAGGATTTTGACAATATCTGGTGTGCTTTTTTCTTAAGAACACTTTAAAAAATAGTTTAAGGTAGACATTTCTTTTTTTTTATTATTAATTAAATCATAGCTGTGTACATTGATATGATCATGGGGCATCATTCACTAGCTTCACAGTAAGGTAGACATTTCTTAAACTGATAGAGGCCATCTACAACAAACCCACAGCCAATATCATATTGAATGGAGTAAAACAGAAAGCATTTCCATTCAAAACTGAAACTAGACCAGGATGCCCACCATCACCACTGCTATTCAACATAGTGCTGGAAATCTTAGCCATTGCAATCAGGCAAGAGAAAGAAATCAAGGGTATTCAAATGGAGTTAGAGGAGGTCAAATTCTCACATTTTGTGGTGACATAATTTTATACCTGAAAAACCCAAGGAACTCAACTACAAAGCTCTTAGAAGTGATCAAGGAATATAGCAGCATCTTGGGATACAAAAGCAATACCCACAAATCAGTAGCCTTGATATATGCCAATAACAATCTAACTGAGAATAAAATCAATGACTCTATACCTTTGGCAGTAGCTCCAAAGAATATGAAATGCCTGGGAATTCATCTAACAAAGGAAATGAAAGATCTCTATAAAGGGAACTATGAAACCCTGAGAAAAGAAATAGTGGAAGCTATTAACAAATGAAAAAACATACCATGCTTGTGGCTGGGAAGAATCAACATCATTAAAATGGTCATTCTACCCAAAGCAATCTACAGATTTAATGCAATCCCCATCAAAGCACCAATGTCATACTTTGAAAAACTTGAAAAAATATACTTTGCTTCATATGGAAGCAGAAAAAGCCCCAAATAGCAAATTCAGTTCTTAGAAATAAAAACAAATCTGGAGGCATCACATTACCAGACTTCAGGTAATACTACAAGTCTATAGTGATCAAAACAGCATGATACTGGAACAAAAATAGGGATATAGAACTATGGAATAGAATAGAGAATCTAGATATGAACCAGCCACTATCACTATTTGATCTTTGATAAACCAAACAAAAACATGCAATAGGGAAAAGAATCTCTATTTAATAAATGGTTCTGGGAGAACTGGTTAGCCACATGTAGAACACTAAAACTGGACTCTAACTTCTTGACGCTTACAAAAATAGATTCTCGTTGGATAAAAAATTTAAATTTAAGCCACAAAACAATAAAAACTCTAGAAGAAAGTATGGGGGAAACTCTTGACAGTATTGGCCCAAGAAAAAATTTCATGAGGAAGACCCTCCTGGCAACCACAGCAACACCAAAAATAAATAAGTGGGATTTGATCAAGCAAGCTAAAAACTTCTGCACAGCTAAGAGTATCATAACCAAGGCAAACAAACAGCCTTTGGAATGGGAGATTTTTGCATGTTACAAATCTGACAAAGGCCTGATAACTAGAATCTATAGATAACTCAAATTAATCAACAAGAAAACAATAAAAAATTTTGTTTATAAGTGGTCAAGAGATGTGAACAGAAACTTCTCTGAAGATGACAGGTGAATGGCCAACAAACACATGGTCATCATTAATCATCAGAGAAATAGAAATCAAAACCACTCTGAGATATCACCTAACCCCAGTAACACAGTCCATATCACAAAGTCCCAAAACCACAGATGCTGGTGTGAATGTGGAGAGAAAGGAACACTTTTGCACTGCTGGTGGGATTGCAAACTAATACAATCTTTTTAGAAACAAGTATGGAGAATTCAAAGAACTAAAAGTCAACCTTCCATTTGACCCCACAATTCCATTCCTAAGTATATACCCAGAAGAACAAAAATCATTTTACCACAAAGATGTTTGCACCAGAATGTTTATTGCTAAGTCATAGAAGCAACCTAAATTCCCATCATCCCTTGAATGGATCGACAAACTGTGGCATATATATAAACCATGGAGTATTATACAGCCATAAGAAAAGTTGAAGGCTTTACATCTTTTATGTTTACCTGGAGAGAGTTGAACATATTCTTCTTAGTAAAGTATTTCAAGAATGGAAAAAAAAATCCAATGTACTCAATACTAATATGAAACCAATATATAAATAATTGCCTGTCTACAAGAATGATAAAACACAAATATAGACTAGTGAGGAGGAAGGAAGAGGAGGAGGGAGAGGGGTTGGAGGGAGAGGGGTTGGAGGGAGAGGGTGAATAAAAGGAAGAGGGAGGGCAATTGGCGGGATTTCACCTAATGTACACAATGGGAGGGTGTTCAGCATGCCCCCTGGGTGAAGGGCTCAACTATAACTTGAACTTTACTTTGGAAGTGAGAACAATGTAAACTGAAAATTTGTTCCCTCACCTTAATTTGAAATTTAAAAGAAAATGATTCCTGCTCCTATAAAAGAGTCCCCAGAGAGGTATCTAGTTCCCTTCTACAAGGTGAGGACACAGTGAGAAGACACCACTTATGAACCAGAAACCAGGACCTCATGAGACACCAAATCTGCCAGGGCCTTGATCTCATAGATGTGAGAAATAAATTTCCAAGTCTCCAGAGATGTGAGAAATAAATTTCTCTTCTCTATAAGCTACCTACTCTATGGTAGTTTGCCCACAGCAACTCAAATGGACTAAGATACTTTGCTTCCTGGGATCCCAAATACCACTTACACTCAAATTTTTGTCTCAGCATCTGCTTCTGAGAGTATCCAGGTGAGACATTCTTTTAAGAAATAAGTAACTGGGACTTGATGAGTAAGTAATTTGCCCAAATCACACTGCTGATAAGTTAGTGGCTAAGGCCAGATTCCAACCCACAAGTTCGACTTAATCACTACACTAACATTATCCCAAACACAACAAACTCACTATTGGAGGTACTACAGAAGCTTTTAGGTTGTATATGAATGGATTGTTTCGTGTTCATTTTAATGTATATTAGAAAAGTCATACAATATTTCATCAAATTTAAGACACTTTCAATTGTAATATATGCCAGTATTTTATGTACTGCTAAAACATAAAAAAAAGAACACTGCTATGACCCAATGTTTTCTTATCACTTAATGTTTCTGTTTTATTCTTACTGAAAGAACTTTTTTAGGCTTTCTTAAACATAGAATTTTAAAATATATTGCACTTAGGCATACATAAAAAGTAATCACATGCAAATTTAACTGGCTAAAATATTCCTTAAATTTCTCTACAATAAAGTGTCCAGTGTTTGAAACCAATTAAGGTCAACAATGACCATGGTTTCCCACACGATGTCATCCATGCCATCAACAGCACTGATCAAGCTGCATTTCAAGAGTATTCACCCACCGTCTTCAGGATTTTCATCCTTGCTGCTGACATCCACTTAAGTTTTTATCTGGTGCTTCTTCTCACCAGAAGGTGTCAGGCAATGACAACTACATCCTGATTGCTGCCTGGTCAACAGAAAGTACAAGGGTAGGGATTAGCATCCATTGTGAGATGCGTCATGACTTCAGAGATGTTCATGACGTGGAAAAACATGCATCATTGATCTAACGAAATAAGGTATACAAATGGCACACAAAGCCTCTGACACACTGATATTACTACCTAAGATAAGGCTAGAGCAGAATGTAAACTTTTTAAATGTGGATTAATTTAGGGGAAATTTTTAAATTAAAAACTGTGCAGGCAAAACACTGATGTGACAAAAATGTAAAAACAGCCAATAACCGAACTTTGAGAAAACCAGTATTATATCATGCCACCAACAGCAGTCTCCATGACCAGAAGTGTACTTAGGACCTTGTTCACTTGCACACTTATAATACCACCCACTGGGCCTGATCCCAGGAGCTGTTCAATTGCACCTACAGCAGGAGAATAGGCTTTAGATTACTACAGAGTGATAAAATGTGAGGGTGGGGTGGAGGAGTCTACCACCAAAAGAACAGATCAGAATGATTTAATCCCATCAGGTTGCAGATCCAGTGAGGATTGATGTATGTAATGGTGGGTTAAAGATTAAATCTCATCACTGGAAGGGAACTGAATATCATACTTGCCAGCAAAATGCATGGCCTTATTCTTTCACATGACAGATGTTTCCATGGCAGAGGGAATGACTTAGACTAATAAATAGTTATTATCCTTAATAATCAAACTCAAACAGAACCCCAATTAAGGCATTTTCTCTTAGTTGTACCCGTAAGACATTAACTAAAGTTCATAAACTATAACAAACATATGTTCAAATTGAAATCTGAATAGGGAAGCCACCCCAAAAATGCATGACTGTTTAAACCTCCTGAAATGCTTGAAGGAGGTAAAAAACTGTGAAGGAAAATGTGTGAATGTTCCATCTGCCAGATTATGTTAAGGTCTACTACCTAGAGCTAATTAAAGGAAATTTCAGAATGGAAAAGAAAAAGGTTATGTGCCATGCTTTCTTGCTGTTTCAGGTAGGTCAAATGTACATTTCTCATGGCTCCAGGATAAAATAGAAACTTTATATTTCTCAACTGAAAGTGTTCTGATGGTTTTGGTTTTTTTTTTAAAGATTTCTTCCCAAATTCTGATGATGGGAAGCATGACAAGGCCTAAGATTGTTTGGCTGTAAAATTTTGGAGTAAATTTTTCTTTCTCTTTCTCTCTCCCTACCCAAAAAGTAAAAGTGCTAAAAATAGGAAAATCTCTATCAGAGACTAGGCTTCTGTCTCCTTCTTCCCTCACTGTCTTTCCACAGTGCTATCCATTTTTTTCTATCCTATCTACTCTAATTAAATGTTCAGCCACTCAAATGTTTAACCAAACAAAATGACAACACAAGGGAAGATCAGAACCCAGCTATAGATTCCAAATCTTTCATTACTCACCATGCTGCAGTTTAAAAACCATCAATGTCTTTTTTTATATTTTTATTTACTTATTTATTTATTTATTTTGAGACAGAGTTTTACATGTCACCCTCTAGAGTCCTGTGTCATCACAGCTCACAACAACCTCAAAGTCTTCGGTTCAAGTGCATCTCTTGCCTTAACCTCCTGAGTAGCTGGGACTACAGGCACCTGTCACAACACGTGGCAATTTTTAGAGATCGGGTTCCACTCTTGTTCAGGCTGGTCTTGAATCTGTGAGCTCAGGCAATCCACCAGCCTCAGCCTCCCAGAGTGCTAGGATTACAGGCATGAGCCAACCCATCTAGCCCCATCAATATCTTCTTGCAGGACGATGCTGAAGCATTTGATGCCATGCTATCTCTGACAAACACAGATAATGGCCACTCCCAAGATATACGTGGCTTTTTTGCCATCCAGCATCTACCTCCTTTCTTTGGGTACTGGCATCCAGATTTCCCTTTGTAGAGTTGCCTTCTGGGAGTCCCAGTCCATATAATTCCAAGGAACTCAATCTTCACCTGCCCTTTACTGAGCACTGTTGCTTACACCCCTTTTACCAAGCTGACATCCCTATCCCCTAGCTGCTAATAGTTCTGAGATTTTCTTATGAGGAGAGATGTCCTTGACCAAACAGGAGCCACCTGGACACAAATTCATACACATAAACACACACCCCACACCTCCAGAGGCAGCCCACAGTCAATGATGACTAATGAACTCGAGGGTACAAAAGACCATTCTCCCTGCCTGAAGGTGAAAACAACATCCTAGTGCAATTAACTCTCTGGAGCTCCCTGTTGGAATCACACTGCAGCTGGTCTCCTGCTGAGATCACATCCTTGCCTACCTTTTTCCCTGCCATAGCCTGTTTCCTTTATTTCCCTTCTGAAAGCATACCCACCCTCATAACTCACTTGTACAAGAATCCTTGATGTTGTTTTGTTTCAAAAGAACCCAACCTGAGTTACTGCTTTACCCCATCCACCTCATTTTATCCCTCCCAAAGGGCCATATCCCAAGGACAATGTTTCAGTCCCCATAAGCTGCACCTACAGCTAGAACTGACCTTGAACTTTTCAGTTAAGTAAGCTAAGAACTGACCTTGAACTTTTCAGTTAAGTAATACTCTTGGCTTAAAGCAGTTTGGCTTGGGCTTTGCCTTTCTTATAAACTACAGTACCATACATTAGAGAACCCTGGGGACATGACTGTAAACTGGCTCATCTTTTCTTCATCCATGAATATTTACTGAGCATCTACTATGTTCTAGCTACTGTGTTAGGATGTGCAGATGTATGGTAGGAAAGAGATGCAGCCCCTGACCTCGTGTCACTTTTAGTCTTCAAGTAGACCATGACAATGCAGAGTGCTAAGTATAATTTGAAAGGGTGTGTTATGGAAACACAAAAGAAGAGCAAACTAAATCCTTCTTATGGCAGGGGTTGGGGACATCAGTCAGGAAAGATTTCCTGGAGGAAGCAATATCTCCCCTAAAACTTGAAAGAAAACAGAATTTATTAAGGAAAAAAACATTCCAGGCAAAGGAATCCAGTGTACACTGGGGGAGTCCAGCTACATCAGTATGGCATGGGTGCAGGTTGTGGCCCTGCCTAAGCATTCTGTCTTACTCTGAGGCTATAGAAGGCTCAGCCTATGCACAGACTTTTCCAGAAGTTTGGGAGGGAGCAAGTAGTCCAACTCCAGGTATGGTTCACCAACCAATGGAAATAGAATTATTAGATACATGCCCCAATCTCATCCCTGGGGGACAATTCTGAGAAGTATTCCACACAGATCCTCAGGTGGTCTCCAAGGAATTGAGCCCAGCTGTCCAGCAGGAACCAGCTCAATAACAAATCCTGTACTGACTTTTCTGTTTTCTCACGTTCACTGTCCTGATCCCTCACTCTAACCTGTGGGCTCACCTCTCAAATAAACCACCTCCACCCCAGTCCATGTCTCAGACTGTGCCCTGTGGAGAACCCATCTGGAGAAATTTGGATCTTAATCCAAAGGCAGTTGGAAACTAATAAAACATTTTAAGCAAGAAAATGGTATGATCATCATTGTAGTTCAGAAGGATCTGTCTAGGCTTCCCTACAGAGAATGAATCTGTACAAGAGAAAGAAAATAGCCTGGACTAATAGAAATGTCCATTTACGAGTGATGAGCTTAATGGAGCTGACAAAGAATAATGATTGCCTTGGTATAGGAGCTGAAGAAGACGTAATGAAGAACAGAAGCTGGAAAGGGGCAAATGCCTACAAAGAGACACTCATAGGTAGCTTTATGCTATACAGAATGATCAGGGAACCAACCTCCAAGATCTTTAATTCATTTACTTCATTCAAAAATAGTTTCTTCTATATGCCAAATCACAAGAGATACTTACTTAATTTTACAGTATCCACAGCACTATAAATACCATAAAGTACACATGTGCAGGGACACATGCACACACACATACGTACACACACAATACGGTCCTAGAGCTAGACCAATTTACATCTAACTGCAGAAAGCAGATACAGCTACAGCAACCAAATGAGAAAGCCTAACTCATGTGGCAAGTACAGGATAATATTCTAGAAAGATGGAGACTTTACCTCTTTCATGTTTACATGGATGGAGCTGGAACATATTCTTCTTAGAAAAGTACCTCAAGAATGGAAGAAAAAGTATCCAATGTACTCAACCCTACTATGAAACTAATTTATAGCTTTCATATGAAAGCTATAACCCAGTTACAACCTAAGAATATAGGGAAGGGGAGAGGGAGGGGAGGGAGGGGAGGGAGGGGGGAGGATGCGCAGAGGGAGGGTAATTGGTGGGATTATACCTACAGTGCATCTTACAAGGGTACATGTGAAACTTAGTAAATGTAGAATATGAATGTCTTAACACAATAACTAAGAAAATGCCAGGAAGGCTATGTTAACCAGTGTGATGAAAGTATGTCAAATGGTATATAAAAGTAGTATATGGTGCCCCATGATCGCATTAATGTACACAGCTATGATTTAATAAAAAAAAAAGATAATACTCTATAAATTATATTGCAAGGAAGGAAAAGCTTTTCCTCCACCCTCTTAAATTTAGTTATTGGGGTCCTGAAAATTAAACTGACAAAACACAGATTAGGAAAAGAAAAAAAAAAAACATTTAATTACCAATGTACATGAGAGTTCACAAAGAAATGTGACTCAACGAGGCAGTTAGAACTAGGGGCTTATATGCCACTGTAATAGGGTGTGAGCAGGGGCAGAGTGTGCTTCCAGGAGAAAAGATGACTTCTTAGAAAGGGAGAAGGCACTTAAGGTCAGACTTTTTGGAAAGATAAATGGGCCTGTAGGAGAATAGACAGGAAGTATGATATAATGTTGTGCCAATGTTTATTTGGATGTGATGCCAACTTATCCTCTCCAAAAAGAATTGTTCCCAGGGAGGGGATTTATGACAATTGAGTTTTGGGGGGAATCTTCACTTATAGACAGATTATGGATTTTAGGAATTCAAATGTCTCCAGCTCAAAATTATTTTTAAGCCACCATGTCTTATTCTGGACTCTTCCAATGCAAAAGTTCTGAGGACATTTTCCAAAGTGAAAGAGTGGTTGATGAGGACTGAGTTTGGGAACATAAATATACACCAATAGTTCATGTACTCACTAAGGCTTATTCTGTCCTAGGCAGAGCATATTATGTGTTATATCATTTAAAACATATAGGGGATTGGCGCGGAGCTGGGGGATTGGCGTTGAGGTGGGATGCGGGGCAGAGATTTCTGGGAAGAGCTGCATTGAGACCCGCAATTGGCACTTCCCCAGACCTCTGGAAGAGCTGCCCCAGGACCCACAATTGGCACCCTCTCACCTCTGGAAGAGCTGCACAGGGACACGCGATTGGCACCCTCCTGGACCTCCAGAAGAGCTGCACCTGGACCTCTGGAAGAGCTGTGCTGGGACCCGTGATCGGCACCCTCCCGGACCCAGGTAAGAGCTGCGCCATGACCCTCCCAGACCCTGGTAAGAGCTGCGCAGGGACCCGCTACCCCACCCACTGGGCCACCCTGCACCATGACCAGGAACTCCAGGAGCTGCACAAACCTGCATCCTCCCTCCTGTACCCTCCCTGCCTCCACAACGCTGCTTGCCTGGCCAGGGACTCTGGTAGCCACATGCCCTCCAGAGCCCTCCCTACCTCTGCACGGAGCCCTTCTCCTGGCCAGAGACTGCTGGAGCCTTGGGCCCTCTGTGCCAAAGACACTGGGTACCAGGTACTCCCAGAACGGTGTGCATCACCCCCCACCCTGTTGCTGGATCTGGGGGTGTCACACCTGGAGCTGCTCCCACAACCAGAACTCCCTGCCTGGGGCAGAACCAGAAGAGCTACACAGGGTCACTCCCTACAAAGATCCAGCAACAATAGAGTGATTCCCCCCCAGTCTAATCTCAGAGTCACCACCCCAACTCTGAGGATGGCCAGAGGCAACGGAGAAAAACAATCATGACACGAAATCAAAGGAAAAACTCTGGCAATATGAATAATCAGAGTAGATCAATTTCCCCAAGGATCAATGGGGCAGACACAGCACAAGATCCAATGTGCAAACAAATAGCTGAGATGTCAGAAATCGAATTCAGAATCTGGATAGCAAATATGATCGAATTAGAATTCCAAGCAGCAACCCAAAAGATGTCTCAAGAATTCAATGAATTCAAAGACCAAATGACGAAAGATTTTGACACATTGAGACAAGAAGTTACAGCTCTCAAATATCTGAGAAACACAGTAGAATCCCTCAGTAACAGAATGGAGCAAGCAGAAGAAAGGATTTCTGACATTGTAGACAAAGCTTTTGAATGCTCTGAAACTCTCAGACAGGAAGAGAAATGGAGGGCAAAAACAGATCACTCTCTCAGAGAGCTCTGGGATAATTTGAAGAAAACCAATCTTAGTCTTATAGGGATCCCTGAAAGTGATGAAGTGGCTTCACAAAGCACAGAGTCTCTTCTCCATGAGATTATGAATGAGAACTTTCCAGACATGCCAAGAGATCCTGAAATTTAGATAGCAGACAGTTTCAGAACTCCAGCACGACTCAACCCGAATAAGACATCTCCCAGACACATCATAATCAATTTCACTAAAGTTAATATGAAGGAGAAAATTCTGAAAGCAGCCAGACGAAAGAAAACCATCACATACAAGGGAAAGAATATCAGAATAACTGCAGATCTCTCTGCTGAAAACTTTCAAGCTAGAAGAGGATGGTCATCGACTTTTAATCTCCTAAAACAAAAAACTTTCAACCCAGGATCCTGTACCCAGCTAAACTGAGTTTCATTTATGATGGAGAAATTAAATACTTTAACGACATTCACATGTTCAAGAAATTTGCCACAACTAAACCAGCTCTCCAGGATATTCTCAGACCTATCCTTCATAAAGACCAGCATAATCCTCCACCATAAAAGTAAACCCACCCAGAAAATTTTGATCAAATTCCAACTTCCACAGTCGCAAAAGGATTAATAATGTCCACCGGACTCTCAAAAGGCTTATCAATAGTCTCAATTAATGTGAATGGTTTAAATTGTCCTCTAAATTGGCAGAGGTTGGCTGACTGGATACAAAAACTCAAGAAAGATATTTGCTGCATACAAGAATCTCATCTTGGAGGCGGAGCAAGATGGCAGCCGAGTAACAGCTTCCTTGCATCTGGGCACCGTGAGTAGGGGGAGATAGGACTCCAGGAATCTCTGGCTGGTGGGAACTGCCTATCATCACTCCTATGAGGATACAGGGAGTCAGCAAGAGACTTCTGGACCCCAACAGGAGGACTAAAACCGTGGAAAACCGGCAAGTGGTCGCGTGCGTTCAATCCGTCTAAACCCGCCCACAACTGTAAGTTCAGTAGCAGCGAGACTGCAAACCAAAAAGGCCTTACCTGTGAACTGTTTTGATGTCCTTTGACTTGGCACTGAGTTGAACTGCCTTGGGGAAGGCCTGAGCGGGAGTGCGGAGAACTTTGGCCGTTGTCTAGGGCCCCAGTCTGAGCCGCTGAGCCAGACGGAGCTAATAGTGTTTGGCGGTGGGTCACACGGAACCATTGTCAGAGATCTGCCCTGGCAAGCTCCGCTCTTAGGGTCGCAGAGCTAAAATTGGGTGGGAGCTGGTAACCCAGCAACCAAGTAGCCTAAGGGTGGGGTCTGAGCCACCTTGCAGCCCTAACCCTCAGGGGCAGAGTGAGACCGGTTTTGGCACACTGGGTAAGTGGATAGCCACTTCAGCAGTGATTCCAGCAAGAAAGCTGGGAAAACTTCTGCTCAGCAAGTTTACAAGTTCAAAGTGCCTTTTAAATGGGCTGAAGAGAGATTTAGGGTGTCTACCTGCTGGGGTTTGAGAAATCAGCAGCCTCCAGTCGTATCAGAACTGTGACTAACATCTCATACCCCAGAAGACCAAGTATTGCCCAGACAATATTCAATAACATATACAAACTGCTTTGTTTTTGGTTGTGTATTTTTTTCTTTTTTTTTGTTTGGTTGTTTTTTTTTTGTTTGTTTATTTTGACGTTGTTGATGTTCTTTTGTTTTTTAATTTCAATCTTTTCCATACAGATCCCTTTTTCTTTCTCAATTTTTCTAGTTTAATTATAATTTCCCATTGCTGCCTTTTTTAATAACTACAACTTCATTATTGCTAGTGTTTCCACCGCTATCATTTGGTTTTTCACCCAATTGTATCCCCGTAAAGTTTTCTGTTTGCTTGTTTTGGTTTGATTTATAGCATTTTTGTCTTTCCTCTCTGCTTGGTGGAGGTGGGGTACTGTGTCTGATCAGGTTAGCAAAGAGCTGCTGACCTCAAGGGAACCACCCAACTGGGCACCCCCAGAAGGTGGGGTTTTTTTTGTTTTTGCACTTTTTTTTTTTTGGTCAGGGCTAGGTTTGAACCCACCACCTCCGGCATATGGGGCCGGCGCCCTACTCCATTGAGCCACAGGCGCCGCCCTGAAGGTGGGGTTTTTTAAGGTTGTGTCAAAGTACCCTACTATACACCTATATTGCCCTGTCTCCCTCTTTCTGTGCCTCTCTTCTTTTTGTCCATATTCCTTATCCCCACCCCCTCTCCTTTCTCTATCTTTCTTTTTTTTCTTATCACTCGGTCCTCCTTTCTTTCATCCCTTTTTTGCTCTTCAACCTTCTCACCCTTCTGGTCCTGTAACCGTTAGTCCACAGGCACAAGAACTTAAAGAGCAAGAGGAAGTGAAAGGAAAATTAGGGCAAGGAAACAGATAAAAGAAACCACTCATGAGGAAGAATCAGCAGAAAACTCCAGGCAACATGAAGAACCAGTCCAGAACAACCCCGCCAAGGGACCATGAGGTAGCTACTGTAGAGGATTCCACCTGTACAGAAATGTTAGGAATGACACAAAGGGAATTTAGAATACACATGTTGAAAACAATGAAAGAAATGAGGGAAACAATGAAGGAAACTGCTAATAAAGTGGAAAATAACCAAAAGGAAATCCAAAAACAGAATCAAATCAGAGATGAACGATATGAAGAATATAAAAAGGATATAGCAGAGTTGAAGGAAATGAAACAGTCAATCAGGGAACTTAAAGATGCAATGGAAGGTATCAGCAACAGGTTAGACCATGCAGAAGAAAGAATTTCAGAGGTAGAAGACAAAGTTTTTGAGATAACTCAGATAGTAAAAGAGGCAGAAAAGAAGAGAGAGAAAGCAGAACATTCACTGTCAGAATTATGGGACTTTATGAAGCGTTCCAACATATGAGTTATAGGAATTCCAGAAGGGGAAGAAGAATGCCCCAGAGGAATGGAAGCCATATTAGAGAATATTATAAAAGAAAATTTCCCAAACATCACCAAAGATTCTGACACACTGCTTTCAGAGGGATATCGGACCCCAGGTCGCCTCAACCCTAACCGAGCTTCTCCAAGACACATTGTGATGAACCTGTCCAAAGTCAAGACAAAAGAAAAGATTCTGCAAGCTGCCAGGAGTAAGTGCCAGTTGACCTACAGGGGCAAATCCATCAGAGTGACCGCAGACTTCTCTAATGAAACTTTCCAAGCAAGAAGACAATGGTCATCTACCTTTAATCTACTTAAACAGAACAATTTTCAGCCCAGAATTCTGTACCCTGCTAAGCTAAGCTTCAAAATTGATGGAGAAATCAAATCATTTACGGATATACAAACATTGAGGAAATTCGCCACAACAAGACCAGCTCTACAGGAAATACTTCAACCTGTTCTGCACACTGACCACCACAATGGATCAGCAGCAAAGTGAGAACTCAGAAATCAAAGGACAGAACCTAACCTCCACACTGATGCAAAAGATAAAACTAAGCAATGGACTCTCACCAAATAAGACGAATAGAATACTACCACACTTATCAATTATCTCCATAAATGTTAATGGCTTGAATTCCCCACTGAAGAGACATAGGTTGGCTGACTATATTAAAAAACACAAGCCATCCATTTGCTGTCTGCAAGAAACACACCTGGCTTCAAAAGACAAATTAAAGCTCCGAGTCAAGGGTTGGAAGACAATTTTTCAGGCAAATGGAATTCAGAAGAAAAGAGGAGTTGCAATCTTATTTTCAGATACATGTGGATTTAAAGCAACTAAAGTCAAAAAAGACAAAGATGGTCACTTTATATTGGTCAAGGGAAAACTACAACAAGAAGACATTTCAATTCTAAATATTTATGCACCCAATTTAAATGCTCCCAGATACTTGAAGCAGACCTTACTCAGTCTGAGCAATATGATATCTGATAATACCATAATAACAGGGGACTTTAACACACCTCTTACAGAGCTGGACAGATCCTCTAAACAGAAATTAAACAAAGATATAAGAGATTTAAATGAGACCCTAGAACAATGGTGCTTGATAGACAAATATAGAACACTCCAACCCAAAGATAAAGAATATACATTCTTCTCATCACCCCATGGAACATTCTCCAAAATTGATCATATCCTGGGACACAAAACAAATATCAACAGAATCAAAAGAATTGAAATTTTACCTTGTATCTTTTCAGACAATAAGGCACTAAAGGTGGAACTCAACTCTAACAAAAATGCTCGACCCCACCCAAAGGCATGGAAATTAAACAATCTTCTGTTGAATAACAGATGGGTGCAGGAAGAAATAAAACAGGAAATCATTAACTTCCTTGAGCATAACAACAATGAAGACACAAGCTACCAAAATCTGTGGGATACTGCAAAAGCAGTTTTGAGAGGAAAATTCATCACTTTAGATGCCTACATTCAAAAAACAGAAAGAGAGCACATCAACAATCTCACAAGAGATCTTATGGAATTGGAAAAAGAAGAACAATCTAAGCCTAAACTCAGTAGAAGAAAAGAAATTTCCAAAATCAAATCAGAGATCAATGAAATTGAAAACAAAAGAATCATTCAGAAAATAAATGAAACAAGGAGTTGGTTTCTGGAAAAATAAATAAAATAGATAAACCATTGGCCAGACTAACGAGAAATAGAAAAGTAAAATCTCCAGTAACCTCAATCAGAAATGATAAAGGGGAAATAACAACTGATCCCACAGAGATACAAGAGATCATCTCTGAATACTACCAGAAACTCTATGCCCAGAAATTTGACAATGTGAAGGAAATGGATCAATATTTGGAATCACACCCTCTCCCTAGACTTAGCCAGGAAGAAATAGACCTCCTGAACAGACCAATTTCAAGCACTGAGATCAAAGAAACAATAAAAAAGCTTCCAACTAAAAAATGCCCTGGTCCAGATGGCTTCACTCCAGAATTCTATCAAACCTTCAAGGAAGAGCTTATTCCTGTACTGCAGAAATTATTCCAAAAAACTGAGGAAGAAGGAATCTTCCCCAACACATACTATGAAGCAAACATCACCCTGATAAAGAAAAAGGTGAAACCAGAAAAAGACCCAAACAAAAAGGAGAATTTGAGACCAATCTCACTCATGAATATAGATGCAAAAATTCTCAACAAAATCCTAGCCAATAGATTACAGCTTATCATCAAAAAAGTCATTCATCATGATCACGTAGGCTTCACCCAGGGATGCAAGGCTGGTTTAACATACGCAAGTCCATAAACGTTATCCACCATATTAACAGAGGCAAAAATAAAGATCACATGATCCTCTCAATAGATGCAGAAAAAGCATTTGATAAAATCCAGCATCCTTTTCTATTAGAACACTGAAGAGTATAGGCATAGGTGGCACATTTCTAAAACTGATTGAAGCTATCTATGACAAACCCACAGCCAATATTTTACTGAATGGAGTAAAACTGAAAGCTTTTCCTCTTAGAACTGGAACCAGACAAGGTTGTCCTCTGTCACCTTTACTATTCAACATAGTCCTGGAAGTTCTAGCCAATACACTTAGGCAAGACAAGGAAATAAAGGGAATCCAAATGGGAGCAGAGGAGGTCAAATTCTCCCCTGTTTGCTGACGACATGATCTTATACTTAGAGAACCCCAAAGACTCAACCACAAGACTCCTAGAAGTCATCAAAAAATACAGTAATGTTTCAGGATATAAAATCAATGTCCACAAGTCAGTAGCCTTTGTATACACCAATAACAGTCAAGATGAGAAGCTAATTAAGGACACAACTCCCTTCACCATAGTTTCAAAGAAAATGAAATACCTAGGAATATACCTAACGAAGGAGGTGAAGGACCTCTATAAAGAAAACTATGAACTCCTCAGAAAGGAAATAGCAGAGGATATTAACAAATGGAAGAACATACCGTGCTCATGGATGGGAAGAATCGACATTGTTAAAATGTCTATACTTCCCAAAGCAATCTACCTATTCAATGCCATTCCTATCAAAGTACCTACATTGTACTTTCAAGATTTGGAAAAAATGATTCTGCGTTTTGTATGGAACCAGAAAAAACCCCGTATACCTAAGGCAGTTCTTAGTAACAAAAATAAAGCTGGGGGCATCAGCATACCAGATTTTAGTCTGTACTACAAAGCCATAGTGCTCAAGACAGCATGGTACTTGCACAAAAAGAGAGACATAGACACTTGGAATCGAATTGAACACCAAGAAATGAAACTAACATCTTACAACCACCTAATCTTCGATAAACCAAACAAGAACTTACCTTGGGGGAAAGACTCCCTATTCAATAAATGGTGTTGGGAGAACTGGATGTGTACATGTAAAAGACTGAAACTGGACCCACACCTTTCCCCACTCACAAAAATTGATTCAAGTTGGATAAAGGACTTAAATTTAAGGCATGAAACAATAAAAATCCTCAAAGAAAGCATAGGAAAAACACTGGAAGATATTGGCCTGGGGGAAGACTTCATGAAGAAGACTGCCATAGCAATTGCAACAACAACAAAAATAAACAAATGGGACTTCATTAAACTGAAAAGCTTCTGTACAGCTAAGGAGACATTAACCAAAGCAAAGAGACAACCCACACAATGGGAAAGGATATTTGCATATTTTCAATCAGACAAAAGCTTGATAACTAGGATCTATAGAGAACTCAAATTAATCCACATGAAAAAAGCCAACAATCCCATATATCAATGGGCAAGAGACACGAATAGAACTTTCTCTAAAGACGACAGATGAATGGCTAACAAACACATGAAAAAGTGTTCATCATCTCTATATATTAGAGAAATGCAAATCAAAACATCCCTGAGATATCATCTAACCCCAGTGAGAATGGCCCACATCACAAAATCTCAAAACTGCAGATGCTGGCGTGGATGTGGAGAGGGGAACACTTTTTCACTGCTGGTGGGACTGCAAACTAGTTCAACCTTTCTGGAAGGAAGTATGGAGAAACCTCAAAGCACTCAAGCTAGACCTCCCATTCGATCCTGCAATCCCATTACTGGGCATCTACCCAGAAGGAAAGAAATCCTTTTATCATAAGGACACTTGTACTAGACTGTTTATTGCAGCTCAATTTACAATCGCCAAAATGTGGAAACAGCCTAAATGCCCACCAACCCAGGAATGGATTAACAAGCTGTGGTATATGTATACCATGGAATACTATTTAGCCATTAAAAAAAATGGAGACTTTACATCCTTCGTATTAACCTGGATGGAAGTGGAAGACATTATTCTTAGTAAAGCATCACAAGAATGGAGAAGCATGAATCCTATGTACTCAATCTTGATATGAGGACAATTAATGACAATTACGGTTATGGGGGGGAAGCAGAAAGAGGGATGGAGGGAGGGGGTTGGGGCCTTGGTGTGTGTCACACTTTATGGGGGCAAGACATGATTGCAAGAGGGACTTTACCTAACAATTGTAATCAGTGTAACTGGCTTATTGTACCCTCAATGAATCCCCAACAATAAAAAAAAAAAAAAAAAAGAATCTCATCTTACATTAAAAGACAAATATAGACTCAAGGTGAAGGGATGGTCATCTATACTCCAAGCAAATGGAAAGCAGAAAAAAGCAGGCATTGTAATTCTATTCATGGATGCAATAGGCTTTAAACCAACCAAAATAAGGAACAATAAGGATGGACACTTCATATTTGTTAAAGGTAATACTCAATATGATGAGATGTCAATTATTAATATTTATGCTCCAAATCAGAATGCACCTCAATTTATCAGAGAAACTCTAACAGACATGAGCAACTTGATTTCCTCCAGTTCCATAGTAGTTGGAGATTTTTACACCCCTTTAGCAGTGCTGGATAGATCCTCCAAAAAGAAGCTAAGCAATGAAATCTTAGATTTAAACTTAACCATTTAACATATGGACTTAACAGACATCTACAGAACATTTCATCCCAACAAAACTGAATACACATTCTTCCCATCAGCCCACGGAACATACTCCAAAATCGACCACATCCTGAGCTATAAATCTATCTTCAGCAAATTTAAAAAAATAGAAATTATCCATTGCATCTTCTCAGACCATCATGGAATAAAAGTTGAACTCAATAACAACAGGAACCTGCATACCCATACAAGAACATGGAAGCTAAACAACCTTATGCTGAAGGATAGATGGGTTATAGATGAGATTAAGAAGGAAATCACCAAATTTCTGAACCAAACAACAATGAAGACACGAATTATCAGAACCTCTAGGATACTGCAAAGGCAGTCCTAAGAGGGAAATTTATAGCACTGCAATTCTTCCTCAAGAAAAGGGAAAGAGAAGAAGTTAATCACTTAATGGGACATCTCAAGAAACTGGAGAAGGAAGAACATTCCAACCCCAAACCCAGCAGAAGAAAAGAAATAACCAAAATCAAAGCAAAATTAAATGAAATTGAAAACAAAAGAATTATACAACAGATCAATAAATCCAAAAGTTGGTTTTTTGAAAAGGTCAATAAAATAGATAAACCTTTGGCCAACCTAACCAGAAAAAAAAAATAAAATCTCTAATTTCATCAATCAGAAATGGTAAAGATGAAATAACAACAGATCCCTTAGAAATTCAAAAAATCCTTAATGAATATTACAAGAAATTTACTCTCAGAAATATGAAAATCTGAAAGAAATCAATACTTCCAATACTTGGAAGTACGCCACCTACCAAGACTTAGCCAGAACAAAGTGGAAATGTTGAACAGGCCCATATCAAGTTCTGAAATAGCATCAACTATACAAAATCTCCCTAAAAAGAAAAGCCCAGAACAAGATGGCTTTACATCAGAATTCTACCAAACCTTTAAAGAAGAACTAGTACCTACATTACTAAACCTCTTCCAAAATATAGAAATAGAAGGAATACTACCCAACACATTCTACGAAGCAAACATCACCTTGATCCCTAAACCAGGGAAAGACCCAACAAGAAAAGAAAATTATAGACCAATATCACTAATGAATATTGATGCTAAAATACTCAATAAGATCCTAACAAACAGAATCCAACAACACATCAAAAAAATTATACACTATGACCAAGTGGGATTTATCCCAGTGTCTCAAGGCTGGTTCAATATATGTAAATCTATAAATGTAATTTAGCACATAAACAAGCTGAAAAATAAAGACGATGTGATTCTCTCAATTAATGCAGAAAAAGCTTTTGATAATATCCAGCATCCCTTCATGATCAGAACACTTAAGAAAATTAGTATAGAAGGGACATTTCTTTTTTTTTTTCTTTTTTTTTTTTTTATTGTTGGGGATTCATTGAGGGTACAGTAAGCCAGTTACACTGATTGCAATTGTTAGGTAAAGTCCCTCTTGCAATCATGTCTTGCCCCCATAAAGTGTGACACACACTAAGGCCCCACCCCCTCCCTCCATCCCTCTTTCTGCTCCCCCCCCATAACTGTAATTGTCATTAATTGTCCTCATATCAAGATTGAGTACATAGGATTCATGCTTCTCCATTCTTGTGATGCTTTACTAAGAATAAACATTTCTTAAACTAATAGAGGCCATCTACAGCAAACCCATATCGTATTGAATGGAGTTAAATTGAAATCATTTCCACTTAGATCAGGAACCGGGCAAAGTTGCCCATTGTCTCCATTGCTCTTTAACATTGTAATGGAAGTTTTAGCCATTGCAATTAGGGAAGAAAAGGTGATCAAGGGTATTCAAATGGGGTAAGAAGAGATCAATCTTTCACTCTTCGCAGATTACATGATTTTATATATGGAAAACACTAGCGATTCTACTGTAAAACCTTTAGAAGTGATCAAGGAATACAGCAATGTCTCAGGCTAAAAAATCAACATTCATATATCTGTTGTCTTTATATATACCAACAATAGCCAAGCTGAAAAAAACAGTCAAGGACTCTATTCCTTTCACAGAAGTGCCAAAGAAGATGAACTACTTGGGAATTTATCTAACAAAGGACGTGAAAGATCTCTATAAATAGAACTACAAAACTTTAATAAAAGAAATAGCTGAAGATGTTAACAAATGGAAAAACATACCATGCTCATGGCTGGGAAGAATCAACATCGTTAAAATGTCTACACTACCCAAAGCAATATATAATTTTAATGCAATTCCTATTAAAGCTCCATTGTCATATTTTAAAGATCTTGAAAAAATAATACTTCATTTTATATGGAATCAGAACAAACCTCGAATAGCCAAAACATTACTCAGAAATAAAAACAGAGCAGGAGGAATCACAGTACCAGACCTGAGACTGTACTATAAATCGATAGTGACCAAAACAGCATGGTATTGGCACAAAAACAGAGAAGTAGATGTCTGGAACAGAATAGAGAACCAAGAGATGGATCCAGCTACTTACCATTATTTGATCTTTGACAAGCCAATTAAAAACATTCAGTGGGGAAAAGATTCCCTATTTAACAAATGGTGCTGGGTGAACTGGCTGGCAACCTGTAGAAGATTGAAACTGGACCCACACCTTTCACCATTAACTAAGATAGACTCTCACTGGATAAAAGATTTAAACTTAAGACATGAAACTATAAAAATACTTGAAGAAAGTGCAGGGAAAACTCTTGAAGAAATCAGCCTGGGTGAATACTTTTTGAGGAGGACTCCCCAGGCAACTGAAGCAGTATCAAAAATACATTACTGGGACCTGATCAAACTAAAACCTGGCTTCTGCATAGCCAAGAACATAGTAAGTGAAGCAAGCAGACACCCTCAGAATGGGAGAAAATATTTGCAGGTTATACTTCCAATAAAGGTTTAATAACCAGAATCCACAGAGAACTCAAACATATTAGCAAGAAAAGAACAAGTGATCCCATCTCTTGTTGGGTGAGCAAAGGACTTGAAGAGAAACTTCTCTAAAGAAGACAGACACACGATCCACAGACACATGAAAAAAAGCCCATAATCCTTAATCATCAGAGAAATGCAAATCAAAACTACTTTGAGATATCACCTAACCCCAGTAAGAGTAGCCCACATAACAAAACCCCAAAACCAGAGATGTTGGCATGGATGTGGAGAAAAGAGCACACTTCTACACTGCTGGTGGGAATGCACACTAATACATTCCTTTTGGAAGGATGTTTGGAGAATACTTAGAGATCTAAAAATAGACCTGCCATTCAATCCCTAGGTATATACCCAGAAGACCAAAAATCACAATATAACAAAGACATCTGTACCAGAATGTTTATTGCAGCCCAATTCATAATTGCTAAGTCATGGAAGAAGCCCAAGTGCCCATCAACCCACGAATGGACTAGCAAACTGTGGTACATGTATACCATAGAATATTATGCAGCCTTAAAGAAAGATGGAGACTTTACCTCTTTCATGCTTACATGGATGGAGCTGGAACATATTCTTCTTAGCAAATTATCTCAAGAATGGAAAAAAAGTATCCAATGTACTCAGCCCTACTATGAAGCTAATTTATAGCTTTCATATGAAGGCTATAACCCAACTATACCACAAGAATATGGAGAAAGGGCCAAGGGGGAGGAAGGGAGGGGGGAAGTCATGGTGGAGGGAGGGTAATGGGTGGGGACACATGTACTGTGCATCTTAGAATGGGTACAGGCGAAACCTACTAATTGCAGAATACAAATATCCACATACAATAACTAGGAAAATGCCATGAAGGCTACGTTGAACAGTTTGCTGAGAATTTTTCAGATTGTATATGAAACCAGCACATTGTACCCCTCGATTGCACAAATGTACACAGCTATGATTTAACAATGAAAAAAAATTTTTTTAAAATATATAATAGTACTTTGCAATTGGTGTTATTAATTTCATTTTTATTCTGAGGAAGAATTCCGAGAAAGAGGAGGAGGAATAAAGAACATGGGGGTGTGTGCATGTGAGTGCATGCACATAGCCAGAGAAAAGTGGAGGAATTACATTACAGGATTCGTAGGATGACCTTAGAAAAGGAGAAGTGACTGGACAATGTAATTTTTCATGCTTGGCTGGAGGTAGGATAAGATGGGATAATGGAAGAGAAGACATTATGTATTTTTAGAGGAATGGAAGATGGTAAAACACATTCATAAAATATGAGTCCAGGAGCTTCAGGCCAAGTGTACTGGGGTAGAAGCAGTTGCTCAGGAGACTGCTGAGAAATTAAAACATGGGGCCTTCCAGACCTGTACTACACAAACTGGAAAATTAGAGAAACATGGAGAAAGTTCTGAGGACCTCTTTGGAACAGGTGTAAAAGAAGAAACAAAGACATCTTTACTTAGACTAAGAGTTTAGAAGGATGGTATCCTTCATGTAATGGAGAATGAGGTGTTGGATGGCTCCAAAAGAATATTCTGGGTTTTTTCTTTTTATAAAAAACAGGGACAACTTTCACTGCCCCTCACCTCACCTTCATCCTCAAAGTGGGCTTTATGTTTGCTGTATGGCCTGTAAGTACCAGATGCACAGTAAGCACTTACTGAAAGAATGGGTAAGGAATGGAATGGGGAACGGTTAACAGGAGGGTGAACGATGAGCAGCGTTTTCCTCTATTCTCTGCTACCTCCGTTTACTCTCAACTGCAGGTGGAAAATACCAGATCTGGAATCGGAACATCCAATTTCTAAATCTTGGCTTCTGACCTTACCACTTTTATACTTTGAACAGTAATTATTGCCAAATTTTAATCTCTTCCTCTATAAAAGGGGAATAACACCGCCCGCCCTCCCATTTCAAAGGATTGATGCATCACGTGTGTGATTGGATATACTACCAAGTACTTTAATATTTATACAAAAGTATTTCCTCCTCATGGGCTCTATCAGTTTTCTTTCAAAACCCAATTCACTGATTCACTGAGTGTGTGTGTGTGTTCTTTCTTCTCCACCTCTCCCTGTCTCCTCCCCCACCCCAGACGATGTTTCTGATAGTATGTGTGTGTTAACTGGCACCCTAGCCAAAACCCCCACTGTAGAAGACAAAGGCACGTTTCTCTTCCACTTTCCTCCCTTATTAAACTGATAGTTAATAAGAGCATCATGGCACTTAGCTAGTACATTTAAAGGAACACTCATTAGCGTTCATTTATTCCCCAAAATGAACTAACAAAAGATGAAAAACAGGATGAAAATGAGGATTTACTGTACTCAACTTCTCACTTCATTACACCAAATAAGCATGTTTAAAGCAGAACTATAATCAGAGAATGTAGTCAGGCACTTACAAAGTTGTACCGGTCGCATTTTTACTTAATTCCCACACTCTTCTTCTGTCTTTTTTTTAATAGGAAGAGAGTGGGCCTTATTTTCTCCAAGTTACACAAACTGGATTAAACTCCTAGAGGAAAAAGACTCTGCCTTCCTCATTTTTAGCCCTTTCTTTTCTTCTTTTTTTTTTTTTTTTGTTGTTGGGGATTCATTGAGGGTACAATAAGCCAGCTTACACTGATTGCAATTGTTAGGCAAAGTCCCTCTTGCAATCATGTCTTGCCCCCATAAAGTGTGACACACACCAAGGCCCCACCCCCCTCCCTCCGTCCCTCTTTCTGCTTCCCCCCCCATAACCTTAATTGTCATTAATTGTCCTCATATCAAAATTGAGTACATAGGATTCATGCTTCTCCATTCTTGTGATGCTTTACTAAGAATAATGTCTTCCACTTCCATCCAGGTTAATACAAAGGATAAAAAGTCTCCATTTTTTTTTTAATGGCTGAATAGTATTCTATGGTATACATATACCACAGCTTGTTAATCCATTCCTGGGTTGGTGGGCATTTAGGCTGTTTCCACATTTTGGCGATTGTAAATTGAGCTGCAATAAACAGTCTAGTACAAGTGTCCTTATGATAAAAGGATTTCTTTCCTTCTGGGTAGATGCTCAGTAATGGGATTAGGATCAAATGGGAGGTCTAGGTTGAGTCCTTTGAGGTTTCTCCATACTTCCTTCCAGAAAGGTTGTACTAGTTTGCAGTCCCACCAGCAGTGTAAAAGTGTTCCCTTCTCTCCACATCCACGCCAGCATCTGCAGTTTTGAGATTTTGTGATGTGGGCCATTCTCACTGGGGTTAGATGATATCTCAGGGATGTTTTGATTTGCATTTCTCTAATATATAGAGATGATGAACATTTTTTCATGTGTTTGTTAGCCATTCGTCTGTCATCTTTAGAGAAAGTTCTATTCATGTCTCTTGCTCATTGATATATGGGATTGTTGGCTTTTTTCATGTGGATTAATTTGAGTTCTCCATAGATCCTAGTTATCAAGCTTTTGTCTGATTGAAAATATGCAAATATCCTTTCCCATTGTGTAGGTTGTCTCTTTGCTTTGGTTATTGTCTCCTTAGCTGTACAGAAGCTTTTCAGTTTAATGAAGTCCCATTTCTTTATTTTTGTTGTTGTTGCAATTGCTATGGCAGTCTTCTTCATGAAGTCTTTCCCCAGGCCAATATCTTCCAGTGTTTTTCCTATGCTTTCTTTGAGGATTTTTATTGTTTCATGCCTTAAATTTAAGTCCTTTATCCATCTTGAATCAATTTTTGTGAGTGGAGAAAGGTGTGGGTCCAGTTTCAGTCTTTTACATGTACACATCCAGTTCTCCCAACACCATTTATTGAATAGGGAGTCTTTCCCCCAAGGTATGTTCTTGTTTGGTTTATTGAAGATTAGGTGGTTGTAAGATGTTAGTTTCATTTCTTGATTTTCAATTCGACTCCAAGTGTCTATGTCTCTGTTTTTGTGCCAGTACCATGCTGTCTTGAGCACTATGGCTTTGTAGTACAGACTAAAATCTGGTATGCTGATGCCCCCAGCTTTATTTTTATTACTAAGAAGTGCCTTAGCTATATGGGGTTTTTTCTGGTTCCATACAAAATGCAGAATCATTTTTGCCAAATCTTGAAAGTATGATGTTGGTATTTTGATAGGAATGGC
Source organism: Nycticebus coucang (assembly GCF_027406575.1). Taxonomy (NCBI): domain Eukaryota; kingdom Metazoa; phylum Chordata; class Mammalia; order Primates; family Lorisidae; genus Nycticebus; species Nycticebus coucang. The sequence goes on along the minus strand of NC_069792.1, from coordinate 67,413,076 downwards.
ATTGAATAGGTAGATTGCTTTGGGAAGTATAGACATTTTAACAATGTCGATTCTTCCCATCCATGAGCATGGTTTCATAGTTTTCTTTATAAAGGTCCTTCACCTCCTTCGTTAGGTATATTCCTAGGTATCTCATTTTATTTGAAACTATGGTGAAGGGAGTTGTGTCCTTAATTAGCTTCTCATCTTGACTGTTATTGGTGTATACAAAGGCTACTGACTTGTAGACATTGATTTTATATCCTGAAACATTACTGTATTTTTTGATGACTTCTAGGAGTCTTGTGATTAAGTCTTTGGGGTTCTCTAAGTATAAGATCATGTTGTCAGCAAAGAGGGAGAGTTTGACCTCCTCTGCTCCCATTTGGATTCCCTTTATTTCCTTGTCTTACCTAATTGTATTGGCTAGAATTTCCAGCACTATGTTGAATAGTAAAGGTGACAGAGGACAACCTTGTCTGGTTCCAGTCTAAGAGGAAAAGCTTTCAGTTTTACTCCATTCAGTAAAATATTGGCTGTGGGTTTGTCATAGATAGCTTCAATCAGTTTTAGAAATGTGCCACCTATGCCTATACTCTGCAGTGTTCTAATTAGGAAAGGATGCTGGATTTTATCAAATGCTTTTTCTGCATCTATTGAGAGGATCATGTGATCTTTATTTTTGCCTCTGTTAACATGGTGGATAACGTTTATGGACTTGCACATGTTAAACCAGCCTTGCATCCCTGGGATGAAGCCTACTTGATCATGATGAATGACTTTTTTGATGATAAGCTGTAATCTATTCGCTAGGATTTTGTTGAGAATTTTTGCATCTATATTCATGAGTCAGATTGGTCTGAAATTCTCCTTTTTGTTTGTGTCTTTTCCTGGTTTTGGTATCAGGGTGATGTTTGCTTCATAGAATGTGTTGGGGAGGATTCCTTCTTCCTCAATTTTTAGGAATAATTTCTGCAGTACAGGAATGAGCTCTTTCTTGAAGGTTTGATAGAATTCTGGAGTGAAGCCATCTGGACCAGGGCATTTTTTGGTTGGAAGATTTTTTATTGTTTCTTTGATCTCAGTGCTTGAAATTGGTCTGTTCTTCAGGAGCTCTATTTCTTCCTGGCTAGAAGTCTAGGGAGAGGGTGTGATTCCAAATATTGATCCATTTCCTTCACATTGTCAAATTTCTGGGCATAGAGTTTCTGGTAGTATTCAGAGATGATCTCTTGTATCTCTGTGGGATCAGTTGTTATTTCCCCTTTATCATTTCTGATTGAGGTTATTAGAGATTTTACTTTTCTATTTCTCGTTAGTCTGGCCCAATGGTTTATCTATTTTATTTATTTTTTCAAAACAACCAACTTCTTGTTTCATTCATTTTCTGAATGATTCTTTTGTTTTCAATTTCATTGATCTCTGATTTGATTTTGGATATTTCTTTTCTTCTAGTGAGTTTAGGCTTCGATTGTTCTTCTTTTTCCAATTCCATAAGATCTGTTGTGAGATTGTTGATGCACTCTCTTTCTGTTTTTCAAATGTAGGCATCTAAAGCAATGAATTTTCCTCTCAAAACTGCTTTTGCAGTATCCCACAGGTTTTGGTAGCTTGTGTCTTCATTGTTGTTATGCTCAAGGAAGTTAATGATTTCCTGTTTTATTTCTCCTGCACCCATCTGTTATTCAACAGAAGATTGTTTAATTTCCATGCCTTTGGGTGGGGTCGAGCATTTTTGTTAGAGTTGAGTTCCACCTTTATTGCCTTATGGTCTGAGAAGATACAAGGTAAAATTTCAATTCTTTTGATTCTGTAGGTATTTGTTTTGTGTCCCAGGATATGATCAATTTTGGAGAATGTTCCATGGGGTGATGAGAAGAATGTATTTTCTTTATCTTTGGGTTGGAGTGTTCTATATTTGTCTATCAAACACCATTGTTCTATGGTCTCATTTAAATCTCTTATATCTTTGTTTAATTTCTGTTTAGAGGATCTGTCCAGCTCTGTAAGAGGAGTGTTAAAGTCCCCTGTTATGATGGTATTATCAGATATCATATTGCTCAGACTGAGTAAGGTCTGTTTCAAGAATCTCGGAGCATTTAAGTTGGGTGTATAAATATTTAGAATTGAAACGTCTTCTTGTTGTATTTTTCCCTTGACCAATATAAAGTGACCATCTTTGTCTTTTTTGACTTTAGTTGCTTTAAATCCACATAAATCTGAAAATAAGATTGCAACTCCTCTTTTCTTCTGAATGCCATTTGCCTGAAAAATTGTCTTCCAACCCTTGACTCAGAGCTTTAATTTGTCTTTTGAAGCCAGGTGTGTTTCTTGCAGACAGCAAATGGATGGCTTGTGTTTTTTAATCCAGTCACCCAATCTATGTCTCTTCAGTGGTTAATTCAAGCCATTAACATTTATTGAGATAATTGATAAGTGTGGTAGTATTCTATTCATCTTATTTTGTGAGAGTCCATTGCTTAATTTTATCTTTTGCAACAGTGTGGAGGTTAGGTTCTGTCCTTTAATTTCTGAGTTCTTACTTTGCTGCTGATCCATTGTGGTGGTCAGTGTGCAGAACAGGTTGAAGTATTTCCTACAGAGCTGGTCTTGTGGTGCATTTCCTCAATGTTTGTATATGGGTAAATGATTTGATTTCTCCGTCAATTTTTAAGCTTAGCTTAGCAGGGTACAGAATTCTGGGCTGGAAATTGTTCTGTTTAAGTAGATTAAAGGTAGATGACCATTGTCTTCTTGCTTGGAAAGTTGCATTAGAGAAGTCTGCAGTCACTCTGATGGATTCGCCCCTGTAGGTCAACTAGCGCTTACTCCTGGCAGCTTGCAGAGTCTTTTCTTGTCTTGACTTTGGACAGGTTCATCACAATGTGTCTTGGAGAAGCTTGGTTAAAGTTGAGGCGACCTGGGTCCGAAATCCCTCTGAAAGCAGTGTGTCAGAATCTTTGATGATATTTGGGAAATTTTCTTTTATAACATTCTCTAGTATGGCTTCCATTCCTCTGGGGCATTCTTCTTCCCCTTCTGGGATTCCTATAACTCATATGTTGGAACGCTTCATAAAGTCCCATAATTCTGACAGTGAACGTTCTGCTTTCTCTCTCTTCTTTTCTGCCTCTTTTACTATCTGAGTTATCTCAAGAACTTTGTCTTCTACCTCTGAAATTCTTTCTTCTGCATGGTCTAACCTGTTGCTGATACTTTCCATTGTATCTTTAAGTTCCCTAATTGACTATTTCAGTTCCTTCAGCTCTGCTATATCCTTTTTATATTCTTCCTATCGTTCATCTCTGATTTGATTCTGTTTTTGGATTTCCTTTTGCTTATTTTCCACTTTATTAGCAGTTTCCTTTATTGTTTCCATCATTTCTTTCATTGTTTTCAACATGTGTATTCTAAATTCCCTTTCTGTCATTCCTAACATTTCTTTATAGGTGGAATCCTCTGCAGTAGCTACCTCATGGTCCCTTGGCGGGGTTGTTCTGGACTGGTTCTTCATGTTGCCTGGAGTTTTCTGCTGATTCTTCCTCATTGGGTGATTTCTTTTATGTGTTTCCTTGCCCTAATTTTCCTTTCACTTCCTCTTGCTCTTTAAGTTCTCGTGCCTGTGGACTCTGAATTCACCTCCAGGTGAAGTGAAATTTACTGCAGGCTGACAGTTCCCCTCCTCACAATGATGCTATGTTTTCTAGGACATAATCTGGAATTCTAAGCTCCCAGCACTCCCCTTTGCTCACACTGGGGTCTCCTTTTTTTTTTTTTTTAAATTTTTCCTTTAAGGGTTCCTAGCACAATTCTCTACTCAGAATAAGTGCTCAATAGGTACATATTTCCATACAGAACCAGTGGAAAAGAATGGAAACATCATAAATAAATCTGTATTTATTCATGAATAAACACTTAACAGCAGAGGAATGCCTTCCATTCTGGCAGAACTTCATGAGATTTTATAAATTTCTGCATTGCATCCCCAAGCTATAAATCTCATGACACGCAACCATATTGTGAAATACAGGAGGACGTGTATAATGCATATGTCTACACCATCATTTCATAAGAATCTTTAAACAAGACATGCAAAGTCAGGGCAAGCAGGGTCTAAGGAGACCTAAACTCTCAGTGGGAGGCTATATTTATGCACACATGCAGCTTTTAAGCCTGAGTTTGGGGTTGTGGAATGAAGGTAGAGCCCTCTGGATAAAGCTGCAGCTAGAAGGAAGATAGTTGTGGCACAGAGGTGAGGGTGCCTTGGAATACATAAACAACCCCGATCAATAAAACAGTCTTCACAGGGATAATGACAAACATGACGAGCCATGTCAAAATGTTGGACTATTCTATAATGATTGCATCCCAAAGTTGGCACAGAAACCATTTACATGCTATGATGTCCTGCCATTGTCCACAGCAACATGACTGTCTGTGCAGGAAATTCTACATGGGACACCTGTTTCTTTGAGTCTCAGACTATCCATATTTATCCATTTATTCAACAGATAGTTATTAAGCATGTACTGTGTGTTTCAAGGACTGTGCTAAGGATACAAAGGCAAACAAGATACAATCCCTGCCTCAAGAGACTTAAATTGCTGTTAAGACACTAAGACCACTGTGTGAGTCACATGTTAAGCTGTTCTTCTCTCCAAACAGAATGAAACCGCTTGTTCTGGCCCCTAAAGAAATCTCTCCGGATCTTTTCACCTGTGATTTGAGGTTTGTAATACTAGATGGGACAAACATTAAAAAAAAAAGAGCATGGTGAAAACTTCTCCCTTAAAATATAAAATGCCGTTTGATTTTACAATATTAATATAAGTTGAATAAAGAAACAAAACATCGCAATATGAAATAATTAAACATAAAAATAATAGAATAAGAATTCATCACCCTCACTCTTTGAGTGGACTTTTAGTCCTCTGAGCACAGCTTACTCTTAAATTTGTTCATCTAGAAACTCCCAAGTCTTTCCTAGTTAGGCACTGGCCTTTCTCTCACCCTGATTTGGATCTTGAACACTTGGTACTAGTTCCGCTGTGCTTTTCCATCCATTTCCTTGGCCTCCAATGTTGTTTCATGCTGCTCCCTAGCAACCTCATTATCTCGCTAAACTCTAAAGCACTGCTTATACACATATGCTCTGTTCCTACGCAAATCTTGGAGTTTTCTAAATCTAACACACACAGGCTGATATTACTGGTAATCAACTAGAGATGGTTTTATCCTCCAGAGGACTTGTGACAATATCTGGAGACATTTCCAATTGTCACAACGGTGGGGACAGGGGTGGAGTGGGGATGCAACTGGCCTGTAGACGGTAGAAGCCAGGGATTTGGTAAACAAATGGCTGGGCAAAGGACAGCCCCCCACCCAAAGCCAGACCAGCCCTGAATAGCAACAGGGTGAAAAACGCCTGCTTAGAAAAGATCTAGGAGTTCAGACAAAGCAGATCTGGATGTGTAAAGAAAATGCAAGCTTTTTCCATTTGTGACAGAAAAGATTTCCATGTAATAGTCTAGGTGAGCAGCTATTTGTCAGAAACTTAGCTTTTAAAGATTACTATAAAAATGGGGCCTACTTTCCTCTTAAAATCATAACATAGTCTGAACATAACCTCATGAAAACCATTTTTATGCAGATCAGAACCTTAGGGTTTCCACACTTTATTAAGAGTTAGTTGACAACTAGCGAAAAGAAGCCTTCAGCCTGGGTGGCACCTGTGGCTCAAAGGAGTAGGGTGCTGGCCCCATATACTGGAGGTGGCGGGTTCAAACCCGGCCCCAGCCAAAAACTGCAAGGAAAAAAAAAAGAAGCCTTCAGCCTTAGAGGTAGGAAGGAGCAGCACACGCATCTGCTTTGCAGTTCTCCCCTGACAACACTGAACTTCATCTGAGCCCTGTCTTCCCAGAAAGCAGCTACAGGTAAGAAATGCTCCCTTACCCGAATGTGCTCCAAGAAAAGGCAAACCACAGGGCACCAGCCTGCCCTGGCAGATGTCCCCCATGACTCAGGTGAACTTCCTGGCTCTCTGCCTTTCCACAGGGTTCCTTATTTACTTGCCTTTGTAGAACTCCAGGTTTTGTTTCTGTCCTGAGATGGCCCTGACCAATGGGCTCCTTAATGCGATAGCCTGAAAGCAATCAGCTTCTTAATGGTCTCTCACGTCCTTCTTTTATTTCACTATACAGACGGTGCCAAAAAAATGTATATACATTTTAAGAAAGGAAAAATGTTATTGAAATTGTTATATTCAATATACGATGATAACAAAAGATGAACACAAGTCACACTGAGCACCTCTTGTAATTGCAGAAGTCAAATGTGACTTGAGTGTTACAAATTTAATAGAATTGAACAGAAAGCAGCCCTTTTGAAAGACTTACTCCATGGCTGAGTTATGCAACAACTGACTGGCATTTCTTCCTGATGAGAGACCACCACACCCTGCTGGCTCTGGTCAGTTTACAGAGGTGGTACACACAATGCCTCTGCGTACTCTGTTTTACCTTAGGATACATAGGGGCTAATTTTAATGCATTTAAATATTACATCTCCAATCCAGATTGGACATAGGACACAGGACATATATTACATGCATGTTTGTTTATTTTGCAAGCACATGCTGTCCCCTTTCTGAGTACTCATAGCTCTTCCCATAACTTGTTGAATATATACACTTAGCCAGTCCATTCAACATAAAATCCCTTAGTCCCTAGAAGTGCCTGCTTCCAGTTTCTGCCAGAGGCTATGCTTCCCAGCCTGTGGGATGGTCAGCCCTCAGGATGCAACCTTTTACAAGAAATAAAGCTCTCCCCTCCAAATTTATTAGTGATTCTTCAGTTGATGCAATATTATCATAACAATTTTATGTTAGCAGTCACTAAAAGTAGATAGGATTTATTCACCTAAAGATAAATAGTAAAAAGGGAGACACAGAAAGTCAAAATTCAAAACTCGAAGGTCACCGACATTGAACAAGCAAGAGCAAAGAGAAAACTCGGCAATAGTGAAAGCAGAAACTCGAAGAAAATTAAATTCCTTCTCATGAAATTCTAGAAATGTGTTCTGTCAGTTGGGTGACATAGTCTCCTATGTCCAAATGCTGCAAAGAGGTCAAGATAGATGAGTTTAGGAAACTATAATTGAATTTTGTCATCAGAACATCACCAGAGACCTCAGAGAATGGTGGGGAGTTAAGGGGTGTGGGGGGGTAGAGTGTGAATCAGAACTCTGACCCTGCTTGACTTTACATACATCTGAGAAGTCATCCAGGAAGCTTGAGAACTAGTCTAGGAACAGAGAAAATAACAGTGAATAACAAAATTCCAAATCTAGGACTGAAACAAAGGAAAGAAAATGAACAGGATGTGCTGTCCTTCACACTTGGACATCCAAAAACATCAATCCTTTGGCACAAACATCTACCTCAGATTGAAAGCTCTGACTCTATGCTTCTCCCACTGGATCCTCAGCTTCTCAGCCGGGGTATATCCTCTGCAATGCAACAAAGCAGAACTAAGTATATCTAAAGAAACTCAATGGGCCTTTCTGGAACATCGGTTATGTTACGATTTTGAAGGTGGGGGGGTAATGCTTTTATATTGTAATGCAAAGTTATGGTATAGAATGAAAAATGTATATGATGTTTGGGATAAATCCCAGGACTTCAAAACAATTTTGAAATCCTAGCAGGCCAGTTGGGGCCATATAGGCCCAGATTGCTATAATTTTTTTTTTAACTCTCATCTGCTGGTACATGCACTTTAGTGGAAAAACTTGAGTGGTTCTATTATTTTGCTCTTTATTCTCTTTTGGACTAAGGAAAACATTATTATAAAGTCATTATTACCTCTACCTGGGATTGATGTTCAGTTCTACTGGCGGACTTCCATTCTCATAGTTAACTGCCTATGTCATACCAATGATTACTTTGTTGATTTTTTTTTTAGTTAATATTCAGAGTGGCCTTTTTATTTATTTTTTTATTTTTTATAGCTGTGTACATTGATATATTCATGGGGCATCATTCACTAGCTTCACAGACCATTTAACAAGTTTCACATATACCCTTGTAAGATGCACCGCTGGTGTAATCCCACCAATCCCCTTCCCTCTACCCACCTCCCCGCTCCCTCCCCTCCCTTTCCCCCTCCCCTTCCCCCTATTCTTAGGTTGTAACTGGGTTATAGCTTTCATGTGAAAACCCTAAATTAGTTTCATAGTAGGGCTGAGTACATTGAGTACTTTTTCTTCCACTCTTGAGACACTTCACTAAGAAGAATATGTTCCAGCTCCATCCATGTAAACATGAAAGAGGTAAAGTCTCCATCTTTCTTTAAGGTTGCATAATATTCCATGGTGTACATATACCACATTTTATTAATCCATTCGTGGATCAATGGGCACTTGGGCTTCTTCCATGATTTAGCAATTATGAATTGGGCTGCAATAAACATTCTGGTACAAATATCTTTGTTATGATGTGATTTTTAGTCTTCTGGGTACATGCCCAGTAGAGGGATTACAGGATTGAATTGCAGATCTATTTTTAGATCTCTAAGTGTTCCCCATATCTCTTTCCAAAAGGAATGTATTAATTTGCATTCCCACCAGCAGTGCAAAAGTGTTCCCTTTTCTCCACATCCGCGCCAACATCTCTGGTCTTGGGTTTGTGATATAGGCTAGTCTCACTGGAGTTAGATGGTATCTCAAAGTAGTTTTGATTTGCATTTCTCTGATGATTAAAGAATGATGAGCATTTTTTCATATGTCTGAAGGCCGCGTGCCTGTCTTCTTCAGAGAAGGTTCTCTTCAAATCCCTTGCCCAGCCTGCAATGGGATCTCTTGTTCTATTCTTGCTAATGCGTTTGAGTTCTCTGTGGATTCTGGTTATTAAACCTTTGTCGGAGACATAACCTGCAAATATCTTCTTCCATTCTGAGGGCTGTTTGTTGCTTTACTTACTGTGTTCTTGGCTGTGCAGAAGCTTTTTAGTTTCATCAAGTCCCAGTAGTGTATTTTTGAAGCTGCTTCAATTGCCCAGGGGGTCGTCCTCATAAAATACTCGCCCAGACCAATTTCTTCAAGGGTTTTCCCTGCACTCTCCTCTAGTATCTTTATAGTTTCGTGGCTTAAGTTTAAATCTTTTATCCAGTGAGAGTCTATCTTAGTTAATGGTGAAAGGTGTGGGTCCAGTTTCAGTCTTCTACAGGTTGCCAGCCAGTTCACCCAGCACCATTTGTTAAATAGGGAATCTTTTCCCCACTGAATGTTTTTAATTGGCTTGTCAAAGATTAAATAACAGTAAGTAGCTGGGTTCATCTCTTGGTTCTCTATTCTGTTCCAGACATCTACTTCTCTGTTTTTGTGCCAATACCATGCTGTTTTGATCACTATCGATTTGTAGTATAGTCTGAGGTCTGGTAGCAAAATTCCTCCTGCATTGTTTTTATTTCTGAGTAATGTCTTGGCTATTCAAGGTTTTTTCTGATTCCATATAAAACAAAGTATTGTTTTTTCAAGATCTTTAAAGTATAACAGTGGAGCTTTAATAGGAATTGCATTGAAATTATATATTGCTTTGGGTAGTACGGACATTTTAACAATGTTGATTCTTCCCAGCCATGAGCATGGTATGTTTTTCCATTTGTTAATATTTTCAGCTATTTCTTTTCTTAGAGTTTCATAGTTCTCTTTATAGAGATCTTTCACGTCCTTTGTTAGATAAACTCCCAAATATTTCATCTTCTTTGGCACTACTGTGAATGGAATAGAGTCCTTAACTGTTTTTTCAATTTGACTATTGTTGGTATATATAAAGGCTACCAATTTATGAATGTTGATTTTGTAACCTGAGATGCTGCTGTATTCCTTGATCACTTCTAAGAGTTTTGTTGTAGAGTCCCTAGTGTTTTCCAGATATACAATCATATCATCTGCGAAGAGTGAAAGTTTGATCTCTTCTGACCCTATGTGGATACCCTTGATCGCCTTTTCTTCCCTAATTGCAGTGGCTAAAACTTCCATTACAATGTTAAAAAGCAATGGAGACAATGGGCAGCCTTGTCTGGTTCCTGATCTGAGTGAAAATGATTCCAATTTAACTCCATTCAATATGATATTGGCTGTGGGTTTGCTGTAGATGGTCTCTATCAGTTAAAGAAAAGTCCCTTCAATACCGATTTTTCTTAAGTGTTCTGATCATGAAGGGATGCTGGATATTATCAAAAGCTGTTTCTGCATCGATTGAGAGAATCATATGGTCTTTTTTTTTTTTTTTATTGTTGGGGATTCATTGAGGGCACAATAAGCCAGGTTACATTGATTGCAATTGTTAAGCAAAGTCCCTCTTGCAATCATGTCTTGCCCCCACAAAGTGTGACACACACCAAGGCCCCACCCCCTCCCTTCGTCCCTCTTTCTGCTTTTCCTCCCCCCCGCATAACCTTAATTGTCATTAATTGTCCTCATATCAAAATTGAGTACATAGGATTCATGCTTCTCCATTCTTGTGATGCTTTACTAAGAATAATGTTTCCACTTCCATCCAGATTAATACGAAGGATGTAAAGTCTCCATTTTTTTTGAATAGCTGAAAGGTATTCCATGGTATACATATACCACAGCTTGTTAATCCATTCCTGGGTTGGTGGGCATTTAGGCTGTTTCCACATTTTGGCGATTGTAAATTGAGCTGCAGTAAACGGTCTAGTACAAGTGTCCTTATGATAAAAGGATTTTTTTCCTTCTGGGTAGATGCCCAATAATGGGATTGAGGGATCAGAAGGGGGGTCTAGCTTGAGTGCTTTCAGGTTTCTCCATGCTTCCTTCCAGAAAGGTTGTACTAGTTTGCAGACCCACCAGCAGTGTAAAAGTGTTCCCTTCTCTCCACATCCACGCCAGCATCTGCAGTTTTGAGATTTTGTGATGTGGGCCATTCTCACTGGGGTTAGATGACGTCTCAGGGTTGTTTTGATTTGCATTTCTCTAATATATAGAGAAGATGAACATTTTTTCATGTGTTTGTTAGCCATTTGTCTGTCATCTTAAGAGAAGGTTCTATTCATGTCTCTTGCCCATTGATATATGGGATTGTTGGCTTTTTTCATGTGGATTAATTTGAGTTCTCCATAGATCCTAGTTATCAAGCTTTTGTCTGATTGAAAATATGCAAATATCCTTTCCCATTGTGTAGGCTGGCTCTTTACTTTGGTTATTGTCTCCTTAGCTGTACAGAAGCTTTTCAGTTTAATGAAGTTGCATTTGTTTATTTATGTTATTGTTGCAATTGCCATGGCAGTCTTCTTCATGAAGTCTTTCCCCAGGCCAATATCTTCCAGTGTTTTTCCTATGCTTTCTTTGAGGATTTTTATTGTTTCATGCCTTAAATTTAAGTCCGTTATCCATCTTGAATCAATTTTTGTGAGTGGGGAAAGGTGTGGGTCCAGTTTCAGTCTTTTACATGTAGACAACCAGTTCTCCCAGCACCATTTATTGAATAGGGAGTCTTTCCCCCAAGGTATGTTCTTGTTTGCTTTATCGAAGATGAGGTGGTTGTAAGATGTTAGTTTCATTTCTTGGTTTTCAATTCGATTCCAAGTGTTTATGTCTCTGTTTTTGTGCCAGTACCATGCTGTCTTGACCCGTATAGCTTTGTAGTACAGACTAAAATCGGGTATGCTGATGCCCCCAGCTTTATTTTTGTTACAAAGAACTGCCTTAGCTATACGGGGTTTTTTCCAGTTCCATACAAAATGCAGAATCATTTTCTCCAAATCTTGAAAGTACCATGTTGGTATTTTGATAGGAATGGCATTGAATAGGTAGATTGCTTTGGGAAGTATAGACATTTTAACAATGTTGATTCTTCCCATCCATGAGCATGGTATGTTCTTCCATTTGTGAATATCCTCTGCTATTTCCTTTCTGAGGATTTCATAATTTTCTTTATAGAGGTCCTTCAGCTCCTTCGTTAGGTATATTCCTAGGTATTTCATTTTATTTGAAACTATGGTGAAGGGAGTTGTGTCCTTAATTAGCTTCTTATCTTGACTGTTATTGGTGTATACAAAGGCTACTGACTTGTGGACATTGATTTTATATCCTGAAACATTACTGTATTTTTTGATGACTTCTAGGAGTCTTGTGGTTGAGTCTTTGGGGTTCTCTAAGTATAAGATCATGTCGTCAGCAAACAGGGAGAGTTTAACCTCCACTGCTCCCATTTGGATTCCCTTTATTTCCTTGTCTTGCCTAATTGTATTGACTAGAACTTCCAGCACTATGTTGAATAGTAAAGGTGACAGAGGACAACCTTGTCTGGTTCCAGTTCTAAGAGGAAAAGCTTTCAGTTTAATCCATTCAGTAAAATATTGGCTGTGGGTTTGTCATAGATAGCTTCAATCAGTTTTAGAAATGTGCCACCTATGCCTATACTCTTCAGTGTTCTAATTAGGAAAGGATGCTGGATTTTATCAAATGCTTTTTCTGCATCTATTGAGAGGATCATGTGATCTTTATTTTTGCCTCTGTTAATATGGTGGATAACGTTTATGGACTTGCACATGTTAAACCAGCCTTGCTTCGCTGGGATGAAGCTTGCTTGATCATGATGAATGACTTTTTTGATGATAAGCTGTAATCTATTGGCTAGGATTTTGTTGAGAATTTTTGCATCTATATTCATGAGTGAGATTGGTCTGAAATTCTTCTTTTTGTTTGGGTCTTTTCCTGGTTTTGATATCAGGGTGATGTTTGCTTCATAGAATGTGTTGGGGAGGATTCCTTCTTCCTCAATTTTTAGTAATAATTTCTGCAGTACAGGAATAAGCTCTTCCTTGAAGGTTTGATAGAATTCTGGTGTGAAGCCATCTGGACCAGGGCTTTTTTTGGTCGGAAGATTTTTTATTGTTTCTTTGATTTCAGTGCTTATACTTGGTCAGTTCAGGAGCTCTATTTCTTCCTGGCTAAGTCTAGGGAGAGGGTGTGATTCCAAATATTGATCCATTTCCTTCACATTGTCAAATTTCTGGGCATAGAGTTTCTGGTAGTATTCAAAGATGATCTCTTGTATCTCTGTGGGATCAGTTGTTATTTCCACTTTATCATTTCTGTTGAAGTTACTAGAGATTTTACTTTTCTATTTCTCGTTAGTCTGGCCAATGGTTTATCTATTTTATTTATTTTTTCAAAAAACCAACTCCTTGTTTCATTAATTTTCTGAATGATTCTTTTGTTTTCAATTTCATTGATCTCTGATTTGATTTTGGATATTTCTTTTCTTCTTCTGAGTTTAGGCTTCGATTGTTCTTCTTTTTCCAATTCCATAAGATCTCTTGTGAGATTGTTGATGCACTCTCTTTCTGTTTGTCAAATGCAGGCATCTAAAGCGATGAATTTTCCTCTCAAAACTGCTTTTGCAGTATCCCACAGGTTTTGGTAGCTTGTGTCTTCATTGTTGTTATACTCAAGGAAGTTAATGGTTTCCTGTTTTATTTCTCCTGCACCCATCTGTTATTCAACAGAAGATTGTTTAATTTCCATGCCTTTGGGTGGGGTCTACCAATTTTGTTAGAGTTGAGTTCCACCTTTAGTGCCTTAAGGTCTGAGAAGATACAAGGTAAAATTTCAATTGTTTTGATTCTGTAGATATTTGTTTTGTGTCCCAGGATATGATCAATTTTGGAAAATGTTCCATGGGGTGATGAGAAGAATGTATATTCCTTATCTTTGGGATGGAGTGTTCTGTATGCATCTATCAAGCACAGTTATTCTAGGCTCTCATTTAAATCTCTTTTATCTTTGTTTAATTTCTGTTTAGAGGATCTGTCCAGCTCTGTAAGAGGAGTGTTAAAGTCCCCTGTTATCATGGTATTATCAGATATCATATTGCTCAGACTGAGTAAGGTCTGTTTCAAGAACCTGGGAGCATTTAAATTGATATGCATAATTAAATTAATTGTGCATAAATATTTAGAATTGAAACATCTTCTTGTTGTATTTTTCCCTTGACCAATATAAAGTGACCATCTTTGTCTTTTTTGACTTTAGTTGCTTTAAATCCACATAAATCTGAAAATAAGATTGCAACTCCTCTTTTCTTCTGAATGCCATTTGCCTGAAAAATTGTCTTCCAACCCTTGACTCGGAGCTTTAATTTGTCTTTTGAAGCCAGGTGTGTTTCTTGCAGACAGCAAATGGATGGCTTGTGTTTTTTAATCCAGTCACCCAATCTATGTCTCTTCTGTGGGGAATTCAAGCCATTAACATTTATTGAGATAATTGATAAGCGTGGTAGTATTCTATTCATCTTATTTTGTGAGAGTCCATTGCTTAGTTTTATCTTTTGCATCAGTGTGGAGGTTAGGTTCTGTCCTTTGATTTCTGAGTTCTTACTTTGCTGCTGATCCATTGTGGTGGTCAGTGTGCAGAACAGGTTGAAGTATTTCCTATAGAGCTGGTCTCTTTGTGGCGAATTTCCTCAATGTTTGTATATGGGTAAATGATTTGATTTCTCCGTCAATTTTTAAGCTTAGCTTAGCAGGGTACAGAATTCTGGGCTGGAAATTGTTCTGTTTAAGTAGATTAAAGGTAGATGACCATTGTTTTCTTGCTTGGAAAGTTGCATTAGAGAAGTCTGCAGTCACTCTGATGGATTTGCCCCTGTAGGTCAACTGGCGCTTACTCCTGGCAGCTTGCAGAGTCTTTTCTTTTGTCTTGACTTTGGACAGGTTCATCACAATGTGTCTTGGAGAAGCTTGGTTAGGGTTGAGTGGACCTGGCTTCTGTTATCCCTCTGAAAGCAGTGTGTCAGACTCTTTGGTGATGTTTGGGAAATTTTCTTTTGTAATATTCTCTAGTATGGCTTCCATTCCTCTGGGGCATTCTTCTTCCACTTCTGGGATTCCTATAACTCGTATGTTGGAACGCTTCATAAAGTCCCATAATTCTGACAGGGAACATTCCGCTTTCTCTCTCTTCTTTTCTGCCTCTTTTACTATCTGAGTTATCTCAAGAACTTTGTCTTCTAGCTCTGAAATTTTCTTCTGCATGGTCTAACCTGCTGCTGATACTTTCCATTGCATCTTTAAGTTCCCTAATTGACTGTGTCAGTTCCTTCAGTCCTGCTATATCCTTTTTATATTCTTCATATCGTTCATCTCTTATTTGATTCTGTTTTTGGATTTCTTTTTGGTTATTTTCCACTTTATTAGCAGTTTCCTTCATTATTTCCATTATTTCTTTCATTGTTTTCATCATGTGTATTCTAAATTCCTTTTCTGTCATTCCTAACTTTTCTTTACAGGTGGAATCCTCTGCAGTAGCTACCTCATGGTCCCTTAGTGGGGTTGTTCTGGACTGGTTCTTCATGTTGCCTGGAGTTTTCTGCTGATTCTTCCTCATGGGTGATTTATTTTATCTGTTTCCTTGCCCTAATTTTCCTTTCACTTCCTCTTGCTCTTTAAGTTCTTGTGCCTGTGGACTAGGGGTTAGATGAATCCTTTTGGTACAGGACCAGAAGGGTGAGAAGGTTGAAGAGCAGGAAAGGGATGAAAGAAAGGAGGACCAAGTGAAAAGAAAAAAAAAATAGAGAAAGGAGAGGGAATGGGTAAAAAGAATATTGACAAAAAGAAGAGAGGCACAGAACTAGGGAGACAGAGCAATATAGGTGTACATTAGGGCACTTTGACACAACCTTAAAAAAAAAAAAAACCTTCTGCAGGTGCCCAGTTGGGTGGTTCCCTTGAGGTCAGCGGCTCTTTGCTAACCTGATCAGACACAGTACCCCACCTCCACCAAGTAGAGAGGAAAGACAAAAATGCTATACATCAAACCAAAACAAGAAAACCGAAAACTTTACAGGATAAAATTGGGTGAAAAACTAAATAATAGTGGTAGAAGCACTAGCAAAAATGAAGTTCAAGTTATTAAGAAAGGCAGCAATGGGAAATTAGAATTAAACTAGAAACATTGAGAAAGAAAAAAGATCTGTATGGAAAACGTTGAAATTAAGAAACAAAACAACATCGAGAACATCAAAATAAACAAAAAAACAACCAAACCAAAAAAACAAAACAAAAAAAAACACAACCAAAAACAAAGCAGTATGTATATGTTGTTGAATATTGTCTGGGCAACACGTGGTCTTCTGGGGTATGAGATGTTAATCACAGTTCTGATACGACTGGAGGGTGCTGATTTCTCAAATCCCAGCAGGTAGACACCCTAAAAGGGTGTCAGCCCACTTAAAAGGCACTTTGAACTTGTAAACTTGCTGAGCAGAAGCCTTCCATAAAAGTGCTTGTCACTGGAATCACTGCTGAAGTTGCTATCCACTTACCCAGTGTGCCAAAACCGGTCTCACTCTGTCCCTGAGGGTTAGGGCTGCAAGGCGGCTCAGACCCCACCCTTAGGCTACTCGGTGATGGGTTACCAGCACCCACCCGGATTCTAGCTCTGTGACACTGAGGGCAGAGCTTGCCGGGGCAGATCGCTCACAATGGCTCCCTGTGGCCCACAGCCAAACACTATTAGCTCCATCTGGCTCAGCGGCTCAGACTGGGGCCCCAGACAACAGCAAAAGTTCTCCGCATTCCTGCCCAGGCTCTCCCCAAGGCAGCTCAACTGAGTGCCAAGTCCAAAGACACCAAACCAGTTCACAGGTAAGGCCTTTCCGGTTTGCAGTCTCACTGCTACTGAACTTACAGTTGCGGGCGGGTTTAGACCGATTGAACACACATGACCACTTGCCGGTTTTCCACTGTTTTAGTCCTCCTCTTGGGGTCCGGAAGTCTCTCGCTGACTCTCTGTATCCTCGTAGGGGTGATGATAGGCAGATCCCACCAGCCAGAGATGCCTAGAGTCCTATCTCCCCGGACTCACAGTGCAAGGAAGCTGTTACTCGGCCGCCATCTTGCTCTCCTCCCTGGTCTTTGTTTTTTAATTTGTTTATGTGCTGGATTACATTTATAGATTTACGTATATTGAACCAGCCTTGAGATCTTGGGATAAAACCGACTTGGTCATGAGGTATAATTTGTTTGATGTGTTGCTGGATTCTGTTTGTTAGGATCTTGTTGAATATTTTTGCATCTATATTCATTAGTGATATTGGTCTATAATTTTCTTTTCTTGTTGGGTCTTTTCCTGGTTTGGGGATCAGGGTGATGTTTGCTTCATAGAACATGTTAGGTAGTCTTCCTTCTTTTTCTACCTTTTGGAACAGGTTGAGTAATATAGGTACTAATTCCTCTTTAAAAGTTTGGTAGAATTCTGACGTGAAACCATCTGGTCCTGGGCTTTTCTTTTTAGGGAGGTTTTGTATGGTTGATGCTATTTCTGAACTTAATATGGGCCTGTTCAGCATTTACACTTGATCTGGCTAAGTCTTGGAAGGTGACGTGCTTCCAAGTATTGGTCAATTTCCTTCAAATTTTCATATTTCTGAGAATACAGTTTCTTGTAATATTCATTAAGGATTTTTTGGATTTCTGAGGAGTCTGTTGTTATTTCGTCTTTGTTGTTTCTGATTGATGAGATTAGAGATTTTACTCTTTTTTTCCTGATTAGGTTGGCCAAAGGTTTATCTATTTTATTGACCTTTTTGAAAAACCAACTTTTTGATTTATTGATCTGTTTTATTATTCTTTTGTTTTCAATTTCATTTAATTCTGCTCTAATTTTGGTTATTTCTTTTCTTCTACTGGGTTTGGGGTTGGAATATTCTTCCTTTTCCAGTTGCTTTATATGTCCCATTAAGTTGTTATCTTCCTCTCTTTCTGTTCTCTTGAGGAAGGCTTGCAGTTCCCTCTTAGAACTGCCTTTGCGGTGTCCCAGAGGTTCTGATAGTTCGTGTCTTCATTGTTGCTTTGTTCCAAAAAATTGGCGATTTCTTTCTTAATCTCATCTCTGACCCAGCTATCATTCAGCATAAAGTTATTTAACTTCCATGTTTTTGTATGAGTATGCAGATTCCTGTTGTTACTCAGCTCAAGTTTTATTCCATGGTGGTCCGAGAAGATGCATGGAATAATTTCTATTCCTTTAAATTTACTGAGGTTAGACTTGTGACCTAAGATGTGATTGATTTTGGAGTAAGTTCCATGGGCTGATGAGAAGAATGTGTATTCAGTTTTGTTGGGATGAAATGTTCTGTAGATGTCTGCTAAATCCAAATGTTGGATGGTTAGGTTTAAATCTAAGATTTCTTTGCTCAGCTTCTTGTTGGAGGATCTATCCAACACTGCCAAAGGAGTGTTGAAATCTCCGACGATTATGGAGCTGGAGGAAATCAAGTTGCTCATGTCTATTAGAGTTTCTCTTATAAATTGAGATGCATTCTGGTTGGGTGCATAGATATTAATAATTGAGATCTCATCATATTGAGTATTACCCTTAACAAATATGAAGTGACCATTCTTGTCCTTCCTTACTTTTGTTGGTTTAAAGCCTATTGTATCTGCAAATAAAATTGCAACACCTGCTTTTTTCTGATTACCATTTGCCTGAAATATGGACGACCATCCTTTCACCCTGAGTCTGTATTTGTCTTTTAGGTTAAGATGTGACTCTTGTATGCAACAGATATCTGGCCTGAGTTTTTGTATCCAGTCAGCCCACCTATGCCTCTTTAGAGGACAGTTTAAGCCATTCACATTAATGGAGACTATTGATAAGTCTGGTGAAGTTTTGGGTATCAAGTTTTTCAAAAGTCCAGTGGCCATTTTTAATCCTTTCGCCAGTGTGGAAATTGGAGTTTGATCCGAAGTTTCTGAATGAGTTTACTTTTGTGGTATAGGATTGGGTTGGTCATTATGGAGGATAGGTCTGAGAATATCCTGAAGAGCTGGTTTGGTTATGGCAAATTTCTTCAACATATGAATGTCATTAAAGTATTTAATTTCTCCATCATAAATGAAACTCAGTTTAGCTGGATAAAAGATCGGGGGTTGAAAATTATTTTGCTTTAGGAGATTAAAAGTCAGTGACCACCCTCTTCTGGCTTGAAAAGTTTCAGCAAAGAGATCTGCAGTCATTCAAGTATTCTTCCCTTTGATGGTAATGGTTTTCCTTCTCCTGGCAGCTTTGAGGATTTTCTCTTTCATATTAACTTTCGTGAAGTTAATTATGATATGCCTGGGAGATGTCTTATTGGGGTTGAGTCATGCTGGGGTTCTGAAGCTGTCTGCTATCTGAATTTCAGAATCTCTAGTCATGTCTGGAAAATTCTCTTTCATAATTTCATGCAGAAGGGCCTCTGTGCCCAGCGAGGCCACTTCATCTGTTTCTGGAACTCCTATGATTCGGATATTTGCCTTCTTCGAATTATCCCAGAGCTCTCTGAGAGAATGATCCATTTTTGTTCTCCATTTATCTTCCTCTTTGAGAGTTTGGGAGCGTTCAAAGGCTTTATCTTCAATGTTAGAAATCCTTTCTTCTGCTTGCTCCTTTCTGTTGCTGAGGGATTCTACTGTATTTTTCATATCTTTGAGGGCTGCAAATTCTTGCTTCAGTGTGTCTAAGTCTTTTGTGGTTTTGTCTTTAAATTCATTAAATTCTTGAGACAACTTTTGAATTTCTCCTCAAATTACTAATTCCACTTTGTTAATCTTGTCTACAATCTAAATTCTGAATTTGATTTCTGATATCTCAGCCAGTTGTTCATGAATGGGATCTTCAATTGCATCTGCCATATCTTTCCTTGGGGGGGGGGGTTGATCTATTCTAGTTATTCATGTTACCAGATTTTTTCCACTGATTCCGCCCCATAGTTGTTTTACTCCCTTTGATTTTTTCCCCTGGGGCTTTGTCGAGGGCCTGTACAGTGTTGTGGTCTGAGAAACTGGGGCCCTGTCTGGTGTGGTGGGGCTAAGTGGTTCTGTCTTGTTTTCAGCTGGTTTCTGTTCCACCCTAGTGAAACAGATACTCTGGATTGAAGTCTCAGCTGTGGAGAAATATCAGCAATTAAGTCCCCCAACCCCCACTGGCAAACAATTGGAAAAGAAAAATCAAACCTTCCTACCACCGTGCACCCAGGGCACCACCTGATTTGTCCTCAGGCAATTGGTTCAGTTCAAAAAGTCCAAATCAATTGTCTCAGTCCGCACCTGTCTCGGGTGAGAGAGTTTAAGAGGTCTCTGGGAACTGGATCACAGGGGTCTGGTGACTACTCCAGGGGTGTGGCTTGCTCCAGTGCTGCGTCGAGTCAGGAGGAGCCACCCAGCTAATAGATCAGTCTAGGAAGGTTGATGCCTCCTTCCCCACCTTGCACTGCTGTCACACCCATTCACTGATAGCCCTGCAGTTGGCTGACCCAGTGGCCTGTAGTTAATCGGTACTCCAGGAGTTTGCACCTGCCTGAATCACAAGGAAGTCTGCCAGGCCGTTGCACTCTGCCTCTCTCTAGCAGGAGGAGGTGAGGCCTGACAACCTCGGGCGCTTGATGAAGGTTGGGGGGTTTTCACTCAGGTCCAGTCTCGCCCCTGATTAATGTTACTGACAGAACAGAACAGAACAACTCTGCGGTTCCCCTGCAGAAGAGAAGCTGAATTGAGTTCCAAATCAGCTTGTCTTTGCTCTTGTATTGTCTATAGGCTGTCGATCCCCTGAGGGCCAGGTGCATCTTAAGTTTAATAAAGCAGACCTTTGGGTCAGCCCTGCCCTGGGAGTTTCCCCGGTTTGCAAGTTGGAGTAGCCTCAGGCAAATCCTATACTCAGGGTCTCTGGTTGCCCAGGGAGACAGGGGGTGTGGCTTCAGAATATTCGGTAGTAAGCCGTATTGCTAGCAAAAGAGGGCTGCTGTTTTATGGCTCAGGCAACCGCTGCTCCGGTGTAGCTACCTTCCGGCCAACTGTCCTCTCTCCACTCCTGTACTCCAGAGTCTGCACCGACCGGCTGCAGCCCAGCACTGTCTACACCCCTCAAGCAATCGCCCAAGAGTCTGGACCCCTGGGGGACAGGCCTCAGACCTTGGAGGGAAAGCAGAGGGGAGTGTGGGGAGCTCTGGGAGCCTGGGGTTGTGGGCAGAGAACATACACAGCTTTACACAGTTTTATGCCTGGCCGTATTGTCACCAAAAGACAGCTGTCACACTGTGCCTCAGGGAACTGCCACTCCAGTGCGGTCCCCTCTCTGCCAACCAGGACTGGCCTCCAGACCTCAGTGTGAGTAAAGGGGAGCGCTGGGAGCTCAGCATTCTAGGTAGAGACTATATACAGTTTATACAGTTTTTTGCCTGGCAGGAGGAAGCCCTGGCACCCTAGTAGGGGAGATAGGTCCAGTTTTTAGAGGGTCTCTCTCGTGGAGTGTAGTGGGAGGACCTTTGAACTCTGCCTGATTGTTTGTGGGGCATTCTGAGCCGTTCTTATGGGGGAGGGGACTCCCATCCGCTTGGTGATGGATTTTGTACCTTTTGTTTGTATCCTTGTGGTCACAGCTCACCTCAGCAGCATTGACGTGCATTCTTCAACCTTCTCTCTTAGTGCAGCTCAAATCCACCAGGTTACTTGCTGAATTTTTGTCCTTTAACTCTCCTACTAGACAGGAGCCTCTGTGGAAAACTGGCTTCAGTCAGCCATCTTGTCTCCTCCCCCCAATGATTACCTTGAATAGCTCACCTGATATGCTTATTTTTATACTTGTCTTATTGTCCTTTCCTTTTATGGAAACTTATTCTCTCTTTTAGAACACAGGCTGTGCCTAACTTTTCTGGACCCCCTAAGCAATGTCTGCACCCACACCTTGCTTGCAGTAGGTGCTCAGCCAATTAAACTGAACCAAACCAAAAACTGCAGAAGGCCAATTGCTATCATCAGTTCTCACAAGTGAAATTATGAAAATTTTTACTATTTTGAAGAACTACCCGAAAGTGCATTATCTCATCTGGCTTCCATGAAAACTCTGTAAACTAAGCCAAAACACAAGCCACAGATTTGGAACTAGAAATTATGTCTTCAGAACACTTTTCATTTAGACAATCAATCCAAAAATATTTCCTGAGAACCTGCTATATGCTAGGCACTCTCATAGGCTCTGGGAATGCTGCGTACTTTTATATTTAGCTCTACTAACAGACTGGATATACTTAGACTTAGGGAGGAAGTAATCCCCCAGGCACGAGCTGCTGAAAAGAAGTTCAGTAAGTCATGGAAGGATCCTCCAAGGAGGATCTTGTTTGGATCAGTAGATATTAGCTTCCTGCCTGTTCTGCACAAAAACTCTTTTGAGGTGGATTCTGTTTTATGTCAGGAGAAGAATATGTGTCTAGGAAGTACTGAAAGTGTGGTGGAGGAACCAAAAAAGGGGAACAAATATTAGGCTAAAGATCTATTTAATATTTCTCACTGGGGGAGGGCAAGGTCCAGGATAGCCTTACTAGCATAGGAATTTGCTTCCTCATTATCTTGTTTGCCATAAACTTGAATTTTGATGGGGCAATTTTCGGGGCTTAAATACTTGATTGCTACTAATAGCCGAATTAATAGCACAACTGTGTTTAGATTTAATTTATGGGTATTTAAGTATGGATTCCTCCAAGCACACTTGCTATTTCATGGAGGCTAACCTATAAGAACATCAAATCCCACTGGAGTAATCTCAAGCAAGGCAAATGGCCCCATGTACTTATCTCAACCTCACAGATTTCTTTAATACAAAGCACGATGACCAACAATTGCTCACACCTGCCTGACATATTTTTTTCCCCTTCAATCTTGCTTTAGTCAAGCTTCAGTTCCCCAACCTTAGCAGGGACAAGCTAAGTTTGATTTTTATTAATTCCTCTGGCTTTTTTAAAAAACCCTCTTACCTTCCTGACCTCACTTGTACAGAGCGTGGCTTTGCTTGGCATATGGTTGTACAGTTGGGCTGGAGTTCACCTCGAGTCCACCAGGGGCCGCTATTCTGCAAGCAGTGGCACCTCTGGGGATGGACGCGTCTACCAACTCTAAACAGGATCTTCGAAAGAGATTGAGGGATAAGGCAAAAAGACTTAAAAATTTGTTTTCCAACCTTGAAAACACTACTAGGTGAAAGAAGCCAGACACGAAGGCCACAGAGTGCATGATTGCGTTTATATGAAGTGTCATACAGATTGTAAATAGATGACCAGGCAAGAAACCACATCCAGCCTGTGATGTTGAATCTTGCTTAAGAATGGAGGTGCCTGTGACCCAAGTCTCCTGTTCTGACCCCTGTGCGGCCACCTCACACTGCGGACCAGCTTTATTTACTCCAGCCCGGCTGCTGCAATCAGCATCACACATCAGCTGCACTGGGAGCTTCTATGACATGGTTGTGACACCCCACCACCGGGTCAGAGGAGCAGGCAGCATCCTCCCAGCCCTGACACACACGTCATGCTCCCTTCCTCTGTCTTTGGTCAGACAGTCCTGAGGTCCAGTTCACAGGGATCCTCAAAAATTTTCAGGGAAGGTGAGTCCCAGGGTCCCACAGAGATGACCAAGTTAAGCCACCTTCGCAAGTGGTGCCACTCTTCCCCGCCCTAGTCCTGTGTTATGGGATCACTTCCCAAAATAAATGCCAGAACACAAGCTGTTGCCTGGGGTCTGCTTTCCAAGGAGAAGATCACACCTATCATAAAGCCTGAGGTTGAAAAAATAAGTCAGAGGAGAAGGAGAGTCGCTGAAGTTTCCAGCTTCTGACGCAGACCCTGACCTTGGCATTCAGAGCCACAGTCAGCGTCCACCATTCCTGTGGCAGAGTCTATATTCTCCTCCCCACTCCTACTCCCCCCACACACCAGAAGTTTCCACACTTACTTCCTGATTCACGTGCCCACATGCCTGAGAGGTTAAGTGAATGACCCTGAAATCAGGGACACCTAGACTGAAATCAATGGATGTAACAGGATCGGAAGCTGCACAGTTGCCAACATCTGTGTAACTTGGCACCCGCGTGGCTGCAAAGCTAGGATAGTAGCAACGATCTTCTGGGGTGGCCATGAGGTTGGATGAGTACAAGTCTTCAAACCAAATTATAGAGTAGATATTTACAGTTTCCTTCTCACATAGTAAATAATTTCCTTTTCCTCTGCCTAAAGTTATTTCAGCACCAATCTGGAAAAGGCATATGCTGGAAGCAACTAGACTTGGTTTTGAATCCTATGTGACCCCCCTCCACCCCTGTTGTTAGCTGTAAGAATCAGCCCTGGGCAAATTCTCCAAGCTATTTCTTTCAGTTTCCTTATCCATGACATGGGGACAGTACACTTGCTATACACGAAGTTTACATGACATGGGACCTATGTATTCACTCATCATCTATGCTCGGTAAAGATTTGTTTCAGTTTTACCAATCCATGTTAATCCACACACGGTTCTGGTTTTCTTTCAAGGTTGATATTTAATACTACATCCTATATGCAGCCATGTCTGATAGGTCTGCCCTTTACACCTACCATCCCTTTGAACTTCCGTAATATTGAGTTGACAGCTCTAGTGATCTTGCTCTGCCTTACACAGTCACCATAGTGTGTCTGGTATCTGCCCCATTCCTTCCTTACACACACTGTCTTACTCATCTATGTGACGCCTGTGCTTCCAGCTGCCTCACTGGGCAGCTCCAGGGTGGCGTCCTCACCACGATATGTGGAGATGGCTCCCCTGGGTTTGGGCAGTGCGCAGAAATGCCTGTAGTGAGATTGTGTACATACCAGTTTCTCCACAAGTATTTGTTAATCTCTGTGGTTCTTGTATAACTGATCTGTAAATCAGGGTTTTCTAGCCATCAAATCTTTTTTTGTAATGTGCATTAGGCAACACAGAAAAAAGAGGGAAATCCTAGTTGAAAGGAGAGAGAGAAGGGAGAGGATAGACCCTGACCTTCCTGGCACCCCCACTACTCCACTGTCCTCAGGAAGTTATTGATGCATTTCCAAGGGCCCCTTGGACTAGGTCACCTCTGCACTTGCAGATAGAGCTGCCCTTCTCAGCCTACTTGCTCAGTGCCCAGAGCAGCGCTTTTTGTTTTTTAGCTCACAGCACACTTGAACCTATCATTAAACTTCTGTGGCACATTTAAATTATGTTGATTTTAAAAAGTAAAAATATATATATACTTAACTGTGCTTTGAACTTCTTTTAAAAATAATTTTTTTTTTTTGGCCGGGGCTGGGTTTGAACCCGCCACCTCCAGCATATGGGACCGGCGCCCTACTCCTTGAGCCACAGGCGCTGCCCCTTTTAAAAATAATTTAATAATGATCTTTAAAAAAATTTCCTGGCATGCCTAAGATCCTCTCACGGCACACCAGCGTGCATTGGCACACCTGTTGAAAGTCAGTTTTGATTGTGAATTTATGTGCCCCTCAGAGACACTGATAAAGACCCGAGCTGAGAGGTGCCTGCAACCTGGGTGTGGGCATCACCTTCTGCTTGAGTATATTATACTGAGGAATGGGCTCTGGTGATTATGAGATGAGAGATAAAACAAAGTTTAAGAAATGGTAATCCTACGGTGTGGTGTCCATAAAAATGTAACTTGAGACTTGCTAAAAAAGAAAACCGAAGACAAATATAAAAGAGACCTAGAACCATACCTCTGCTCTTCCCTTTAAGATACCACTGGGGCTGTGATGAGATGTGTGTGGCTTCTGAGTCTAATGTGGACTGTGGCTCCTGCAGTAGGTCTGATGTACATCATGACAAATCCAACACTGAGTGGCTTATCCAAAGAGGGGTTTTATTTTTTTTCTCACATAACTACAAGTCAATAGGGAAACAGTAAAGAGCAGGTAGAGTGGCCCATTATCCTGCCAAAAGCAGCTCCTGGGAGCTTTCTACTCAGCCACCCTTGACATGTGTCTCTGGCCCCATCTCTGTCACTTCATTCCACAATTTCAGGCGTCATTTGTTTTCAACATAAAAAGAAGGAGAGTAGAAGCAGTTCTGGCAATGTCTGTCCTTTTTCTTAACCAAGAAAGCAAAGACATTCACAGGAATCCCCAGAATACTTCTCTCTAGTATCTTCAGAATCCACTGAACATTTTACATTTTTTTAAAATATTCCCACTTATAGGATCTTATCGCTTACAAATCCATGCAGTTCTTTTATTAAGCAACTATTATGAGCCAGGTACTCTGATAATGACCTTACATGCACTATCATACATTATTGCACATTTCTCCTTCTCTTCCATTCCTTCAACAAATATTTGACTGTCTACTACATAGAAATTGTAAAATTTAACCCAACAAGGAGTCAGGACCCAGAAGAAATTTACATTTCTACAAAGACTTTCACTGCAAGAGATAAGCCATGAATGAATGACCAAATAATCTTACTCTTGCCCCAAATTTTCTATCCTGAGACAAGACACACACACATACACACAACCAAGAAAAAAGGGAAACAGAAACATTCTATTGGGAGTAGTGGTTGTTTTTTCAGGTTTTATTTCAATGAAAGATAGAGCTTTTTGTTTATCAAAACTGACCCAAAATGTATCTAATCAGAATTGTCCACAACCACATAATAATTTTAACCACACATTTCAGTCTTTCTCTATATTCTGAGAGGCAGCTAATCTGAAAGCTGGTTCCTTTGAATATGTTTTACTTTTGCAAAATAAGAAAATTAAAAATGGAAAAAACAAAAATCTTCACTGAGAACTCCAACACCGTCTGTGTGGTTTTTCTTTGGTGTACGTGTCAAGAAGTGAACAAACCAGCCAAGATCCTACTTTCGAGATGCTTATGTCCAGTTGAGTACCTAAATTCGAGCAGCATGTCTGTGTATTTTTAATACAGAAAACACAGTCTTTTTATTTGACACTCAAACCTGTATAGGTCACTATTATCATTTATTAAAACACCCTACGTAATTAGCTGATCAGACTTACCAATTTACAAAGCACTTTCTTTTTTTTTTTTTTTTTTATTGTTGGGGATTCATTGAGGGTACAATAAGCCAGTTACACTGATTGCAATTGTTAGGTAAAGTCCCTCTTGCAATCATGTCTTGCCCCCATAAAGTGTGACACACACTAAGGCCCCACCCCCCTCCCTCCGTCCCTCTTTCTGCTCTCCCCCCCATAACCTTAATTGTCATTAATTGTCCTCATATCAAAATTGAGTACATAGGATTCATGCTTCTCCATTCTTGTGATGCTTTACTAAGAATAATGTCTTCCACTTCCATCCAGGTTAATACGAAGGATGTAAAGTCTCCATTTTTTTTAATGGCTGAATAGTATTCCATGGTATACATATACCACAGCTTGTTAATCCATTCCTGGGTTGGTGGGCATTTAGGCTGTTTCCACATTTTGGCGATTGTAAATTGAGCTGCAATAAACAGTCTAGTACAAGTGTCCTTATGATAAAAGGATTTCTTTCCTTCTGGGTAGATGCCCAGTAATGGGATTGTAGGATCAAATGGGAGGTCTAGCTTGAGTGCTTTGAGGTTTCTCCATACTTCTTTCCAGAAAGGTTGTATTAGTTTGCAGTCCCACCAGCAGTGTAAAAGTGTTCCCTTCTCTCCACATCCACGCCAGCATCTGCAGTTTTGAGATTTTGTGATGTGGGCCATTCTCACTGGGGTTAGATGATATCTCAGGGTTGTTTTGATTTGCATTTCTCTAATATATAGAGATGAACATTTTTTCATGTGTTTGTTAGCCATTCGTCTGTCATCTTTAGAGAAAGTTCTATTCGTGTCTCTTGCCCATTGATATATGGGATTGTTGGCTTTTTTCATGTGGATTAATTTGAGTTCTCCATAGATCCTAGTTATCAAGCTTTTGTCTGATTGAAAATATGCAAATATCCTTTCCCATTGTGTAGGTTGTCTCTTTGCTTTGGTTATTGTCTCCTTAGCTGTACAGAAGCTTTTCAGTTCAATGAAGTCCCATTTGTTTATTTTTGTTGTTGCAATTGCTATGGCAGTCTTCTTCATGAAGTCTTCCCCCAGGCCAATATCTTCCAGTGTTTTTCCCATGCTTTCTTGGAGGATTTTTATTGTTTCATGCCTTAAGTTTAAGTCCTTTATCCATCTTGAATCAATTTTTGTGAGTGGGGAAAGGTGGAGGTCCAGTTTCAGTCTTTTACACGTAGACATCCAGTTCTCCCAACACCATTTATTGAATAGGGAGTCTTTCCCCCAAGGTAAGTTCTTGTTTGGTTTATCGAAGATTAGGTGGTTGTAAGATGTTAGTTTCATTTCTTGGTGTTCACTTCGATTCCAAGTGTCTATGTCTCTGTTTTTGTGCAAGTACCATGCTGTCTTGACCACTATGGCTTTGTAGTACAGACTAAAATCTGGTATGCTGATGCCCCCAGCTTTATTTTGTTACTAAGAACTGCCTTAGCTATACGGGG
The DNA here is from genome assembly GCF_027406575.1 of Nycticebus coucang. Classification (NCBI taxonomy): domain Eukaryota; kingdom Metazoa; phylum Chordata; class Mammalia; order Primates; family Lorisidae; genus Nycticebus; species Nycticebus coucang. The sequence goes on along the minus strand of NC_069792.1, from coordinate 67,384,751 downwards.
TTTTTTCCGGTTGCATACAAAACGCAGAAACATTTTTTCCAAATCTTGAAAGTACGATGTAGGTACTTTGATAGGAATGGCATTGAATAGGTAGATTGCTTTGGGAAGTATAGACATTTTAACAATGTTGATTCTTCCCATCCATGAGCACGGTATGTTCTTCCATTTGTTAATATCCTCTGCTATTTCCTTTCTGAGGAGTTCATAGTTTTCTTTATAGAGGTCCTTCGCCTCCTTCGTTAGGTATATTCCTAGGTATTTCATTTTATTTGAAACTATGGTGAAGGGAGTTGTGTCCTTAATTAGCTTCTCATCTTGACTGTTATTGGTGTATACAAAGGCTACTGACTTGTGGACATTGATTTTATATCCTGAAACATTACTGTATTTTTTGATGACTTCTAGGAATCTTGTGGTTGAGTCTTTGGGGTTCTCTAAGTATAAGATCATGTCATCAGCAAAGAGGGAGAGTTTGACCTCATCTGCTCCCATTTGGATTCCCTTTATTTCCTTGTCTTGCCTAATTGTATTGGCAACAACTTCCAGCACTACGTTGAATAGTAAAAATGACAGAGGACAACCTTGTCTGGTTCCAGTTCTAAGAGGAAAAGCTTTCAGTTTTACTCCATTCAGTAAAATATTGGCTGTGGGTTTGTCATAGATAGCTTCAATCAGTTTTAGAAATGTGCCACCTATGCCTATACTCTTCAGTGTTCTAATTAGAAAAGGATGCTGGATTTTATCAAATGCTTTTTCTGCATCTATTGAGAGGATCATGTGATCTTTATTGTTGCCTCTGTTAATGTGGTGGATAACGTTTATGGACTTGCGTATGTTAAACCAGCCTTGCATCCCCAGGATGAAGCCTACTTGATCATGATGAATGACTTTTTTGATGATAAGCCGTAATCTATTGGCTAGGATTTTGTTGAGAATTTTTGCATCTATATTCATGAGTGAGATTGGTCTGAAATTCTCCTTTTTGTTTGGGTCTTTTCCTGGTTTTGGTATCAGGGTGATGTTTGCTTCATAGAATGTGTTGGGGAAGATTCCTTCTTCCTCAGTTTTTTGGAATAATTTCTGCAGTACAGGAATAAGCTCTTCCTTGAAGGTTTGATAGAATTCTGGAGTGAAGCCATCTGGACCAGGGCATTTTTTAGTTGGAAGCTTTTTTATTGTTTCTTTGATCTCAGTGCTTGAAATTGGTCTGTTCAGGAGGTCTATTTCTTCCTGGCTAAGTCTAGGGAGAGGGTGTGATTCCAAATATTGATCCATTTCCTTCACATTGTCAAATTTCTGGGCATAGAGTTTCTGGTAGTATTCAGAGATGATCTCTTGTATCTCTGTGGGATCAGTTGTTATTTCCCCTTTATCGTTTCTGATTGAGGTTACTAGAGATTTTACTTTTCTATTTCTAGTTAGTCTGGCCAATGGTTTATCTATTTTATTTATTTTTTCAAAAAACCAACTCCTTGTTTCATTAATTTTCTGAATGATTCTTTTGTTTTCAATTTCATTGATCTCTGATTTGATTTTGGATATTTCTTTTCTTCTACTGAGTTTAGGCTTAGATTGTTCTTCTTTTTCCAATTCCATAAGATCTCTTGTGAGCTTCTTGATGCACTCTCTTTCTGTTTTTCGAATGTAGGCATCTAAAGCAATGAATTTTCCTCTCAAAACTGCTTTTGCAGTATCCCACAGGTTTTGGTAGCTTGTGTCTTCATTGTTGTTATGCTCAAGGAAGTTAATGATTTCCTGTTTTATTTCTTCCTTCACCCATCTGTTAGTCAACAGAAGATTGTTTAATTTCCATGCCTTTGGGTGGGGTCGAGCATTTTTGTTAGAGTTGAGTTCCACCTTTAGTGCCTTATGGTCTGAAAAGATACAAGGTAAAATTTCAATTCTTTTGATTCTGTTGATATTTGTTTCGTGTCCCAGGATATGATCAATTTTGGAGAATGTTCCATGGGGTGATGAGAAGAATGTATATTCTTTATCTTTGGGGTGGAGTGATCTATATACGTCTATCAAGCATAGTTGTTCTAGGGTCTCATTTAAATCTCTTATATCTTTGTTTAATTTCTGTTTAGAGGATCTGTCCAGCTCTGTAAGAGGTGTGTTAAAGTCCCCTGTTATGATGGTATTATCAGATATCATTTTGCTCAGACTGAGTAAGGTCTGCTTCAAGAATCTGGGAGCATTTAAATTGGGTGCATAAATATTTAGAATTGAAATGTCTTCTTGTTGTAGTTTTCCCTTGACCAATATAAAGTGACCATCTTTGTCTTTTTTGACTTTAGTTGCTTTAAATCCACATGTATCTGAAAATAAGATTGCAACTCCTCTTTTCTTCTGAATTCCATTTGCCTGAAAAATTGTCTTCCAACCCTTGACTCGGAGCTTTAATTTGTCTTTTGAAGCCAGGTGTGTTTCTTGCAGACAGCAAATGGATGGCTTGTGTTTTTTAATCCAGTCAGCCAACCTATGTCTCTTCAGTGGGGAATTCAAGCCATTAACATTTATGGAGATAATTGATAAGTGTGGTAGTATTCTATTCGTCTTATTTGGTGAGAGTCCATTGCTTAGTTTTATCTTTTGCATCAGTGTGGAGGTTAGGTTCTGTCCTTTGATTTCTGAGTTCTTACTTTGCTGCTGATCCATTGTGGTGGTCAGTGTGCAGAACAGGTTGAAGTATTTCCTGCAGAGCTGGTCTTGTTGTGGCGAATTTCCTCAATGTTTGTATATCCGTAAATGATTTGATTTCTCCGTCAATTTTGAAGCTTAGCTTAGCAGGGTACAGAATTCTAGGATGAAAATTGTTCTGTTTAAGTAGATTAAAGGTAGATGACCATTGTCTTCTTGCTTGGAAAGTTTCATTAGAGAAGTCTGCGGTCATTCTGATGCATTTGCCCCTGTAGGTCAACTGGCGCTTACTCCTGGCAGCTTGCAGAATCTTTTCTTTTGTCTTGACTTTGGACAGGTTCATCACAATGTGTCTTGGAGAAGCTCGGTTAGAGTTGAGGCGACCTGGGGTCCGATAGCCCTCTGAAAGCATTGTGTCAGAATCTTTGGTGATGTTTGGGAAATTTTCTTTTATAATATTCTCTAGTATGGCTTCCATTCCTCTGGGGCATTCTTCTTCCCCTTCTGGAATTCCTATAACTCATATGTTGGAACGCTTCATAAAGTCCCATAATTCTGACAGGGAACGTTCTGCTTTCTCTCTCTTCTTTTCTGCCTCTTTTACTATCTGAGTTATCTCAAAAACTTTGTCTTCTACCTCTGAAATTCTTTCTTCTGCATGGTCTAACCTGTTGCTGATACTTTCCATTGTATCTTTAAGTTCCCTAATTGACTGTTTCAGTTCCTTCAGGTCTGCTATATCCTTTTTATATTCTTCATATCGTTCATCTCTTATTTGATTCTGTTTTTGGATTTCCTTTTGGTTATTTTCCACTTTATTAGCAATTTCCTTCATTGTTTCCATCATTTCTTTCATTGTTTTCAACATGTGTATTCTAAATTCCCTTTCTGTCATTCCTAACATTTCTGTACTGGTGGAATCATCTGCAGTAGCTACCTCATGGTCCCTTGGTGGGGTCGTTCTAGACTGGTTCTTCATTGCCTGGAATTTTCTGCTGATTCTTCCTCATGAGTGATTTCTTTTATCTGTTTCCTTGCCCTAATTTTCCTTTCACTTCCTCTTGCTCTTTAAGTTCTTGTGCCTGTGGACTAAGGGTTACAGGACCAGAAGGGTGAGAGGGTTGAAGAGCAAAAAAGGGATGAAAGAAAGGAGGACTGAGTGATAAGAAAAAAAAGAAAGATAGAGAAAGGAGAGGGGGTTGGTATAAGGAATATTGACAAAAAGAAGAGAGGCACAGAAAGAGGGAGACAGGGCAATATAGGTGTACAGTAGGGTACTTTGACACAACCTTAAAAAAACCCCACCTTCTGGGGGTGCCCAGTTGGGTGTTTCCCTTGAGGTCAGCGGCTCTTTGCTAACCTGATCAGACACAGTACCCCACCTCCACCAAGTAGAGAGGAAAGACAAAAATGCTATATATCAGACCAAAACAAGCAAACAGAAAACTTTACGGGGATAAAATTGGGTGAAAAACCAAATGATAGTGGTAGAAACAGTAGCAAAAATGAAGTTCTAGTTATTGAAAAAGGCAGCAATGGGAAATTATAATTAAACTAGAAAAATTGAGAAAGAAAAAGGGATCTGTATGGAAAAGATTGAAATTAAAAAACAAAAGAACATCAGCAACGTCAAAATAAACAAAAAACCCAACCAAACAAAAAAAAAATGAAAAAAATACACAACCAAAAACAAAGCAGTTTGTATATGTTATTGAATATTGTCTGGGCAACACGTGGTCTTCTGGGGTATGAGATGTTAATCACAGTTCTGATACGACTGGAGGCTGCTGATTTCTCAAACCCCAGCAGGTAGACACCCTAAATCTCTCTTCAGCCCACTTAAAAGGCACTTTGAACTTGTAAACTTGCTGAGCAGAAGCTTTCCCAGCTTTCTCACTGTAATCACTGCTGAAGTGGCTATCCACTTACCCAGTGTGCCAAAACCGGTCTCACTCTGCCCCTGAGGGTTAGGGCTGCAAGGCGGCTCAGACCCCACCCTTAGGCTACTTGGTTGCTGGGTTACCAGCTCCCACCCGTTTCTAGCTCTGCGACCCTGAGGGCAGAGCTTGCCGGGGCAGGTCACTGACCATGGTTCCGTGTGACCCACCGCCAAACACTATTAGCTCCGCCTGGCTCAGCGGCTCAGACTGGGGCCCTAGACAACGGCCAAAGTTCTCCGCACTCCCGCTCAGTTCAGCTGAGTGCAGTTCAGCTGAGTGCCAAGTCCAAAGACACCAAAACAGTTCACAGGTAAGGCCTTTCTGGTTTGCAGTCTCGCTGCTACTGAACTTACAGTTGTGGGCGGGTTTAGACGGATTGAACACACGCGACCACTTGCCGGTTTTCCACAGTTTTAGTCCTCCTCTTGGGGTCCAGAAGTCTCTCGCTGACTCCCTGTATCCTCATAGGAGTGATGACAGGCAGTTCCCACCAGCCAGAGATGCCTGGAGTCCTATCTCCCCAGACTCACGGTGCCCAGATGCAAGGAAGCTGTTACTCGGCTGCCATCTTGCTCCGCCTCCTACAAAGCACTTTCAAATGTAACATGTCAGTAAACTTTACATCAATCACTTCAGGTACATATTATTCATCTAATTTTACAAATGAAGAAACTGAGGCTCAGAGAAGTCTTAGCTGCAGGCAGTCAGTGATGGGGGAGCTGAGATTTGCACCTGGAGCCCATAGTCGCATCTCCATGCTCTGCCTGTTTTCTCTCTTCCAATGACATAGTCTCTGCAAACTACAGACATGTCCCAGTTTTGAAGGTCCTCTGTCTGTCCTCATCCCTATGAACATACTTACATTTGACTCACCATTAATTTTTAGTTCAGAAAAAAAGTGGTCGCAGCTGTGATTACACACGGGCAATGTGGACCACTGCAGTCCTTAGGCAATGTTCCCTAACAAAGGGGATAAATGGTGGCGGGCTGCCAGGCATGCACCACTGTCCCTCATCAAATGTGGAGAGGAAGAAAGAAGGCCCCATAATAGTCCCAGGCCATTCACTCTGCTGGGTGACTCAGTCTGTTTGTATTCCACTAACAGAGCCTTTTCAAAGCTCTGCTAGGTGGACCTGGGCTACACATTCAAAGGTGAAAAGGTCCTCTCCATCTGACCCCCCCTCCCCTCTTCCTATTGCCTTCATTTCAGCAGTGTTCTCTTCTTAGCACAATTTCTTGGAATTAGTACTGTGACCAAATAATCTTAAAATGAGTGCTGCGGGGGGCTGCCCTGAGCATTATAGAATATGTGGCACCATCCCTATCCTCAATCCAGCACTACCCCTCCAGCTACTGGCAGCCAGATGTGTCTCTAGATATTACCAAATAACGCCTGGGAAGCACAACTCTCCCCCCATTGGGAACACTGGTCTCCATGACTAGGAAAGAAGATATGAAAGGACAAATAAACTGGCTTATCTTAGCAAAGACAAAAGACTTTCCCCCATCCATCTGGCAATGAGAAAGTAATGATGTAAGAACCAAGATGTGAGCACTACGCCAGACAGGCCCGGCTCTGCGGCTTTACTTGCAGTATCTCTTACCTTTACCGTATTCCTGCCAAGAGCATATTTCACCCACACATGAAAAACTGGAGGGAAAAAAAAAAGGACGCATACAGAATGTAAATAACTTTCCCCAAGCTAGCTGTGAAATAGGAGATCCATTTCTAATTTGAGTTCTCTACTCTAAATCTCATTTACCTTTGACTATACCATCTGGCTCTGTTTGGTTGGTTCACTTCTGCTGCTCACCATTGCTATAAAACCTGAGTGCTATGCTCAAGGTCACAATGCTGGCAAGGTCACTACTGGGATACAAATGCTCTTTGCACAAATTTGCCCAGTGTGAGAGCTATCATTTGGAGTCCTGAGATTTCTATGTCCCCTGTGCCTAGCCCAGTGGGGCATATGGTAAACAACAGGACTAGGAAGTGGGAACAGCCTGAAGACCTGAAAAAAGGAAATTACTCATTACCAAATGTGCTGGCAGCATCACCTCACTACAGCCAAGACCAAAACATGCCTGAGTAGACACCAAAGGAAGAATGGTCTGTAGAGGGAAGAGCTCTAACTCTGAGGTCAGACAGGCCAAAAACCAAATCCCAACTCTGCCTGAAGTGCATGAACTTGAGCAAGACTCTTTCTTTGTCTTAGTTTCCTCACCTATAAAGAAGGATGATACCACCCGTTTCATAAGTGGATGAATTGACAGAAAGAGACGGTATAAGAGAAGTGTTTAGCATGGTGCCCTCCATATAGGAAGAGTCACAAACGTTAGCTTTTGTGATTTAGTCACATCTCATTTCTCCTACGTGATTTAGGTTTAACATCAGAGGTTCACAATGCTGCTCAAAAATCCTTTCTCCCCAGGCTGTTCTGTTTCAACCACTCCACTGTGGCAGTACCCCATGTCCACTACCCTTTTTAAATTCCTGACTCCATCCCCACAACACATTTTGTTTAAGCCAGTCTGTGCCCTTGGTTGTACACACATAAAGGCCAGGTGAAGTGTTTTCTCCTCTATTCCTTCCACGCAAAACATATTTGTAACCCCTTAGTAATCTACACCAGTATCTTCATATTGCTACTTTATCTCCTTTTCATCTGCCTTGAAATCAAAATGGCTCTTTTCTCTAAGACCAGATCCACACACCATGCCACCTTCTAAACTTGCTCCATCAGTGAGCCCTTCCTTCCCTCTCCTGTATCTTTAATCCTATCCTCTCTGTTAGATTTCTCCCCTTCACCAGCAAGTGTGGAAACTAGAAAACTTGTCTTCTACTGGAAATTTGCACAGCAATCATAATATTTTTACTTATTTTGTGTGTTTGTTTGGGGTGGCCTATTTGGACTTTGAGACGCTAAGGAAGAGGTAAGTCACTCCACTCAGTCTGCTTTCCAGATAAATGACCCTCCTTGATTTTGAACGAAATCAATATTTACTGTCTTAGCTTTCCCCTCCTCTGCTCGCACTCAACCTACTACCCTGATATCTATTTCTTCCAGCAAAGATTTGGAGTGAGTGTGCAGCTCTCAGTAATTTACCCCATGGCCATGGTTGAGACATCCTGCTTCTTTCTCCACACTCTTCAACCCTTCTTTGCCCCAACAAGTGTTCCATCGGGCGCTGCAGGCTTCTTACAGGAGCACATCTACTTGTCACAGTGATTAGCCAGTGATAAAGGACCTGGCCACAGCCACCAGTCCAATGGATGAGCATAGGACCTGAATAAGACCAGTTACAAATTTCCCCTAGAATTTTCAAACTGGAGCTGGAAGGAGGACATTTACTTTCTCTTCAGTTGTAAAACTATAGAAGCGGGCTGCTAAAGTTATCAGTAGCCTATTCTTCCCAGAGAAATTTGCTAAGAGAATAAAACTGGAATACAGAGAAGAAGGTGAACTAAGAGAACCAAGAGGTTGCTCTGCCTTTCCTAAGGCCAGCTCCATCCCTGCCCCACACATACTGTTGTTAAGTAAGCCAATAACTCCACCCAACCTGTTGATATACTAAACTTCTATTCAGTATGAAGCCACTGCAATCTGATTCCTGTCTCTATCACTCTGTTAAAATGTGACTAACAAAAGTGATTCAAGATCTCCTAATTTAGATGTCCAATAGCCTATGCTAGGTCTTTATCTTATACGCTCATGCAACAAAGTTGACGCTGTGTAGCAACAAGTTTCTTCTGACGTTGCCTTTGAACACGCCACTCTCTCCAGGACAGGGTCCCTTGCTGGCCACTGCATCTCAATCTTCTTCACAAGCTCCTTCTACTCTGCCAACTTTTAAGGTCTGGTGGGTCCCAGAAATTCATCATTAATTCACTCCTCAGTTGACATTCTCCCTGGAATATTTTATCTATGCTTCAACTTCTCCCTCTCTGCCAACGACATCTCAGTTTATACCTTAAATCTAGTTCTTTCCCTGAAGCATCAGATTTACACAATAAACATTCCATTCGGATATCCAAGAATAACTGCAGACATCCACAAATACGTTTATTATCCAAGACTATGCAGCTCATGGTATCACCATCTACCCTATTTACTTAATAAAATGTTTACTGGCCAACTACTATGTGCTAGGAACATAGTCAGTATTGAATACCACCCCCCAAACAAGCAAAGTTCCTACTCCAGTGAAACCTATTTTCTGCCTAGAAACCTCATTTTATTCTTCTTCTCTCCTTCTAATACAACTAGTCTCCAATACTGTACATTTTTACCTTAAGTATATATTCTAAATTCCACCCCTTGTCTCCATCTGTACCACAACCCTCACTCACCTTTTCTTTAAACAGCTTATTATTTGCCTGTAAAGATCGTCAACCTCCAATTTATTCTCCACACTAATGCCTACATTTTCCTCATGTTCCAAAAAATTGTTTATTTTCATTCCCTTGCTTCAAAATCCCTGCTGGCTCACTATCACTGGATGATAAAATTCAAAGTCCCTAATTAGGCACATACAGTTCTACACAATCTGGTCAGAAGCTGACTCTCCAAACCCATCTTCTCCCCTGTCCGTCTCCCCAATCCCACATCCCAGACACAGTGAGCCTCTCCCACTGTTCCAACACGGGGGCATTTTCACATCTCTGCCCCTTTGCAAATGCACAGCCCTTAATTATAAACGCCCTTCTTTTATTCCACCCCTCCCTTTTTTCCATCTAATGATCTCCTACTCACTCTTCTTGATTCTGTTAAATGTTCTCTCCCTGAAGCCTTTTCCTACCTCATAAAAAGCTGTTGTTATCTCGTCCATCCTCTGATTCTCAAAGCACTTTGATGGTAGCATATGGTGCTTAAGTCATTTAAAAACATATCCATTTACTATTGTGTTTCTCCACAAAACAATAGGCCTCCCGGGCATGGGGACGGTGTCCTCTGCCTTGCTGTATTTTCTAGAATCTCGTACAATGTTAATAGACATGTAGGCATAATGCGGAGGCAAACTTGCTGTCACTTAATCAGTTTTATTTCAGTTACAGGTTTAGATAGAAACTAGTGTCATCAGTTTAAGCATAAAGAGGTTTATCCCAGGTATTAGATGAATTACAAAATTTCTAGAAGGGCTAGAGGAGCAAGCTCTTGACTAAGCTTCTTGGAATAACTCTCATCCCCCAGAATCCTGCTGCCTTTGCCACAACAAAGAAATAAACACAGCTGCAGGAAGCTGCTGGTGGTGGAGTCACATTGCCCCGACACAGTCTATGTCTACACAACAGGCACTTTACTCTCTGCCAATAGCTCTCTCTCCTTAACTCTTCCATATTCAAGTCTTAATTGAGTGCATGCTATTGATGGAATCTAAAAGACATTCAGAACTTTAGCTGCAAGAAAGTCTGTTAAATGTCCCTTTTGTTTTGCAGCCTCATCAGTGTAGGGAGTTTGGAAGGGATGTAAACAAGCTGATCCATGGTATCCACAAGCATCTTCTACATGGCCGGCATTTCCACAATTAGTAAGATAGGTATTATTATCAGAAAGTATTCCATCACTAAGCAATACACAGCTGTCTATTTCCAATCCTAACCTCCTTCCTAAGTGCCAGACCATGTTTCCAACTGGCTTCTAAAAAAATTCACCAGATTGTTTCCCCAGCACATTCCACCCAAAATGTCTAAAAATGAAATTGTACCCATTCTCATCTTGAATTCTCTGTCCTGTTAATATCACCCATACTTTTTCACTCACACCATCTGGAAATATTAATATCAGCACTTACCTCTCCCATTTCTCTTCACTCTACCCCAAATTCACTGTAACATCCTATAGATTTCACTTCGGTAGTATCTTTAAATATGATCCCACTGTGTAATTGCCACAGATTCACCCCTGGTTTCTATCCTTCACTGATAACAGCTACAAACCTACTAAATGTTTATCCTGCATCACTCTCTCTCTCAAAGCTACCCAGAAAACTCTGATGCTATTAGCCTTCTTGGAGCACAGTTCTAATTACATTGCCATCTTATAGTCAATACCTCCAATGCTACCTGCCACTCCCCACAAGTGCTCGCCAAATTACCTAACAGGTCCTCGCCTGCCATTTATCTCCAAGACACCTTCCAGGCCTGTTCGCCTACTGGTCCCTTCCACAAGCCTATGCTTTGGCCAAACTGCCTTGTATTTATATTTTATCCCCATGCCTTTCTTCACATACTCACCCCCTCGTCTGCTTTGTGAAGTTTTCATCATCCTTCAAGGCCCACATCAAAGGAAGCTCGCTCCGCCACCTTCCCCGAGCTCCCTGTTGAATGCTGCCACTCTAACTGGAGCTCCCACAACACTTGGCGTCTTTGACTTCTGAACTCCTCTTCTCCTTGGTCTTGTTCCCTCCCATCCATACCTCACCCCTAGGCCAGAGGAGTCTTTAAAAAATGCAAGTCAACCCTGTCTAGGTTATTCACATCCACGCACACTCACTCACACACTCATTCAATCACACTCACTCAATCACACTCACTCACACACACATACACCCACACACTCACACACAGACACACACACACACATATCCTTCTACATGTCTTCCGCATGTTTTATTTCTCAGGGGTTATAGGGTCACTGAAAAGGAGATGGGTAACAGGAAGGGTAGGTGACTCTGGACAGATTCGTAAAAGTTATTTACCTCCAGCCAATCCACCAAGTTGGTTTCACTCCTCGCCGCCACTTCCAGAAGTCTTGCACAGCAGTCTCTCCCGTCCAAAATCAGCAACACCCTTGTATTCTTGTCATTTTTGTACTCAGAGGCATCAGTGAGTCACTTTCATACTCAGAAGCATCAGTGACTCCCCCACTTCCATGCAATTCGCAATGTCCAGTCTGGGCCCAGTCCTCAACCGCTTCTCAGCCGGTCTCATGCTGTGCAATTCCCAGTCGATGCTTTCCCTGAGACTTCCCTCTGAAACTGCTGAGGCTTTTGCTTCTATCTGTCCTTGTCTTGGTCACCCCAAGTATATGTGGACTCCCTCTCCTCAGAATTTCTGTATCTCCTTTTATGACACATACATTTTGTAACTTACATTTTGTAATAAACATATTGTTCCATTACCAAGTTGGCAGTCTTTCATTACATAACTAACCTGTCCTGTTTTCCCACTTCCCCAATGTGATGGTTAATTTCATAAGTCAACTTGGCTAGGCTATGGGTGCCCAGATGTCCAGTCAAATACTAATTTCTGGATGTTACTGTGAAGGTAGATGTAATTGACATTTACAACCAGTTAATATTAATTAAAGCAAATTACCCTTCATAATGTGGGATAGGCCTCGGCCAATCAATTAAAGGCCTTAGGAGCAAAAACTGAGATTTCCCAGGGAAAAAGAAATTTTGCCTCCAAATTGTAACATAGAAATCCTGCCTGAGTTTCCAGTCTGCTGGTTTTCCCTACAGACTTTGGACCTGCCAGCCCCTATTGGTACTGTGAGCCAACTTCTTAAAATAAATCTCTTCTCTCTCTCTTGCTCTATGTATATACGCATTGGTTCTATTTCTTGGGACATATGAGTAGGTCACATTAATCTTGTTTTAAAATTAACCACTTCAAATCCTTACTCCTTCCTCAATACTAAAACTCCCCCCACTCCCTGTGCCCTAGTTAACATCTTCAGCCACAGATAAGTCATGAATTTGAAAAGGATGGACTACTATGCCTGCCTTCTGAAAGGCTCTATTCTCTGCATCATAGACTTTCTTCCAAAACAGACCTTTAAGCAGGTACTCTGGTGATGCTAAGCAGTCCCTGTTCTTTCCTGGGCTTGCTCTGGTGATGAGGAACTTGCCGCTATGGCAGTACCTCTCACGGTGCAGGGAAGGACTGGAGCAGCATCTTCTCCCAGCTTTACAGCAGCAGTGCTCACAGCGCACCAATCAGCCTGGCTTCCAAAGCCATAATCACTCCATTCTGGTACCAGCCACACCCTGCGCCTCCTTCTAACAATGATGCCAGCCCTGGCCACCACGCTAAACCAACCTCCTCCTTAAAATGAGCTTCCTCTTAAGCCTTTTATTTATTTATTTATTTATTTATTTATTTATTTATTTATTTATTTATTTATTTATTTTTGAACAGGGTCTGTCTCCCCATCTACAATGCAGTGGCATCATCATAGCTCAATGCAACCTCAAACTCCTGGGCTCTAGAGATCCTCCTGCCTCAGCCTCCTGAGTAGCTGGAATTACAGGCACATGCCACCATGCCCAGCTGATTTTTCTATTTGTGGTAGAGAAGGGATCTTGCTTTTGCTTAGATTGGTCTCAAACTCTTGACCTCAAGTGATCTTCCTGCCCTGGCCCCCCTGAGTGCTAGGACTACAATGTGAGCCACCAAACCTGGCCAAGGCTTTTATTTATAAATAGCTGTCTTCAATCAAGGTCACGTCAATCCATAAAATATATTATAGAACATTCAGTCTCCAATGTATAAATATCAGCTCCCTTCCTCCAAGAATGCTTCTTGGTCTCTATCCAAATTAGCCCTCCATCTGCATAATAAAAGGCATCAACACAGTTGCTTCTTTCTACAACGAAGGTGAGTTCCAAAGCATATTAATGTTTTTCACTTTAGTTCTAGAAGCTACTCATAACTTACAAAGGGCAGCTGTTCTAGTTTTAAAATTGTTCTAAGTACCATTCATCATCCTTCTCCCTGGGTCACTTCTCAGGCAATAGATCTCAAATAAATCACTGAATCAATAAACTAGTTCCCATTTGGCCCAAGTATCCTGTCTTTTCCTCTCACTTTGGGCCTCAGGAACTTCTCTGAGTATTTTGTGGTATTTATCTCTATTAGAAGTAAATTGCAATTGCACATTGGACCTGTAGAGTTGGGCAGATATACTCAAGGCCTTCTGGGAGCCAGGCAAGGGAATCTGTATTTAATTTGGTAAACAATAGGGAACATTGAACTGGAGTACTTAATTTCAAAGTAATAAAAATCTTATTCTCTGTTTTATCAATGCTACAAATTCAGCACATTATATACACAGGTTTTTTTTTTTAGAGCAAGAGATAGCTTCTGGTAAGCCTTCTATGGCTACAAGGCAGGATCAGGATTTCATAAACTCTTATTTTAAAAAAAATTAAAAAAACAGTTTCAGATTAGAAAATATTCTTCATTTTGGCAAATCACATTTCAAAAGAGAAAGCATTTGCATATTCAAGGTGAAATCCCATGGAAAGATGCCTCATGCCCAGTTTTATAGAGTAATTATTTCTACATTTTTGAACTGGCACCACCTTCAAAATATGTCAGCTCAAACTGCACAATAGACTTAGGTATTAATTAGCCAGGCTAATTATCCAGACTTGTTTGGACTAATCAAGTGATGAAACAGCTTCAATGTGTTAAATTTTTCTTGAACAACTAACATTAAAACATGAACTTGTTATGACTTGTAAATTGCACAAACACAATTCCCCCGGCTGGGTGATTCTGCGTCCTCTGAATGCAGGCCCTCGCTCACAAAGCCAGGTCCACAGCCAACTCTGCCTCCAAAGGTACTTTGAAGAAAGGTCTTTCTGTCTCCTTTACAGCGGAGGATCAATACTGCACGCTGGGGGGGAAGATGGAGTGTTCAAACGTCCTGTTCACACGGATGAGTAAACACCACCTCAGTGCTGGGGAACGGTGCGGCTCAGAACTGCAGGCTGCAAGACAAACTCCCAGTGAGACCCGTGGCCAGCACAGAGCGACAAGGCGAGTGCTCAGCCCTGGAGCTGGCACTGAGAAACCCGTCACCTCATATAATTTCATTTCTGTGCAATCGCGGATCTGTGCGTGCCTGCAAAATTGTATAATTTGCCATTTAGCCAGCTGTTATTCCAGAGCAAACCTATTGTTTGCACACCGATTTGCCTGCCTGCCTAATAAATCCACAGCAAGCAAGGGAGGGAGAGGAAAAGTTTCACTGTCACGCTGTGTTCTCAGCATCTCCTTCATCTCCAGCTACCTGCCCCTCCCACATTTAGAGAAAATCACAGGTCTCAAAGCCTCAGTGAATAAGAGCTTTGTGTGGGCCCCTCCTCCCCCAGTGTTCATCACTTTCAGGGAACGATGTGTGTTTTCTCCCGTCCTTTGTGTCTTAACCAGGTTCTGTCTCCTTCTCCTCGGGTCTGAAACAAAGCTTCCTTTCCTCTTGGCTTCTCCCTTGCTCCCCTCTGTTTTTCCTGAGATGCCCTGGTATTTCTGGCTTCTCCCCACATTGAGTCAGATCTGAGCAGGGGTTGCAGAAAGCTCCCAACGTCATCACCCAACACTAAAGGTAGGCAGGCTCTGACAGCTTTTCACAGCCCACATCCTCAGGCTAGTATTTTTCCGCTACAATGATGATAAAAGATAAGACATTGTTCAAATGTTCCAATGCTGGGAACCACCTAAAAGCAGGGCTTTGAAAATACAAAACACTGCTAGTTCTCAGGGACAAATTCACATCTTTCTTTGTACCACCACAAAGCTCTTCAGCACTCCAGTAGAAGGGAGCCCTAATTACTCGTGACACTCCAGAGGAGCTGTGAGGAACATACACGTGGTGCATAATGATGAGGGCCCGGGAACATGGCCTGGGTGAATCAGAAGTCAGGAGAAGCCTGTGTCCCTTTGTCATCCAAACCCCCTGAGCCCTGCCGGCAAATAGGGGACCAGTTACATCTTTCTATTGAGATTTCCACTATTAACTAAATCATAAAGTAAAGTAACTTCTGAACTATTCGTCTTTCCTAATATCAAACTATGTATAATAGTTAATAGTTAACCCCAATACTATTTGGGCTATAGCATTCTAAAGTAGGGGAAATGCACCCAGGCACTCAGGTTTGCACAGTAGACATGTTTTTGAAAATGTGGATGGATTGTATTTTAGAAATCAAATCAAAACCCCTGGGGACTTGGCTATTTAAAGACATTTTGCTGTATACCTGCTTACAAAACACATAACGTTCCTGGTAAGTATGGTATTGCTCATGTTGTTTTTCAAATAGGAACATATTTTCTCATTTTAAAATGGGCAGAGTATTACTAATAATACTTTTTTTCAAATAGAAAGTTCTAAAAAATGTTCCTAGATTCTTGTCTTACCTATTGCAGTGCCCTTTAAGACCAGATTTATAGTCTATAGCCAAATTCTGGAATAATCCAAGACATGCCTTCTCTATCCCACATAAGACCTTGTGTTTGATCTATTCGAGAAAATTCAGTAAGCCTGCTTTAGATTACGGCACAGCCTGACACACAGCTATCCTTGTAGGACTGCTGCCCCTTGCCCAGCACTGCACCCTTTCCTGAGGCAAAAATATCAATGCATCAATGCAGGGAATATAAGACACCTGCTACCCTTTCATCCTGATTACTTGGCAATCCTTACCTTTCTGTATATAAATTTGCTTTAATAATGCATTTCTAACAATTAGGGCTTCCTAAAAATTAAAACAAATTACTTTTGAGACGGCAATTTTGTTCTAAGTGAAAATATTTAGGTATAATCTGGACAGCTACTAATTTAGGAAATGTCACAGAAGTACCTCAGAAATTGAAGTTTTAATTAACCAACTTAGACGATGATCTTTTTTAACTTGTGTGTTCGTTAGTGGTAAAATATTTGGAACAAAAATGACCACTAGTGACATTTAGTATGTTCACAATGTTGTGTTGTGGAATCATCACCATTATCCACTTCCAGAATGCTTTATCACCCTCGAAGGAAAGCTGTACCCATTAAGAAGGGACTCCCCATCCTCCCACTATGCCCCCCATCTCCTGGCAACTACCCAGCTGTTTTCTGTCTCTGCAGATTGTCCTATTCTGAGTATTTTACACAAGTGGAATCATACGATCTGTGGTCTTCTGCATCTGGCTTCATGCACTTGGCATTAGCAACCCTTCTGGGTACAAACCACCTTCGATTTATTTCTTTGAAGTCTCTCTCTTTCCCTTCCATCCTCTCTCTTCCCTTCTCAGGCCCTCAGAGCATTTGCAAAGTACTCAGTGTGCAGTCAACATTCCCAAATTGTCACCCACCTTGGGAGCTACTCAGGGGCTCTCGGTCAGCGCTTTTCTGCCACATTTCAGGCCTCATTTTCGGTATCTGCAGGGAGGTGGAAGAGCAGCAAAGCATTCTCAAACTTGTCTGAGGTTTTCCCATTTAAAAAAAAATGTGAGAGGTGCTTTTTCCTTTCTTGACAAATTGAAACATTAATTAACTGGTAACAAAAAATCTTCCCTGAAGTGTCAGAGGGTGCTTGTACTTAACAGAGCCACCCTTCCGATCTGCACCATGGATTAGCTACAAGATGAACATTTGCCTAGGACCAGAAGAGCTGGCTTGGCTCACCTCTTCCCAGGTGTTGGTCCTTACATGCAGTGCTCCTATCACACCTGCATTTTCTTCTTGTTAACAGAAGCAGTATAAAAAAGAACAGATGGTGGTGTGGTGGAGAGAACACTGGACTCCAAGT
Organism: Nycticebus coucang; assembly: GCF_027406575.1. Classification (NCBI taxonomy): domain Eukaryota; kingdom Metazoa; phylum Chordata; class Mammalia; order Primates; family Lorisidae; genus Nycticebus; species Nycticebus coucang. The sequence continues at coordinate 67,367,646 of NC_069792.1, read as the reverse complement.
GAAAAAATACTCCTTCCATTTATTAGTGATATAACTGTGGGGAAGCAATGGAACAACGTGAGTCTCTGGTTTAAAGGAGGGTCATTTTAAAGTATGGCTGACCTCCCTAGGTTGTTGCCAAGATGAAAGTCAAGAAAAAACATACAAAAGTTCTTTGTAAATGTTTACTATATTCCCCAAATGCCCACTAGCACATACGCATCATGTTATATACTGAATTGTGTTTCCCCTAATTGATATGTTTGAAATTCTAACCCCCAATATGATGGTATTTGGAAATACAGTCTATAAGAAGATAATAAAGGTTAAATGAGGTTATAAGGAGGGGGCCCTAATCCAATAGGACTAGTGCCCTTATAGGGAAAGGAAGAGACACACACAAAACTCTCTCTCCATGTGCACCAAAGAGAAGATAGCCATCCACAAGCCAGGAAGAGAAACCTCACCAGAAACAGAATTTGTTTGCATCCTGGTCTTAGATTTTAAGCCTTCAGAACTGGAGAAAATAAATTCCTGTTGTGGTAGTTTGTGATGGCAGCCTTAGCAAACTAATATACATAATGAAGGCAAGAACTTTGTCATGGTTTTCTGCTTCTGTGCTTAATGCATTGCTCAAAACATAGCAGACACTTGGAAATATTTTAATGAACTGATGAAAGAAAAAATATGTTATTATTACCAGTATTATGAGTATTATGGTGTTAGCATTACTAATAACCAGGGCCACACAACTGACCTCACTTGAGCATTCATAACCATCCAGATCATTTTTTACACATCAGGTTGGCATAAAATGATTTATCTTTCTTTTAAATGCAAGAAACAAGAAACATATTTCTTTATCTAACATAAATAATAGAAAAGAAAAGAGGACTTCAGTCTGAGATGGGCTCTTACTATAAGCCTGCAAATTTACCTCTTCTAGAATTCATTCTGCGTGGCCTCTACCTGTGTTGTGATTTTTTTCACTCCACACCCTCATCACAGAGAAAACTGACTCCCTAACACACGCGACATGGCAAATGCGCTTTCAAGTCTAGAAGCTTCTCCTAGATAGGAACTGGCTCCCTCCTCCTCCCTCACCCTCCCGCCTTCATCCCTTCATTCTTTCTTTCTTTGTTTTTTTTTCTGTCATAATTTTTCATTGTTTTGTTTTCAAATAAACTTTTTGAGGCATATGAGAGGGACAATATTTTAATGGGAATCCATAACATCATATTTTTCAGCCTAAATACTTCAAATTTTACCAATTTTTAAAAAGAAGGTATTTTCTCACCCTGTCACAATGCCATTATTATACCTAACCAGTATTATACCTATCTTCTGTTTTTGTCTAATACAGACTTTACATTCAAATTTCTCTAAAAGAACCAAAAAGTCCTTTCACAGTTGGTTTGTTTAACCCCAGATCAGCTCACAGCTTTTCCTATACTGGGGACAGAAACTTTGTGCTTTGCTATTCTACTTCTCAGCCTTAGTGCAGCCAACACTTACACCGCAGTATCACTCAGAGAAAGTTTTTTTCATGAAATAGACATTTATTGAGATATGCCATGTACCCAGGTCTTAATTACTGGTAATGCTAATATAAATAACCCATACTTTTGCCCTCAAATCTTCAAATTTTGGGTGAACCAAAATGAACATTGGGGCAAATGAATGAGTGTCGTAAAGGTAAATCTATCCAGTCTGGCATCTGTTATTTTTCCTTCAGAGAAAGTTCTAGAGTGGAATTTGCTGAGTTTTCCTAACAACAGCATTAATTTATCATTTCAATAGGTAAAAATGCAGATTTAAAGTTCCATTCTTTGAGCATCATTTCAGAAAGGTTGCTGAACACATTACTGATTTGTACTATTGTTGGTTCAGCACTGTTCTTTATATTTTATTTTCAGAAAGAAACTAGATATTTACATACTATCGCCCTTCTCAATGACAAAACAGCCCATCACTTAGTAGCTTTCTGTTACCTACCCAATACAGGGCTACCTCCTCAAGCAGCCTGCCAGGCCCTCTATAACCTGGTCTTGCCCAATCTTCCAGATTCTTCTCCTACTTTATATCTTAGGCTCCATGGAAACTGAACACCTAACATTATCCCACACTGAAATCTCTGTGTATGCATGCACAGAGGCTGCAGCCTCGGCTTGTCTGCCTCCACTTTTATGTCCTCTGCCCCTCCTTCCACAGAAAACTCAGTTCAGGTGTCCCTTCCCCCAGAAGATGTCTGTGATGCCCTGCATTGGTTGGAACCCCTCCCTTGGGTTCCAGGGTACTCTACGAATCTCGCTCAATACATACCATGTTGTGCTACAATAATCTGATAACAGTCTGGCCTCTCCCTCCTTTCCTCCTCCTAAACCAGACATGACCCTTTCCAAGCCTAGAACAACTTGATCTGTGCCTCAGTTTCCCCCAGGTGCAGCCAAGGCCTAGAGATAGGAAGCCCTCAAGAATTCTTTGGGCAGAATTCTTGGAAGATTACAGTGGAAATGAAATAGATAATTATAAAAAATTAAGAAGTAAAGATCCTTCAGTCAGATTTTGCCAGTTGTTAGTCATGTGATGTGGGAGCTGGAAAACCGTAGGGAATGTTCTAGTGTAACCCTCTTGTTTAGCAGTAGAGGGTACCAAATCCCAGAGAGGAAATGGGCATGGATACCCACTAACAGGAAAGTGACAGCGTACTTGAATGAGGTAATTCCAGAAGAGTGTTTGTGTGTGTGTGTATATGTGTGTTTTGTTTGTTTACAAAAGGACTATCTGCCAAGGTCAAGATGAGGAGAGGTAGTTCAACAACCTGAAGCTAGAACCAGCAGAGGAGTTGTTAACCACTCTAGGGCTAGAATGACCAACTAGTCCCAGTTTGCCTGGAACATTTCAATTAAAAAATCTCCAAGTCTCATGTCCAGGGAATACCTTCAGTTTTAGCAAACCAAGACAGTCCATCATCCTACCATGAACTGAGGTAGGAGGGAAGGGAAAAGTTACTAAAACCTGAAAGGAAGGACAGTCCCCTTGAAAGGAAGCAGTGGTTTTAAGACAAGGCCACATTTAACCAAAGGGACAACACAGGGAGGAAGTTAGAAGCATAGAAACCCTAACCTCACTCTCCTTCCTCCTAAACTCCTGCCTAACCTGTACGTTGGGTTCCCAGGAAGCCAAGGCCAACAAGACGCCTGGTCCACAGAGGAGGGAGAAGGGTAGAGGATGTACCTGGAGCTTCCAAAGGAGCACCCAGCCCAGCTGGGACACACGGAAGGGCCCAGACAAATATGCCCAACTCCTTGCCGGTTATGGAATGCACAAGTCTTACTCCAAGTGACAAGGTAGTGTTACTCAAATCCTCAGACTCTCCCTTCGATGTCCAAACATTTCCACCAAAAAGGGGCTGAGGACGAAGGGTACTTTCAAGCTCTTCCTCTGGCCTTTGGCTCCCATCCCTTTCCCGGTCTGCACAGCACCTTGCTGCCTCATGGGTGCTATCTCTGGTCTGTAGTGCAGAGGTCCAGATATAAGATGCATCCCCTTTCTTAAATTCCATCAAAAAAATCCACTCACAAAAGGCAAAGTTTGTGTTTACCAGATCATGCTGGAGATTTGGAGGGAGACCAAAGAAGAGTTTCCATGGCAAAGAACTTCAAATTGAATTAAGACCTTCTGAAGCCCTCAGCCCCTCCTCCACCCAGACCCTTTAGGGGCTTCTGCTTGCTCTGCAGTGCCCCCACCCAATATTATGTCTTTATATGTCTCCCCCACATCCACCTCTCCTCTCACACCCTCCTTCAACAGGGCAGAAACAATGCCTCTTGTTGTATGAGCAGTCTGCCCTTTCCCTCTGCAGAACCAGTCCACATCCAAGCCACAGGTTCTCACCCTCTTCCCCAAGAGACACTCGGCAGCGCTCTGCCTACCAGACCAAGCTCCCCTTCTGCAATGAATTCTGCTTCCAGCTGTTAGTCAATAATTTGTTCATGTCTTGTTGTACATTATTCCAGAGAAAGCAGTTGATTTTGGTGTAATCCTTTGAGAAGTTTATTAATCAACTTGCATAAAAGCCTGTATCACTGGCTTTCTTGTCTTGTTGAATTCAATTCTTCCTCTGAACATGTCACAGTGCATTACCCTACTCAGAGTTACCATATTTAAACATCTCATAGTTGTTCAAGTAGCACAGCCATGCCATACTGAGCTCATTCTTTTTCTTTCAAAGACTGATTCAGGCAGCTTAGGATCCCAGCTCTTTAAAATTACATTGAGATGAATCTTACTGCACACAAGCTGTCAGTCCAAATGTAACGTCGATTTCCAAATCCTATAAGGTTCTTTATCTTAAAGTCATGTTTGCACCTGAGCCTTTTACCGACTTTATATTTGGCTTTAATGTAAGTGCAAAAGGCCATTTCTCTTCAAGAAGGCTCAGAATGTTCAGGAGAAGCTTTATTTTAAATACTGCTGGCCTTGATGTAGAAAACCAAAGGGAAGTAGATGAACTTGGCTCCGGGACTGCTCCCTGTTTATGTTGTTTCTTTTGAAGATTACAAGAGAACGATCCCTACAGTACTCATGAACAGCTTGACTTCAAGATAGAGAAGGATCTAAAGGAGACTCCAGAGTTAAATTAAATTGCTAAGTTATTTAAATCACAGAGTATGGAATTTCAGAGCTTCCCCATTGTTTTGCCTTAATTCCAACTTAACTATTATATAGATATTTTCATCTTAGGGTCTACTCAGGCTTGCTTTTACTGTTTTATGCACTGGATTTGGTTAATTTCAGACATTCTTATGAATTCAACGTAATCTGAAATTGTATCTCTTCCTGTCCTGTAATCTTATTGTTCAGTTATAGAAGTACTTTGTAAGTAAGTCTTTAGCTTTATAAACTACACTTACTGAGTTGGAGAAGGCATAAAGGAACAGGGTTCTGCTAGAGGTCAATGGCCTGAGGTTTTAGCATAAGCTCTGTTAATGAAGTGTGTGAACTTTGGTGATTGAGCTTTGGTTACTATTGCATTACTTTTAGCTGCAGGTTATAGAACCACCACTGGAAATAGCTACCATTAAAAAGGAAAAAAATAATAAATGTTCTTATGCTGGAGTCCCCCCAACCCCTACCCCTCCCTTGTCCGGTACCAGTCTGCAGCCTGTTAGGAGCCAGGCTGCAAAGTTCCACCTCTCCGACTCCCCTCCCATCCCCACCTCCCACTGTGCAGAAAAATTGTCTTCCTGAAATTTAGGAACCCCTTCAGTGCACAGCAGGAAGGAGGTAAGCAGAGGGCTGGCTCCCCATTGCTCACATCACCACCTAAACTCTGCTGCACGTGCCCCCCAGCACCATCTGAGGGAAAATTGGGAGACTGGGAAAGTAGGTTTTATCAGTGTTTAGAGTGGCAAACAGACAGGGAGAAGGTCATTAGGTATAGCCGGGACAGTGGCTATTACTGAAAACCTCACATGACCAAATGAGACCCCTCATGAGAAAATTCTCTGGAGCTGCTATATTTAAACCCATATCAGAGCCTAGGACTCTCTAACAGTATAGAAGTATTTATCAAACCAAGAACTATCCTGTGTAATTTAAATGATAACTGTAAGGAAAACCTTCCTATTACAAAACAATTCAAAACAAAGCCGGAAAATGGGAGAAGATTTCAGGAGAGTCTAACGATGTCAACCAAAGGCTATCCTGAGCCTTTCAGAATCCAGGAGACCCCTTCCCAATTGATCAAAAGTGAAAGAGTGAGCAGCAATTCTTACACTAAATTGTAACATACCCTGAACTAAGAATAGATTTTCCCTATGAATTTAAATCAGAGAACACTGATGAAGGGCTGCAAACCTCCCTTTCCAGCTATTGCCCTGCCCCCACCCAACCACCCAGCACACACTGCTGAGCCATCTCCCTGAGCACAACCCCAGCAGGCTTTTGTGCATAAAGTGGAATTAGTCAACGCAGAAATTAAGCTATGGCTTAGCAGTAACCATTCAGTGACTGGTAGAGGCATGCATCATGAGAGAAATGTCAGAGACTTGGCAGACTTAAATGTCTGAAAGGAAACATTCCGATGGGATGTACTGAAACACACAAAATCCAAGTGACAAGCCAGGCTTTCTGAAGCAAGGGGGTTGTTGGGCAGATCAGACAGATTAAAAATATATATGATCCTTAAAATAAAATTCCAAATTAATGCTTCCTCATTTGTGGATGCAAATGACACCTCTGGGGTTAACACTACTGGGCTAAGCACATTCAGGTTCAGTGTTCATTAATGTTATTTAATTGATGGGTGATAGGATTTATTTATTTATTTATTTATTTACTTTTTTTGCAGTTTCTGTCCGGGGTCAGGTTTGAACCTGCCACCTCCGGCATATGGGGCCGGCGCCCTACTCCTTTGAGCCACAGGCGCCGCCGATAGGATTTTTTTTCTCTCTACCAACAAATCTCCAGCAGCTTCTCCACTTGTTCATCCTGATCAAGGATTCGTAAATCCTATCAAATCCAGTTATAAAAATTTCCCCCTGCAGTTTAAGAACATGTACACTTGCTCTTCTTCATTTAGCAAATAGACAATGAGTCGGAGGAGAGGTCACCACCATTTGCAGAAATATGGTAAAATGTAAAATTCTATATCTAAAATTTTTCTTTACTTTGGACAGATCAAATTCCTTAGCAGAGTATTCTGTCCAATGATCCTGCTAACCTCTCTGTCACCTGAAGGGCTGTAGAATAAGAATTTTCTTTTAGATTGCCCAGAAAAAATGTTCAAGGTGTCAGGATGAAAGGTGAGTTCTTCTAGTTGTGTATAATTTGGCCACAGCTCTGCTTAGAATAATGTATTTTAAATATTAAGAGACCTCAAGAAGTCACCTACATCCAAATAGATAAAGCAACTGTCCTGAGCCATGTATGGTAATTCAAGATAGGGATCATAGTCTTTAATTTCTCTGTTTATTAATTTGCAAAGTTGAAATATTAATGCTATCTTAATGCCTTCAAGGTTCAAAGATGGCTCCCTCTCTGGACAGAGCCTTGCCTTATTTCCTTGAATTGTCAACAGAGGAAGTTGCAGAACTCCAGAAGCCAGAGACCAGTCAAGCGAGTTCTCTTTCCCTTTCTCTCCCATCCAAGAAAATGCTATAAAAATTCAGATATTATTTAGATGTTACTTTCCTTGCTCTCACCTCTGTGCCAAAGTGGAATACTTTGCTGTCTAGTAGGCTCAGGACTCTGAATTTCAAAAGTTTTCTTGGTAAGAAAGAAGGACCCAGTGGAGTTTGCCTGCAACCCTTAGAACCCACAGACGTGCCCTGGCAACTGCTTCAAAGGCACGGGACGTTCTCACCCTTTAACAGAAATGATAGACCAATGGGAATAACCAATCATCTCTCTCTCCCTTCATTTAGGATATACACTTTTTTTTGTTGTTGTTATTCTGTTCCCTAATAGAAACATTGGAAAACAAACCAACATACTTTTAGGCAGAGAGATCTTCCCAGAAAATTTGCAAACTTCGCATGTTCTTTCCCCTTTTTAAATATGTAGGTCTATCTTCTGAGGAAGGACACATGGATCTTTATAGCATCTTCACTAAGAAAAGCTACAAAAGTATACATTGTTAACTGTGCTTTTTGCAGGTGTGTGTATATACACACAAATATGTACACATGCATATTACATGGTGAGTATATACAATGGGGTGGAGGCAGGGAGTTGCTTAGCCCATGAAGATTTCACTGTGAGAATTAAATAACAGTTCCATATTTCATAGGGATACCATGGTATTTTAGTTAAATCAATTTATAAATGCCTAGCACAACACCTAAGTACTGTACATTTAATCGACGCCAGTTCCCTTTTGTCTCTTGTGTACATATCAGAATTATGGCTAGTAAAGTTGAATTCTTCAATAGCTACCTAACATCACTCTTTGAACCTGCAAAGAGAAGTAAACATGATGACACCCTCTATTTAAGCAGCCATCAAGGAAGGGGTAAGGCAAAGGCTAGTAGAGATGGAATTTGTTCTCTCTGTGAACTGGTTCCAATATACACACATGATGTTATATGGACAAGTTAGAGAAGTAGCAGGTGAAAACCATGCTATTACAATGTTTTTGTAGTAGTAGAAATGACTAAATGAGGCTTCATAAATAGGGAAACAACTAATGAATTATACATTCCATACCATGGAATGCCAAGAAGATATATATAATCCATATGTATTATAATAACATATATTTTAAAATTATATATCAAATATGTTAAAAATAATCATATAAGCACACAGGTGTATCAAATACATGATACATGATATATAAATTATATACCTTTTTAACACCTCTGTGTGCTTAGTATATGTATACTTAACCATGTGTGGTAAGTATATGTATTTGAAAGGGCACAATTCAAAGAATTAAACTTGAACTGTTTCATGGGGAAGAGAAGAGAAGATTTTTGCTTTTTGTGTCATACAAATGGCAGAGACCTTTAATTCTCCTTGACTATCTACACACTCCTCTAATTTTCTGTTTTTACATGAAGTCAGGTGGGGTCTTGTGACTTGTTCCATGACACGTAAGCAGAAGTGGCATATTTCACTTTGCCTCTGGGATACTTAAAGTTCTCAGTCCTCCAAACAATTGCCCTGCCACAAAATGAAAGCAGCCTGGACCAGTAGGTTACCCGCAGAAGACAGCTTCACATGGGAGTGCCTAACCTGAACTAAACGTGTACCGCAAGTTCATATATGTAAGTGTGGTCAGAGGAGGGGGTTATTTTGTAAAGCCACTGAGGTATGAGAGTTAATTAATGTAGTGTATCAGTTATCTATTGGAGCATAATAAATTATGCCCCAAGCTAAGCAGTTCACAGATCTGAAACTCAGAAGGGATTCTGGCTTAGGATCATGAAGCTGCAATGAAGTTGTAGGCCAAAGCTGTAGACATCTCAAAGCTCTACTGGGGCTGGAGAATCTGTTTTTAAGTGCACTCATGTGGCATTGGTCTCATCTTCTTGGTCGCTTTTGGCCGGAGACATCCACAGCCTCTCCATAGGGTAGCTCAAGACAGCATAGCTTGCTTCCCCAGGAGAAGAGAGAGAGTAGTGAGAACAAGATGGAAGCCACAGTCTTTTTATAACCTAATCTCAGTGGTGACATCTCATCATTTCTGTCTTACTCTGTTTATTACAAGCAAGTCACCTAACGCAGCCCACACTCCAGGGGAAAGCACAAGGGTATGCGTAGCAGAAGGTGGATCACTGAGGGGCATCTTAGGCTGATCAACCCCAGGAAGCATAGCCCGCCCTGCCCTAAACATGGCGATATTCTTTCCTACCATTTGCAACTTCTTAGAGCATGAATGAATTACTTTCATAATATAAAAATCAAACAGTAAGACCTTGTATAACATGTTTAAAAAAATCTAACTAAAATCTCAGAAGTTCTCCCCCTGCCCAAATAGCTATCTAATGAGATGGACAAATAGTAAAATTACCTGTTTTGCCCTACTCAAAGTAACCCATCCCTCTCAATGTTTTAAATGCACATCTTGAAAGTGATTCGTTTATCCATGCTCCATTTATGTTTTTGTCACTCTAAAGACATTTCCTTTGCTATGATCTAAACTACTGGAAGATCTCCTGAGCATTTTTCTCTAGAAAAACAATTTCCTCTCCATTTCCTAAGTGTTAATTGTGCAGAGGAGCAGCCTCTGAAGTGAAAATACAAAATGAACCAGACAGCAGTTTCCTTCTAAAGCTGGGTCCTCAAAGTTAACATCAAGCTTTGAAGAAGCTGCCTTTTATTAATTAGCTAAAGGTCTGCTCACAGTATCTATTGTAGTGCTACCTCACTGTTTTACCTTCATCTTCCCCAGAGCTGCTCAATATTCTAAGATAATAAGGCAACTGGGAGATTAGGCCACAACTAGGATCCAGCGGCTCACCAAGGGGCAAGATGTGGGTCAGTCTCACAGGGTTTTCTCTCATCTTAGGTGTCTGTCTTTCCTGATGAATTGGAAAATGAAGAAGGGAAAGAATGAATACAATTAAACAGTGAACACTTTAAGGAGTAAAGATAAAAATTTCAAGGTTTTTTTTTTCTTTCTATATTTGAAAGGAAAGGACTAAACAAGCAAAAACCCAAAGACATCTTTTGCAGGAAACACTCCGAAGTAAAAATGAGCTGATGTAGGAGACAGGATCTATAGAGATAGGAAATAAGATCAAGGAGAATAGAAGGTATCAGGGAGATAAGAGTGACATTGATGGTGTAGCAGATTTTGGCTTTCTAAAGAGTACTCATCAAATTCCACACCATTTCAAGAGTGGACACACTTTGACCATCTCTACCCTTTTTAAAAGATAGATAAGACTCAAGTGAATCTAACAGCATAGTAAAGTTGGCAAGTGAATGTACATCATTTTTATTAGTTGCACTTTGCAAAATGATGGGTCCTGTGGGAATAGAGTGAGGAGCTTTCACCACAGCTGGGTAGTCCCTATAATTTCCCTCAATTTTCTCCCAAAAATCCCCCATCAGCAATGTAATTGTCTGCTTCACTGTTTCCCTTCCACCCCAGATGGAAGACAGAGAGCATTGAAGAGAATAATAATGTGACATTTAATAAAGTCTTCTCAGCAAAGCCTTCGGTGGGCTGGGGCATGGGGGTGAGGTCTAGGGATGAAGGGGACGCAGTGTCTCTTCCGAGCCCAATCCTGGGCTTCACGTGGCCACCATGATTTGGCAGAACCCCTCTGGGGCAAGGGAAGGGAAGATTCATAAATGCTGCACTTTGCTGCCATCCTTCTTTGGAGCATTTTGGCTTGTGTTTATTTCAGACATTGGTTTTCATTCATATTTTACTCAAAAGAGCTTGGAGGCAGAAAAAGAAATACTTCTTTTTAAAGAAATTGAACTATCCTAAAGTTTAGCATTAGCCATTTTTTTTTCTCTACCTTCGAAAGTTGAAGTCCTTTCAGGCATAGAGGTGGGGGAAAATCAACAAATAGGTAACACACTTATATTCTGGAAATAGCCCAGGACTTTCAGGAGACAGTCAAAGTGGGTTTTCCTGAGCTTTCTCCATTTGGCCTTCCTCTCCTAGTCTTAGAGTCTATAGAAGGATAAGGACTTGCTGACTATATTAGTTAGGATTAGGGTAGCCAAATATGGCAGAGAATCTGACCTAACAGTGGTCAAAATAAGATAAAAGCATGGTGGTCTCAGAAAGTCATTAGGGTTCCATGTGACTTCCAGCTCATTATTCACTACCCCCAGGTCAGGCCTACATCTTCAATGGAGGTCCAGACAACAAAGAAGATGAAGAGAGAACACACTCCAGTCATTCTCTAAGGAGGTTTCCAGAGCTGCCTATGTCAGTTAATTACTCCACGGTAACACTGTGTTAAATTTCTCTTGGACTCAGACTCTTGTCTCTCTGATGTAGACTGGGCTCAGCAGGGCAGCTCTGAATAGATGTGGTACCATGCTACAATTTGGACTCAGGTCTGCTTCATGTCTTCACTCTGGGATCCAGGCTCATAGAGTCAATAGCTTCTTGAAACTATTAAAAAAGCTGAACTTCCTTTTAAGTTTGGTATTCATAATTTTCATTACTGATTTTAGGAAAACAACTGTTACAAAGTTAACTTAGTAAATGTTTCCATCAATTTTTTTTTTTTTGGATTATCCTAAGGGTACACACAATTAGGCTACATTGTTTGTGTTCATAAGGTAAAGTCCAAGTTGAAGTTGAATTCTTCACCCAGGATGTGTGCCTTTATTCATTCATTCATTTGTTTATTGAAACAGAGTCTCAAGCTGTTGCCCTGGATAGAGTGCCATGGTGTCACAGCTTTACAGCAACCTCCAACTCTTGGGCTTAAGCAATTCTCTTGCCTCAGCCTCCCAAGTAGCTGGGATTAGGCACTCACCACAACACCTGGGTATTTTGTTTTGGTTGTCGTTGTTGTTTTGGCGGGCCCGGGCTAGATTCAAACCCACCAGCTCCGGTGTATGTGGCTGGCGCCTTAGCCACTTGAGCTATAGGCACTGAGCCGGTTGTGTGCCTTATACCCCTACCTTGTACCTTGTAGGTGGGAGCTTGCCAAGCCCCTTCCCCTCTCCTCCTACTTCAACTCCATCCAGGTAAATACAAAAGATGTAAAGTATCCATCTTTTTTAATGGCTAATAGTATTCCATGGTTATATATACCACAATTTATTAATTCACTCATGAGTTGATGGGCACTTGGGTTGTTTCCACATCTTGGTGATTGTGAATTGAGTTGCTTTAAACATTTGAGCATAAATATCCTTATGATAAAATGATTTTTTTTTCTTCTGGGTAGATACCTAGTAGTGGGATTGTAGGATCAAATGCGAAGTCTACTTTTAGCTCTTGGACAATTCTTCATACTTCTTTCCAAAAAGGCTGAATTAGTTTGCAATGCCACCAGCAGTGTTCAGGTGTTTTCTTCTCTCCTCACCCTTGCCAGCATTTTCAGCTTTGGGACTTTGTGATGTGAGCTAGTCTCACTGGTTTTGAGCTTCATTCTCTGATGGTTAGGGACAATGAGCATTTTTTCAGTTGTTTGTTGGCCATTTGTCTGTCTTCTTTATAGAAGCTTCTTTTGACATCTCTTTCTCACTGATTAATAAGGGTATTTGATCTTTTCTTGTTGATTTGATTGAGTACTTTGTAGATTCTGGTTATTAACTCTTTGTTAGATTCATAATATGTAAATATCTTCTACCATCCTGAAGGGTGTTTATTTCTTTATTCATTATGTCCTAAACTGTGCAGAAGCTTTTAAACTTGATCAGGTCCCATTTTTGTTACAAATGCAAATCAGGTCTTCTTCATAAAATATTTCCCCAAGCCAATAACATTTAGAGTTTTTCTCATATTTTCTTCTAGAGATTTTATTGTTTCATGTCTTAGATTTAAATCTTCTGAAACATATTCTTTCCATGGAGAAAGTCAAATGCTTCCAGAATGGCAAACAGAAAAATGTAATGCCTCTTAGGGTATAAGCTTTGAACAGGGACAAAAATCATCTCTATTTACATGACATTGGCAAAAGCAAGTCACATGGCCAAGTTCAATGTCAGTCAGATGGAAAATATATTCTTCCCATTTTAAGTTGAGAGAGAAGAATGAATGTTTTCTGAATAATAATATATTATACTATCTGAATTGGGGTCCTTAAGACCACCAAATAGGCTTAATAATTCACTAGAAGGACCCACAGGACTCAGACGTCTTTAAATTCACAGTTATAGTTTATTACAGAGAAAAGATAAAAATCAAATTCAACAAAGGGGGGAACATATGAGTGAAGTGCAAAAGTCTCTCCCAGTGGAGACACACAGGAATCACTTAATCCTTCCAGCAACAAGTTTGGAGAACCCAGGCAAAGTGTTGCCTGAGTCCCGAGCTTGTATTGTAGTGCCTATATGACTGACCACAGTCACTGAAGCTCTAGATTGCAGGAAAAGCCAGGAATCCACCATAAATCACATTGTTTGCACTAACTAGACAAACTGGTATAATGGGATTCAAAGCCCCAAGCATACAAAACGTTCATATCAATTAGAATAGTCTAAGCTCAATTCTCAAGAGGGCCTTCTTAGAAAATTGCAAGTTCTAGCAGCTTGGGACACTGAACTAACACTTTCCTTCACTCTACCCCACACTTCTTCTTCTGATAAAGACCAAAGTGTAATTGCATTGTCCACAGCTAGGTGCAGGAGGGTCTGGGAAAGATAATTTTTGCTCTGGGTGAATACATACCAAGCTTAGAATCAGGAATTGTACTCTGAAGGGAAAAGTTGTGAAAAGACTATGGAGTACCACACTAGCACTTGAGAACTTTTAATACTGGAAAAGTGAGAGTGAAAAAGAAATCAGAGTCAGGAAAATATTACTACTTGAACACTGATCATAGTAGTATTTTACGTCTACCAAGATGCCATCAGTTACAAGACACATCATTATCTAAATACTGCTAGAAAATGGGGGAAACTGCTGCAAATTAAACAATAACAATGTTTCCATTGTACATACTGACCAAAAAATTATGAAACTCATAAATCCCCATGTAAAACTCAATGAATTTTCATAATGTGAACACATCCATGCAAACAGTACCCTGATGAAGAACTAGAACATTGCTTAAACCCTAGAAGGCCCATAGACACTTACAATGCGCTCCTATTTACAACCTCTCTCCAAAAGTAACCACTATCCTGGCTTCTAGCAGCATACATACATAAATTTTCTTCCTATTTTGGAATTTTATGTAAATAGAATTATACATTAGGTACTTTTTTGAGTTTGGCTTTGTTTGCTCAATATTAGGTTGATGTTATCTACCCATGTGTTGCATGGTATTTCTAGCATATTTGTTCTTATTGCCATGCAGTATTCCTTTGGGTGAATATACACAATATAATAACCAATCACATCATTGATGGGCATTTGGTTGCTTGAAAATGTTACAAATAATGCTGCTATAAACATTCTTATACTTTTATTCTGTTGGGTATATGTCCAGAAGGAGAATTTCTGGGTCTAAGTAGATATTTAGTAAATATTGCCAAAACATTTTCCCAAAGTAGTTGCTCAGTTAACACTCCCACCAGCCGCTTTCCAGTTGCTTAACAAGCTCACAGCTTGAAACGTCCGTATCATGTCTTTGTATTTTATCCATTCTTGTGGGTGTGTGGTGATATTGTGATTTTTATTTGCCAATTTTCCTGATGACTACTGAAGTTAAGCACCTTTTGTATATATGTTGACCATTTTACATCCTCATTTGGGAAGTGTTTGTCCATACTTTCGCCCATTATTTTGTCAGAATATCGTTCTTATTGATTTATACAAGTTTGTTTTTTTATTGTAGGGACTATAGCCCTTTCTCAGATATATATATTGTAAATATTTTCTCCCATATTGTGACTTGCCTTGCTATTTTGGGGGGAGGGGGATTCATTGAGGGTACAGTAAACCAGGTTACACTGATTGCATTTGTTAGGCAAAGTCGCTCTTGCAATAAAATCATGTCTTGCCCCCAAAAAGTGTGCCTTGCCACTTTCTTAATGGTGTGTTTTGATGAAGGAAAGTTCTTAATTTTTACATCATCCTATTTATCAATATTTTTGTTTGTAATTAAAACATTTGGGTTCCTGCTTCATGAATATTTTCTCAATCTGCACTCAGGAAAATGATCTCAGATCTTTTATTTCACTAATTTCATTATTCTACCTCCCACTTTTACATCTGGGATTGATTTAGGGTATGGTATAAGAGGGCTGAAATTTTTTTTTTCCAATTTGGGCATCCAATTGTCCTAGAGAATATATTGAAAGACCATCCCTTCCCCACTGTACTACAGGGTCGCCTTTATAAAAATCATAAATTACAAGTCTTTTTTTGTGTGTATTTTTCAAAAAGCTCTTTTGAAATAATTTTGATAAAACTTATACATCATTGTTTTGCATATATGAAAAGGAAAGTGAAAGTGAAATAAATTAGCTAATATTTCTGATACTTTTACTCTTTCAGTCTGACTCTCCAACTTTTCAGCTATTCAACCAGAGTCATCATTGACTGTTTTCCCACAAAGTATCATCTTCTATGCCATCAAAAACACTGGTGATACAACAAAAGAATGCTGGAGTTTCTTTAAAGACTTGACACTCATTCTGCACATTTTCATTTCAATGTGCAAAACATGACAACTTTAGCCTAGCCAGCAGTGACTTTAAGATATATCTTAACTTCAGATTATTAAAGTGTGAATTTATGTGGCTTAAAATCAAAGAAGTATGGTTCTTACCCTAAGTGAAGTTACTAAAAGACTGAGACAAAGATTCAGTACAAGTGGTTTGTTGAGAGAGAAGAAAAATACTCAGTAAGGGAAGGAAAGAAGCAGGATAGGAAAGGGAAGAGGTGGGGTCTCAGGAACAGTCTAGTCTTGGCCTGTGCCAGGGCAGATGGGGCCTGTAGCCTTTTGAAACCCCAAGTCAGTAATTTACTGGCTGCCAGGAGAGAGTAGGATGGGTCACAGTCTCCCCATTTGACTTTTTTCAAATGTCCTCTCCCTTGAAAAAAGCAAGTCTTCAAAGAAAAGATTAGCTGTGGTCTTTTAACGCCACACTAAAACAGCTGGAGAACACATACATGCACTGGAGAAGGGAATGTGGGCTGGACAATAGTATTTACTGTAGTCATCAGACCTAAAATATACTGAGCACTTACTATAGTCCAGGCATCCTCCCCTTCTTACAAGTGAGGAAATTAATGTTTGGAAAAGTTAATTAATTTATTCAGGGTCAATAGCAGAGTCTGAACACAGGCAGTCTGACTCCAGGGCTCTTGTTCTTAATTATCATATGGTACTACCTCCAAATAAACTCAAACAGGGAATTGAACGCATTACTTATGCCAGGGAAAGGGAAAGCCCCTTGTGTGCTTAAGCTGGCCCAATAGCAGGACGGGGAGTTTATATTCATTGTTCAAATGTCAATTTTTCCAAACACACAATTTTGTTTTGTGTTCAATTCTGTTTCCTTTAGACACATGTTATATGGACAGATTGTCATCTCATAATTGGAGCCAAGGATAAAAGTACTAGCTTATAAGTCATCATTCACCTTTAATTCTGGGCATTCAGCAGCATCTTTGGTTTAGTCTCCTTGGACAGCTGTGAGTCCCTCTTCAATGCCCGCCATGTAAAAGTAGCCATTAATTCTTTGTCTTGCATCTTTATTATGCACATGGCTGATTTTCTTACGGTGGCAACGATTACTTTAGTTCTTGACATTTTGGTTTTTACTAACTCCCCCCTTTAACATTCAAAACCATTTTCCTCATACATTTCTTCAACAGTGGTTAAGTAGCATTTCATAGGCTCAGACAGCAGAAGGCTGAGGATCACCATTGTGGCTATCTGATTGACTTGCCCTCAAAAGAAACAAGAATTGGGTCTTTGCAAAACTGGTTTTATGTTGAAATTCTCATCTAGTTTTTTTGTGCCAACCATCAATGCTTCATCCTCATTCTATCTTTCTCATGCCTCCCACCCTTCATACCCCATGTATTCTCCCCTCCAAAAAGTGCTATTAAAAAGAAAGAAGTACCTTAAAGTGAGAAGCCCGATCTAAAACAAGACAACATGGAAGTCTGTGACCCAAAACACAAACCAGTGACCAAAGAGGGATGCAAAGGAATTTCGAGAATCAATTTCAGAGTACACAAATCTTCTTAGAATAAATGATGGAAGCCCAAGGTTGTCAAGTTTGCCCAGGGTCTGTACTAAATCCTAACGTAGCTCTTTTGGTTGCTTCTGGTAGAGATACAAGCCCTCGTAACTAATTTATGCTTCTCAAGTGAGCCATGTGATATGAAATCCAAACCCCTTGTGGTTCCCTGATGCTGATGGCACATATAGGAGGGAAAAATGGTGCTAAAATGTTGGCAGGAATGAAGACAGGCTGAGGGCAGTTTCATGGAAGCCAAAGCACTTGGAGGGCAAGACTGATCTCCATTATAAAAATTGTGTTTAATCTTCAATTTGCAAGTAACACATCCAGAGAAATGTAAGAACTCACAATGCTCCTCAGCCTTAGCTGTTTAGCATTTTCACCACGGTTAGAATCAGGGTAGGGGTAGAAGGGATTGTTGCTCTACAGGTAAGCCTAAGAAAAAATTCAGAAGGGACAAAGTTGATCTCCAGTGTCTATTCACTTCTCTCTCTCTCTCTCTCTCTCTCTCTCTCTCTCTCTCTCGCTCGCTCTTTTTTTTTTTTTTTTTCTTTCTCAGTTTTTGGCTGGGGCCGGGTTTGAACCAGCCACCTCCGGTATATGGGACCGGTGCCCTCTCCTTGATCCACAGGTGTCACCCTTCACTTCTCTTTTAAGCCATTCTTTCCTTTATGTAGTCAGTGCCTTTTCCTCTCCTTCAACACCTGATGCTTTAGACTTCATATTCTCCATTCTTCAACTTGGTAATTTAAAGGGATTTGAACAGAAATTAATGCTTTAATGCAAATTGCAATAATGATTGCTAATTAGTAATTGCTAATCATGGACTTTTAGGTAACAATGACAGACCCTTTAGAGAGTAGAGAGACCTGGTTGACCATACTATAAAACATAAGCAACATCGATGACAAGAAAAATTCTGCTAATCTGGAAAGTTTTGGAAATGAAGACATTGAAGAAGTCTGGAATCCTTATCTTCTATTACTAGTTCTGTGTTTTTCTAGCTGCCACTATTATGTTTCTTTCATCTTGATTGAAAGAAAGACACTAAGGGCTGGATTTCCCGGTTGATGAATGTAGACACATAAAAATAAAAGGATTTGCATCCCTGGTGTGATGAAATGGAACAACGTTGAATGTTTTTGTGGAGATTCAAATGATTTTAAATGCCTTTGTTCCATAGGCTAATAAACAAATCCCCTTAATCCTGGAATAAATGATTCCAATATTTATTGAGTGCTAAGCAAAGTGTGTTCCCAAGTATTTTCTCAGTTACCTTTCCACAACTCTGTGAAATATGTATATAATTATTTGCATGTTAGAGAGTAATTGACAGGTCCATGTTAACACAGACTTGGTGAATGTGACAGAATGTGGCCCAGTCTGCTGGCTTTAAGTCCTATGGAACTTCCACCCTAACTCTCTGATTTGTGGAAAAGTATAAGGACTTAATATTAAAATATATATTCCAATAAAAAGAAACAGTTGACCTCAAGCATAAATGCTGGCAGAGGGGTCTACTGAAATTGGCTTGTTTTCAAAACAGAGGATAGTATGTGATGAGGGGAGGGAAAGCATAGGATGGGGGTGAAACTGGAAAGTGGGCTGCGTCCAGGTCATTGGAGGCATCAACATTGTGCCAATCAGTGGGGAGGTGGCAGCAAGAGTTAGACCAGGGAGTGATAAAAAAAAAAAAATCATATTTTTGGATGTTATCCGAAAAGTCAAAGATGAACTGGAAAGAGAAAAAAAATCATTGAAAGGCATCTTTCAAGATAAGAGGTAACAGGAGCCTGCACTGGAACAGGTAGGCTATAAGAGGACTAGAGTATGATTATTGCATAAATGATAGGGAACGGATAAAAAAAATGCAAAGGAACTATAGGACAGTTAATACAGAACTGTAATAAGCTAATAACCACAGGGAGAGTGTTGGACAAGGGAGAGGGGTCAAGGTTGATGATCATAGTTTTCTGCCTATGAAGATGATTTTCTTCCCTTAACATGTGTTTATTACCATGCTAATGTTTCTGGACCACAAATGGATCATTCTACCAGAGCTTGAACATAAGAAATCATAAGGGTAGGTGAGCAGAAAGAAAAGGTAGACTAAAAGGGAAATGGGGAGGAAAATCAGAGTTGGGGATGGTGTTAAAAGAGAAACTCCTGACAAATTAAATTTAAGAGAGTTTATTTGATCAAAGAGAAATTTATGAATTGGACAGCACTCAGAACCAGAAGAGCTTCACCCAGCAGTGTGAGCTTTAATAGGCTGAATATGGAAGCAGAGTGCAGAAACCACTTGCTTGGCTATAGCAAGGCATTTACCTTATTTGGGGGTGGTCTGATTAATTGGCTGCTTGTGATTTGGTGAAGCTTAGCTATTTGTTACAAAATAGTTTCTTAAGTTATATTTTGGTGTTTTTGTAGAGGAATTCAAATGTAAGTCAGCCTCCCCTCCAAGCCAATGGCCCCTGGCTGATGTAATTTAACAGTACAGACAGGTAAGAGGACATATCTACAGAAATTGGTGAAGATCTCAACTGCCCCTAGAAATGTGCTAGGCTAGTGAGGCAGGAGTCCAGGGTGCATAAGGCCAGACTGAGTGTGTAGAATTGTGGAACAGTGTCACTATATCCCCGCTGTCTTCTATGCTTCCTCTCCATGGAGGAAGGAGAGCCCTGGTGAGTGGGTGTTTGTGGCAGCTGAAAGGAAGTTGGGAACCTGGGGATGGCTGATGCCCTTGACTAGGGCAAATCCTGGTTCCTGCTAAAGCTGCTTCCTACCAGACTTGCTCTTTAACACAGATCATATTTTGTGATGCAGTGAAAGCATTATTTTTTCTTTTAAATATTTTATAACATATCAGCACGTGCAGAAAATAAAAGCTGGTTTTTTAAGTGCCACATAAGAGTTTCCCCCGATGACGGGTACCAGAGAATACACAGAAGAAGGTATTCCGGTTGTGGAATTCACTTACCACCCTTCTCTTCTCACTTTTGGAGAGAGAAGTAAAAGAGGAAGAGAGAGGAGGAAGCACTTCAGGGAGAAAAGGATGTGAGTGGATTAAAAGGAAGATGGGGAGAAAAATCAGAGAGGGAAGCAGGAAGAGGAAGAGAGAGAGATGAGGGCAGGGCTTAGGCCAATCGCCAGAGCCCATTAAAATGCCGAAGAGCAAATTATGAGGAAGGGAGAAAGAAAGGGAAGGGAAAGGGAAGGAAAGAAGGGAGAGAGAAAGAAAGAAAGAAGGAAGGAAGGAAGGAAGGAAGGAAGGAAGGAAGGAAGGAAGGAAGGAAGGAAGGAAGGAAGGAAGGAAGGAAGGAAGGAAGGAAGGAAGGAAGGAAGGAAGGAAGGAAGGAAGGAAGGAAGGAAGGAAGGAAGGAAGGAAGGAAGGAAAGGAAGGAAGAGAAAAGCGTTTTCCTAGCGTAAGATGAGAGCAAGTAAACACCAACAGTGCGCTCCTGTTAGACGAGAGTATCTCCAGAGTGGGTGACAGTGGTGGGCCTGCAGCTTCATTTGAAAGGTGCCCGGAATTAGACAAAACAGGTGTGGCTTTACTTTATTTTCTGATTTGATAGCTTCAAGCCAGCATTTGCCATTCACATCTGCCTCTCTTTTCTCAATTAGTGTGAAAGCATCAGCTTGCTCAGCCACCACCTCAGCCTTCTCCTAATTGTCTCACAAAGCCCTTTCCTCAGACTTCTGGCAGACTCCTGTGTCCCAGACCTGAGGCTGGTCCATTTCTGGATAATTTACGCAGCAGGAAGACTTGTAAGAATCACCTCATCACAGAGTCCTTGTTTGCTCTCTGTCTTTCCATAGTCCCAAGTTGACCCAGCCTCTAGTTTTTGGTTTGTTTTTTTTTTGCCGTTTTTTTTGGCTGGGGCTGGGTTTGAACATGCCACAGAGGCCAGCACCCTACTCCTTTGAGCCGCAGGCACCGTCCCCAGCTTCTAGTTTTGAGTTTAAGAAATGGAATGATTCCCACATACAGGTGCACCTGTCATGAATTTCTCACTCAGGTTCTGGAAGGTAGAGATGCTGCGCTTCTTGCGGGTCTGGAGGCAGCTCCTGGGCAGCAGGTTGTTTCCTTGCAGCCAGAATGCCTGGTGAGATCTGTGTTATGCCAAATAGGAGCGGCCTACTTCCTTCAGCTCTCTTGGCCTCATCACCTCACCTGGCTGTAATATGGTAATGATGCCGGCCTTTTGTTAGGATCAGATGGGTAGAGTATGTGCAAAAGTTTATAAGCTAAAAACACTAGACCAGGGCTTTTTAATTTGCATTTCAGAAAAGCCTGAGATCCTTCAGGAAAGCTTCAGCAGGCTGGGGAGGAATTACTGGACTAGCTTCCTGGCCACCTACCCCTATTTCAGCCAGAGAAGTTTATTAGAGTTTGGTATATGAATTATTTCAAAAGAAAAAAAAGGGGGGGTGTCCAGAAAACTTAAAATTTTGGGAAATACTGTACTTCACAAATCATTTCTTTTCTTCCACTTTCCCCCTGCAGTATATCCCCTATAAGCCAAGCCCCTCACTCACTTCTACTCTATTTTGTTTTAAAGGATGATAACACTTCTTTAAATCCAATCACAATTCCTCACCTACAATTCCTCATCCATCTTCCTTCTTGCTGTGTGACCCTTGGGGCGCATAGAAGACAGGGGTCCCCACCCCAGGCAGAAGGAGGCTGTGACATTCATTCCATTGCCCTTCAGCTTCACCCTCTCAGGCAGCACCAGTCCACTTCCACCTCCCCTCAGAGGAGTTCTTTTCTCTAAGGCTGCCTTATTGCCCTTGGGCTGCCTTATTGCCACCTGCTCCCTCCCTAGATGAGGCCACTGGGTTGATGTGGCCACAGTGTGAAGGGCAGAAGAGTCTGAGAACCAAATACAGAGGCATGGAGAGGAGGCCACAAGGAGGGTAAGTGTGGAGAGAGGGCTGGAGAAGGTGAGGCAGGAGGAAGGCAACCGTCCCTTCTTTAAACAGGGACTCCACACCGGCCTTCCCCTACGGTGGCAACCTCCTGCTGACCTGTCAGGGACACTGCCCTAAGACTGTGAAAGCAAAGGAGCAGCAAATAGCTCCTCCTCCCAAACCCAGCCCCGCCCCTCCCTGGGCAATTCTTTGCATAAATTGATAGTTGGGTTTTTCTCATCCCTGGCCTTCCCTTTCCACTCCCCTCCCTGGCTCTCCAGATTCATTCACCCAGAAGTGTTAAGTGACTTAAAGAGTTGCCTCTCCTGAGAAGATCTGTGCTTTTAAACAGGCCGCTCAGCCAAGCCAGTAGTAGCCAGCCAGCCAGGGAGATGATTCCCTACTGGAAAAATCACAAAAATCACAGCACAGTGACTCTGCCTTCTCCACCTGCACGTGATGCCTATACCTTTACTGACAACTCTTTTTGTACCTGCAGTTACACCCTCAGACCTTGCTCCTAAGAAATGCCCCAACCCTTCTTGTAGGGGGTCCACTGCAAGCCCCCCTTGGGCAGGCTTTAGTTCTGTTCCCTTTTTCCTCTCTTTGAATAACACCAGGCTAGGGCTAGAGCACTGTAGCTTCTGAAAGCATGTAATGAAGTGGCCACCACAAAAGGGACGGCATGATTGCTGCTTTGATGAGAGTGCGGTTTCTATAATACATAGAACTGAAACAAGCCATCTGAAGTCATTACATGACCTTCCATCCAGCCCACAGGACAACAATATAATTAACCATTTTAGCCACCCAGCTTCCCCTGAAAAAGATTTAGAACTCTGGTGTATGGGCATATTTATGGTCTGTGTTCCTCAGAATACAGAGTTGTTATTTTCCATGAGAATTGTGAACATCTTGATGTTTATTTTAAGCTGTCTATTCTCCAAATTTGTAATTCTTTAAGTATGAGTTATGGCTTATCTGGGATTTGAGAACAAGACAGAGGCTACTACTCCAAAGTGCATTAAATAAGGCAACGCATAAGCACCAGCCAAGGAAAGAAATTGTAAAGCTAACGAATTCAATTTAGTTTCCAACTCTCTCTGGGCTATGTAACCTTACGAAGTCTTTGAGGCACATTTCAGAATTCCCACAGGGTTGAACTGGGATATTTTTTAAAACTCTGTTTGAATTAAATGATGATAGAGACCCCAGGATTGCCTATGAGAAAATCCAACATTATTCAATAGTTTTCCTCCAGGGCAGGTCTTCTTGAGCCACCTCTAAATTAATGGTTTCAATCTACCAAAGCATCCCACAGAAATCACTTTCTCTAGAAACAGCTTCTTAATAGAGCCCCATTGACCCATTGCCCATTATCATTGGAGCTGAAAATTTTAAACTCATTTAATATTTTCTGAACAGACTTGCTCCAAGATGCCTCAGATGACCTAGATGCTGCTGTCACGATCTGCTTTGGGTTGGTTATTGGGGAAAGTCCTAGCATAGCACATTGAGGACAAATACAAAATTCAGACAGTAGTCTGGCCGGTGGGAAGAGGGCTTACTCCACCTCACTCGATTGGCACTGTAATTTGGCATCTGCATTTCAAGTTTAGCTAAGTCACACTGCCTTTGAAATGCCTAATGAAGTGGCCAGAAGTGGAACAAAACAGTTCTGCACTCCTATGCTTTGGATGTAGTTGTGAATACCCGCTTTATAGAAGAGATAAAAATATTTTCAAAGCTATAGTAAGTCCTTGCTCTTAGCACATACCCATAACCTTCAATAAATAAACGACATCTCTGTAATAACTCTAGCACTGCTATTTATGGCATACAAAATGTGCTCACTTCCTTATTCCATTCTCATAAGGAAGCCTCGAGGCTTATGTTTGACCTCTGTCTTACCAGAGATTGCCTGAGGTCACAGAGCTATTGAAAAGTAAAGCCTGGGTTGAAACCAATGGATTTTTGTTCTGATTCTCACTTTTGTGCTGCTTTTATTATTCTGCATTGCTTCCCAGACTGACCTTGCAATAATCTCCTTAAGACATTCAGAATCAGAGGAGAAAACTGCCTAAACTACCACTGTGGGTAGAGTAGCCCAAGAAAAGAAGAAAGTCAACTAGCTGTGGAAACCCTTAAGGGCTGGAGAGGACCAGCCTAAATGACTGAGTGATTCAGTAACTATTAGGAGCTAGGGATTCAGTACAAGTATCTGGCTGGTGGAGAGTTGCGGACTTGAAGACCAATCAAAATAAAATCAATGGTTTAGGCATTCATCTTAGCAATCATTTTAGGATTCTGCAGGATTACGTGGTTAAGGATACTGTCACTGGGTGGACCTTAGGAGATAGGATTTGACAAGTCATAGTGGACTGGCCAGATTCAAAAGAGATAAGAATCCTATTATTTGCTTCTAATCTTAGTTTTACGATGTACAAGGTAAAACCAAACTTATAAATTTCTACTCAATGCTAACCTAGAAATTCGTACTGTTTCCGATTTTGACATTATTTCAGGCATCTGTATGCTTACTAGAGAATGTCAAGGCAATCATACTTTTTAAGAAACAAAAACTTTGGGAAGCATAATGTGCCTACAGAAAAGTGCACATATTATAATCACATTGCTCAACTAACTTTCACGGTCCAAAACCCTCCACCTTGGTCAAGGACATTATCGGCACCCCAGAAACCCTTCATCTTGCCTTTAAGGCAGAACTCTTCCCCCAAGGGTCTGTCCCCTGTCTCTAACTTCTTGATTTGGTCCTTCTCTCTAAAATAGACAAATTAATCTTCCATTAAAATATTTCATTTTAAAGCACCTCTCATCTGTGTCAAAGATGAGGAAGACCTCGAGTAATTACCAATTTATAGTAGGCAGCTATAATAACATTTTGGTGAGTATAGTTGAAGCACATAAGACTTATTTCCTAAGTCCTTCTATTCTTCATAGAAACCAGGGGAGACTCAGACATGCTGTATTCAGAGACAGTCAGGCTTGACATCTGAATCTTCAACTTTTTCTCAGAAAGAATGCTTTTGTAAGACGATAAGCAAGAGTAAATATTTTCAGACCATTTCAAGAAATGCTTTTGAAATCTCTCCAATAGGAGCTTGAGTCAAGCTCTCCATTTCGATCCATCTTCATTCTTTCTGTTAAAATCTCGATCTATTGTTCAGGACTAGGATTATTCCCCTGTCAAACTCAGAGCTCCGTACGTGTTGTTAGAAGAGTAGTTAGTATTCAAGGCACCAGGAGAAGCCCTTTCTAAATTAAATGAAATTTCAGTGTGGTTATATAATACCAAATCAGATTGTCTGATTTTAGCAGAGATTTAGTTAAACTCAATTTTATATGTAATTTTCTATTTGTAGAAACTAATAGAAGGAAATTGTAATAGACATGAAAGAGAACAGGAATCTTACAGAGTTTGTCATATTCTGTTATGTATTAAAATGATAACACTGATTTCATGGTCCACTATTTCATTAAATTTCCTGCTGTCATTAATGCTTTTATAATTAAAATAACCTTAAATTTAATTCAGAACTTACTACATATTTACAATTTCTCCCTAACACTTGGCAATCAGATTTTGGAGGGGGTTTCCCCTTGAAGGGATGTGATTAACCTTTGCACTGAGCCTATATTTGATTTTGGCAGCCCAAAAAAAATGGAAAGAAGAGGCTATTCAATGGAAATTCTGCATAAAGTATTTCCTAGTTGGTAGGATTACTTATCAAATAAGGTTTAGTGTGCTGTAAGGGGTTTTGTTTTGAATTATTAGTCTGTTATTGAGGGCTGCCCTTTCATCGAGAGTAGCACTGAATCTAAACCTTTTGAAGTTGACACTTTATATGTGTGTGTATAAACACACGATATATAAGAATATACATATTACAATGTATATTAAATGTATATGCTTATATATAGTGTTTATACACATATGTATAAGCCTTTTCATTGAGAGTAGCACTGAATCTAAACTTTTGGAAATGAACATTTTATACATACATATATAAACACACTATATATAAGCATATACATATATACAGGGTGGATATAAAGTTCATTTGCAATTTAAAATAGTTTAACATAGTAAATTGCACATGAATTTTATGGACACCATGTATGTTTTATTTCTTCATTCATCTATGCTATTTTCCTTATTACAAATTTTTGTGTGTCTAGGTAACTATGTATGTGTGTGCAAATACAGATATTTGCATGTGTGTATCTGCTCCCTCTCTAATTATCTGTGATATTTCCTTTGTTATAAATTACATTCTCAGTATGGATAAGTGTAGAAGGATGGATCAAAGATAATGGACTGATTTGGGTTCAATTCTCTGGAATTGGTGTGCCATTTACAAATAACTTAGTGATACATTTGAATACCGGTTTAAACTAGTAATAGCCATTTATTGAGTGCTAAGTACCAAGCATGGACCTAAGTGCTTTAATCCATACAACTACCTTGCAAAGTAGTTGCTCTTACAAGCCCCACATGAGAAAGCTGAGACTTAGGGAAGTCAAGTACCTTGCTACGTTCCACAGTTACACACAACTGAGCCGAGGCTCCGCCTCAGCTCGTTCTAGCCGGAAAGCCACTCCATTATCCCCCACACTGTACTGTCGCCTCATGCTCCTCACCTCTGTGCTACTGAACCTCTCTTCTCTTTTCTAGTATTTCATTGGTAAACCTTTTGAAATATTCTTTTCCTATTAACTTTAAAATTAAGACATAATGTTCCCGAGTATCTTATTTGGATTTTGATTGGAGTTGCATTTAACATCAAAATATTTGAAAAGAATTGATTTTTTAATAAATATTCACTCTTCCCATGTGAAGATATAACACTGTTTTCCATCCACTCATGTGTCATCCTCTAATCTGGATAGAATATTGTGTGTTTCCTCATACACAAGGTTGGACAATTAAGGTCATGAAATCATCCCGGAAAAAGTACTACACACTTCACTGCTGAGTGTCACTACGGTCACCTTCAAATACTCCCCATGGGAAGCTGTGCACTGACACCAGCACCTAGTTCACCCTTCAAAGCAATTTTGGAACTCCTTTTCTGGAATGGCAATCAGAGCTGTCATCGTATGAGAGATGACAATTAAGTTCACGAACTCATCCTAGAAAAAGTGCTACATTCCTCATTGCTTAATATTACTATGGTCTCTAGATGGCCTAGGGGAGTACCTTGAAGATGACTGTCGTGATATTCAGCAATGAGGTATGAGCATTTTTTCTAGGATGAGTTCATGAATGTAATTATTCAACCTCATAAGTCAAAAACACTTTTTCTATATATTACTTGTATGTAATTTAAATTTGCATCGCTGCTGATAGAATGATCTCTTTCCTTGTGGGATTAAATATCTACTGCAGTTATTTTCAATGATTACACAGAGTCTGAGATTTCACACTAATTGCAAACTAATAAGCCAGCCTGTTATTGTTTCATGAAGGCTAGCAAAAGGCATAGAGCTCCTGAGTCACAGAAAGAACTTTATTATTCACAGCAAACCCAGTAATGAGATACATGTGGGTTCTCTATCTTCCCCTGGGTATGAAGTAAATGACCCATTATTGATGTTTACCCATGCAGCAGACAGCATTTATAGGAGGACACTGAGGTCAGGGTATTCTCCACTTGCAAGCAAAAATCAAGACCACGCTCTGCTAGGGAGGAGATGTTACTTCATTCCTCAAAGTCACTTGTTGCAAACACAACCTGAAAGATTCCCAGGTAAAGAATGGTCAGGTCAGGAGCTTGCATTCTTAGCATTGTCCAGCAAGAATATGCACGGCCACTTGGGGCTGATGGTGTATATATGAATGCTATTGTGTTTTATAAAATTGTCTTGTGTGCAGAAAACTTATTGAAATCATTATCTTGATTAAGTTCAGCCATTATTTCCCTCAAATTTATTTTTTTTAAACTTAACATTGTCAGTGTGGTCAAATAACATAATCAAGTTTGCCTAGATAGTAAGTTCTATTATCTGAAACTTAAACCCTGCTATTCTAGTTTCAAATGTTTTACTCTTTGTCATCATGCTGACCAAGAAAAATTATACGTATATTTATTTGAAAATATATTGCTTTTCAGAGCATTTATATTACTGTATAGCATGGCCACCATCTGTTTATACAAATGTCTCTGAACTTTATTCATCTTTGTAGCCCCAGGGTCTTATACAATGCCTGAAGTGGGCAAGGATAGATATGATTGAATAGATGGAGGGGTGAATGGATGAATCAATGGATAGATGTATTTCTGCTCTGTATTTTCAGTATATTTCTGTTTATTTAAAGCAATCTCATAAAATGTAGACAGAGAATTTCTTTTTTTTTTTTCTTGAGACAGAATCTTACTTTGTTGCCCTCAGTAGAGTGTCATGGCATCACAGCTCACAGCAACCTCAAACTCTTGGGCTCAAGTGATTCTCTTGCCTCAGCCCCAGCACCAAGTAGCTGGGGCTACAGGTGCCTGCCACAATGCTTGGCTATATTTAGAGACAAGGTCTTGCTCTGGATCAGGCTTGTCTCAAACCTGTAAGCTCAGGCAATCTACCCACCTCGGCCTCCCAAGTGCTGGGGTTACAGGTGTGAACCACTGCCCTCAACCCAGAGAATTTCTTAGGAACATGTTTAGTAATATAAATTTTATTAGATTCTTTTAGACAAAGAGAAATTACCAGCATGAGTTTCCAAAGTGGTCTGGCAAACCTTAATTGATTTGTCTAGTTTTGACAAAAACCATAGTATTGGCTAGGGCTAATAAATATGAGTCCTCACACTTACTTTTATTTAATTGTTTTAAAAAAGCAAATATGAAGCAAAGTCAGCACGTTTTTAAACATGGTTATTTTTAGCATGTTTGGCATTTAAATGAAATGAAGACCAAATGGGTCTATCCCTCCAAGAGTTTACAATTTGCTTTAGCCTCCTGCTAATGTGCACTTGCAAAGTGAGTTCTTAAAAATGCACATCTGACCACATCACTCCTCTCTTTAAAGAGGGAGAAAATATGCATGCACATGAATCTTTTAGAGGTTCACCTTTAAGATACAGGCTAATTGTTCAGCAAGATATATATAAAAACCTCTGTGATCTGCCTACTTCTCAAGCTTTGCCACTTGGCTTAACATCCCCCCAAACCTAAGCTTCTCTTGGAGTTTCCAAAGCAAGCCCAGGCTCTAAGCTTTTGCATACCCTGCTTCCCTTATCTGGAATGCCCTTCCTTGCTAGTATCTAATCATCTGTCAAGATTCCCTTCAAATGTCACATTTCATTGAAAGCTTTTCCTAAATACTTCTCTCAGTAAACTAACCCTACTCTTCGTTATGCCTCCATTGAACCTGAGTCATAGTCATTCAGAGAACTCATAATACCTGTTTCAGTTGCTGATTTGTAAGTCTGTGCATTCCTGTGTGTTTCATTCTTTTCAAAAAATATTTAGCATCTAGCACAGGACATGGCACATGAGATCTGACAATTAAGCTGGAGAGCTCATCCTAGGAAAAATGCCACATACCTCAATGCTGAATATCAGCATTTGCACCCTGCCATTTTCTTCATGGCGTTATCTCCATAAACTCGGACTAACATGTCCCAGATTTCACTTCCACTCTTGCCAAGTTTAGTAAGAAATTTAATGTTTGTTCTTTGCTTGAATTCAAGCTCCCACATTCTTGCAGCGGCACACAAAAACATGCAATGACAATAATGAACACCGCTTGGCAAGATGCACCACACGAGAACATGAACGTGACTGTGAGACACCGACGTGCCAAGGTCATGAAGCCTTACCAAGTCATTGGTACAGGGATGCCAATGTAAGTGCACGGTGCCAATAACTTCTTCCCTTATTTTCCTTACCTTACCTTTTTCTTCAAGGGTAATGTCTTTTTACCAATAAGGGTGCCTGTGAGCTCTCAACTCTGAGACTTACCTCCTTTGAAACCATGCAAAGAATCGCCATCTTAAAGTTGTTCAATTCACTCTCTTAATACTCCTTAGTAACCAGGAAGAGAAAGGCTTTCTATATTATATACAAGAACATAGATACTGGGTGTAGGGAACAAATATTCATGAAAATCACAAGAGGGATAGCATCAGTGATACACCTTCAATAGCTGCTGGAGTATTAGGGCTGATGGCTCAACTGAGCCCCCTTTTGAAAATTACCATCATTCTAAAAGGTCCCCCTAGCTCCTGAGTTCTCTGTGAGCGTGGTTGAGGACTTCTGAATTAGCCCAAAAGTACTTCCTTCCCTCCCTCATAAGGCTTGCTCCTACTGGCACTCCCCCAACAAACTTTCTGCATGCAGATCTCCATCTAAGAACATATTTCCTAATGAGTACCACCGTAAAACAGAGGTCCTCTAGTGTGATAGAATTTTACTTTTTGTGGACCTAGCAAAGTACCCCTATTTAAACTATACCTTCCATTGGTTTATCTTTTGAAAGCTTTGGAATGTTTTAAATTCTATTACCTAGGGTGGCACCTGTGGCTTAGTGGGTAGGGCACCGGCCCCATATACCAAGGGTGGTGGGTCCAAACCCGACCTTGGCCCGCTAAAACAGCAATGACAACTGCAACAAAAAAAAGCTAGGTGTTGTGGTGGTTGCCTATAGTCCCAGATCCTTGAGAGGCTGAGGCAAGAGAATCACTTAAGCCCAAGAGTTGGAGGTTGCTATGAGCTGTGATGCCATAGCACCCTACTGAGGGCAACAAAGTGAGACTCTGTCTCAAAAAAAAAATCTGTTACCTAAAATGCTTCTGGGAGAAATATCTGAACTTGCTATTAGCCAAAATTTCTGAATGAATGAACAAATGGACCCCATGTTTTCAAATATTTTGTTCCTTTCTTATTTATCAATAATTTCCGATCATAACTTCAACTTAACATGAGTATACCAGTGTTAAAAATGAGCTAACATAATTATTATTTTTGAAAACTACACATATATTTTCTGGAATTTATTGTTAACTTATGCACTCTTATTGCAAAGTAAATGTGTAATGTTTAATCCTGGTTTCTTTTTCAGATATTGAAAATATCACATGGATTCCTATTAGTATCTTCGTGTGCCCCAAGCAGAAGCTACTAGATTCTCTTCCTTTTATTTTAGAAATAAGGAAAGCAGAAAAGAAAAGGAATAGATGCCAAAATGACAGTGTTTCATCAAGAAGACTTCTATCCATGATTATCACACCTATAGATGAATTGAAATACCCTGCTTAAGCAAATATACATTTTTAATTAATTAAGATTCATTGTCTTAGACACAAACTGGTTGTTCTATCCTAACCAGAAAAGAATGTCAAGGCCACAAAATTAGTGCCAACTTATTGACTGGCATCAGTGTTTGAAGTACAGAAAACAATGAGCCCCGCAATGGTTGTGTGACATTTATTAATAAATATGGTTTTTGATTAAGACACATTCTCCACCGACCCTGCTAATCCATAGCAAAACTTTGGGGTGGGAAAACTGGCCTTGGAGCCCTTCACAGCCTGCTTAAAAGCACCTCTTTTCCCTCCCTCCTAGTTAAGACCTTTATTCTCCCAAAGGATCCTGTGCAGTCTGCTACCTGCCCTTTCTTCCTGCCTATGAGGATGAGTCTCCCAAGTCTGAAGTCTGTAAGTAATCCCCAGGTCATTCAAATGCCTAAGATACTTCCTTACAAATATAGATGTAAGGTTCACCTTCTTAGCTATTCTGAGTCTTCCCTAACTCTAGGGTGAGGTCCTGGAAGCAATCACCCCCCAGCGGCTTGGGATGGTGGGCCAAACCTGGGAACCGCCTATCCAAGAACTTCATCCTTAGCCAGAGTTAAAAACCCTATGATTGGGCAGCACCTGTGGCTCAAAGGAATAGGGCCTCAGCCCCATATACCAGAAGTGGCGGGTTCAAACCTGGCCCCAGCCAAAAACTGCAAAAAAAAACAAAAAAACCCTATGATTAGTCGTCTCAAAGGGATTTGTCTCTTTAGAAAGAACCTGCTAGAGAAAGGCAATGCTTAACCCAAAGGAATAAATCAGAGCAAAAAGCAGAGGAGGTATTTTGGGACACTTGGACAATCCGTGTACCTATCAAATCAAACCCTGCAGAAATCATCTACTCTGTCAGCCCTGTGAAATGCAATCAGGCAATTTGTGCTCATCTCACAATGTCAAAAACAAAGGAGGAAAACAAGAGATAGCTGTCTCTCTCTCTCTCTCTCTCTTTCTTCCTCCTCTTTTCATCCCCATCCCTTTCTCACACACGTGCATACACACTATCATAAGATGCTATAATTTATAAAGGAATTGTTCAAAGGACAAAATTAAAGAACTATAAATTAAATGTACAAGGACAAGGAACCTAAAATGGCCTCAATGATAAGCACTGACAAAGGAGGCAGCGGCCGCTTCCTAATGACTAATACCAGACAACAGTCCCCTGCTCAGAAGCTGCGTATGTGCTTCCTAACTGCCCACACTCTGATGCAGACAAACAACACAAGGTCTCAGTACCAGCTGTTAAAAATAAACTGAGCCGTCAGAGGAGAGGCAGTCTTTGCATTGAGGACACACATTGAGGAATTCAGCAACGATTTCAACCCTCCCACCTTCCCATTTCTCATCACTGACCCCCACGCCTGGCACTGAGAACAGCTGCAGTGGCAGTGGACACCATTGTCCCCAGCCCTCCAACCAGTCTCCAGGCTGAATCCAGCCAGAGACGGCTGCTTCAAAGCCCAGCAAAGGACAACCCAGCAAGCCATCCTGCTGAGTTCCCTGTGCGATAGTTATTTTTCCCTTAGATTTTACAGGACAGACGAAGCCAACCAGCTCTGCTCGGGGTGAGAAGTCAAGCACCCATCATTTTCCTGTGTTTTACACGTGGGTTCAATAAATGTCCCTTTAGTTTTCTGAGGATATTTTTCTCACATCTTGAGCTCATAGGTAGTTTAAGGAAAGATTAATCCAACGGCTTGCTGCATTGTACTTACCTCGTTAAAATATTGCATTGGAAGATGTGTTAATACCCTAAAATCCTCCTGATCCTTTTTATTAAGCATTTTAAAGGACTTCTTTAAACAGTGAACAGAGCTGAATATCACAGTTTTCATTTAAGCTCAAGATTCAGTTTGCTCCCAGGGTGCTTACAGTCAAGGTTAGATGGTCCCTGGAGGCGTTCAGGCCCAGGTGTTGGCATCCATAATGTTATTCTGAACTTTTCCAAAGAGAAAAAATGGAAGGGTCTTTTAGAGAAAAATAGCTAACTTGCCCCTAACTCTCCCTCCACCATTCTAAGTGTTCATATAAGATAAAAGCCAAAATAGAAAATTGTGATAAGACATTTATGTCCCAAGCACCGTTCCAATGTAACCAAGGATGTTATTAAGGTGAATGCATTGGCAACACTATCTTACACACGCGGGAACCCAGGCAAACAAGTTGCCTGAGTAACTTGCCTTTAAGCCACCAAAGTCCACTCTGTGGCCATTCAGGTTTTCACCAAGTCCCCAAACCTCTCCCCTACCACAATTCTGTTTTTTTTTTTCTCTTCAAGACCTGTCCCCTATATTCACTCTTCAAACTTAAAGCCAGGCATTCCCTAAAGGGGAGTCAGGAAACTACAGCAGAAAGAACTTTCCTTGGCTTCAAAGAACCCTCTTATTTCCTTCCCTGACTATGTTTCAGCTGAGTGACCTCAGGCACTTCTTCCTGGAAGTTGTTACAAGGATCCTGCAAAATAACATATGTGAAAAGAAAACTATACATTGTAAAATACAGATCAATATTAGTCATAATTACTAATAAAATGTGAGATGAATAGCAATGAAAGAAAACATGACCAGTTCTGAGACAGTACATATATTTGGTGGAAAACCAGGTTATCTCAGCAGTCAAATAAGGTAATAAACACACAAAGATATACTAAGTATAGTATAGACCCAGAACTGGTGATATCGAAAACAGGCATGAATAAATCTTCATGATCATAATTACATCTGTTTAGTATTTAATAGCTGATAGCTCTTTGGTGACGGTATTTATTTTATAACATAAAAGCACCCAACATCAGATATCGTCAAGTGGAGTGTGTGACCCAGGAAAACGATCTCTATGAGCAGTTATGTCCGGGTAGATAGTCACCACAGTGATCTAATTGTAGGCCCTAGAGCAGTGATTTTCAATCAGTGTGCCATGAAAATTTTAAAGATTATTAATTAAATTATTTTCAAAAGAAGTTCAAAGCACAAGCACAGTAAGTGGTTTTTTTTTTTTTACTCCTTTTTTTGGGGGGGTGGGATCAACATGATTTAAGTGTGCTGTGGAAATTTAGCTATAAGTTCAAGAGTGCCAGAAAATAAAAAAGGTTGAAAAACAGGAGTAACTGACTTCATGAAATTATATTGTCAGGGAATAAGAGTAAAGCAGAAATCTCAGAAATATCTCCCCCATCCTCACCCCAGCCCTCGTTTTTAGATGTTTCCGTGACATGGTGGTCCTCGTGTTGTCTGTGTAACTCAAAGATCACCAGGCTGAAAATAAAGGGTATGGAAAGTTCATGCCTGGTTTTCTAGGACCCCTTACATGTAGATCTCAAGATGTTTGCATGGGAGAAGGGATTTCATGAAGGAAAATGGGGAAAGAAGGTTCATCCCATGATAAGAGGATCAAATACTTTGGAAGGTACAGGCTCAAACCTGCTTCCCTAAATAGCCTCTCTAGGACCTCTGTGGCCTACAGAGAACACAAACCAGAGTTGCAAATGTATCAGAGAAGGTATTTTCAGCTGTAAATAGAACACCCAACTAAAAGCTATGATTTAAGCAACACAAATATTTATAATCTCACATAATAATTTAATGTGTCTAGAATATAATAGACTCTTCAGATGTATTAGTTGCTATTATTACTAGTAATAATTATTATTATTACTATCATTATAATGGAAAGTCTAGGCAAGGCACTTCCAAGATTGATTCAACAGCTCAGGGACCCAGGGTTTTTTTTTTTTTTTCCTCTGTGCTCTGGCATTCCCAATAAGATGTTGATGCCTTCCCATATGACCCCATAAAGACTACAATGGTCCCAGGGATCACATACAGACAAATTGTATCTAGAAAAGAAAAGGGGATACTTCCTTTTTTCTAGTAAAAGAGGCCTTTTTCCAAAGCCCTTAGCAGACATCTCTTTGGGTTCCATAAGCCAATGTTAATTGCCTACATACTAGTTGTAAGGAAGGCTAGGAAAAGAGTAACTTGGCATTTTCTGCAGTAAGAGAAGGGTCTGTCTGATAAGGAAAGAGAGAAGGAAGCTCCTGGGAAGGCAACAAAGAGTGTTGGCCATACGAAATATTAGGCTGGTTCTCCCACCAGACACTGCTCAGAAAGGGTGGGAGAGCTATTGTCCTATAATGCTGGGTCTTTATCTGGAGGTAGAGAATTGCCAAGTTGTTATTGGCCAACTTGAGGTTGTCATAAAGAGCTTTAAACTTTGGAGTCAATCTTTCCCTTCTGCTTATCTTAAAAAGAGTCTTTAGGAGAAACAATAAGGGGTCCAGCCACCCTGGCAAGAGATCAGACTATTAGAGGATCAGACCTCCCTGGGCAATGGTAACTTCTGCATGAAGGTTCCAAAAGCAGAGAAGACCACTTTCAGCATCTGTAGAGCCTGTCACAGATGGTCACACAGCTGGGACAGAGCAGCCAATTGCCCAAGAAGAGGGACTCCACAGGAAATCACAGCCATCAGAGGACAGGGATGATCAGCGTTCAGCAGCCATGGGAGGACTTTACGAAGAGAGTGACTGTCACACCATCGTCTTCACTGCCTGGTAAGCTTTAGGGCTGTAGAAAAGGAATTGTACCAACCATTGGTGAAATAGAATGAAGGCATCAATCCCTGGGAAAAAAATATTTCTCTGTAGTTTCAGTCCACTGTGAAAATCACTGGATGTTGAGGCTACCTAGTCCAGACAGCTTATTTTGAGGAAAAAGACATTGAGGGCTGTATTTTTGTAGCTCCAAAGTGAAATATATTCTAGTTTATTTCCAAAATACTCACCCTTAATGGGTGCATATCAGGTGCATATCAGAATTTTGTCTACAGGCCGGCTGAGCAGAATAGGGGGGAATCTAGATCCAGGCAAGCAGTTGGCTGGATGTGGTCTCGGCACCAAGAATCAGAAGGAAGGAAGGACTTGGTGATAGGAATGGCAAACATAAGAGACCACGGCCCCTAGTTAAGAGCTAAGGTTCTAAGATCAAACTGATTACACTTCAAAAGCTGTGTGAACTCTGTCCAACTATTTAACCTCTTCAAACTTCAATGTCCTTACATACAAAAAGGGAATGATGATTGCACCTACTTTAAAGGGTTGACGTGAGGATTAAATGAATTAATATATGTAAATTTCTAGACCATTGCCTTGCATATATAAATATCAACAGCTTATTATTATTAAATAGAAGAGAAGGTTGATGAGAAAACCCAGCCATAACCAGTCTGAAATCAAACAGAATAACTAGATGCCAGTAAGTCAGTTAACAGAGTAACTCAATGTAAGTGACTGGGAGCTGGTAAAGAAAACCTTGGTTGCTGGTAAAGTAACCTTGTTTTACCCATGATATAAGTTTTTTTCTTTCATTAATTGAGCTTCTCTCAGGGTATTTCCCTATGTTGGAAGTAAAACCTCTATAAAACAATCTGAAATCTCTGTGATGTGCAAAGCAAAGAAGCTGGGCTGAGAAGGACTAGATCATTTGCAGTCTTAATCAAAACCCCTGCCCATGTGAATGGGTACAGTCATGTGCTCTATTTAAGCTCCTTATGTTACCTTGAAGAATAAGACCTGTATAATGTGAAGTTGGAAACGAGGACACTAAAAATCTGTGGAACCTGAAAAGACCTGAAAGAGTGGGCTTCCCAAAGAAAAAATGAAGCTCATGAACTGGGAGTTGGCTTGAAAACCAAGGCGATTCTAGATCTCCATTACCTAGTCACCCCCTCAGCCCCAGGAGGCCATGGAGTTCTGCAGTATAATGAGTCAGCTTCTATCTCTCATACTGCTCCAAACAACTACCCATGTCATCTGACTTCCACTGACTCATCACTTTGGTCTACTTATGACTTCTGCTTACTCACAATTCTGTTACTCATGATTCTCCGTGTCCTTTGTAACTTGCTGCCCCCGTTCTTTAGGTTTCTTTTCAGAAATTAATTTCCAATTTAATCACCATTGTTCTTGTTGAACAAAATTCTTATTCCATGACCTCATAGCTTATGAATTGTTCTTAGCCATCTGTTCACATCTGGTTTATTCAACCATGCCATGGTGCCAACACGGATATATTTGCTGAAAGAAGTGCTCAGGGCCTTTCTGCAGCAAGAAAGGAAGGTGGTCATCTACAAGAGGACCACAGAATTTACAGGCATTCTGAAGTCAGCAAGTATCTCAAACTAGAAGCTAGAACTGAGCAGGAAAAAAAATCATTTAGAATCTCAAAACTCAGAAAAGGTTTGAGTTTAGTTTTAATCAAAAAGGACTTTGGCACTTGACTGTGCATTAAAAAAAAAAAAAAAAAAGCTTTAGAGGGCAGGAACACAGACAACGACCAGACTAGGTGTCCAAGTCATGTAGGACACTAGGAGGGAGAAAAGCTACACCAACTTTACATTAGAATAGAGAACTTCGAGGGCTTAATAAAGCACGCTGACACTTGTACTGAGACAGTACGTACTAATGCTGTAACTTACAGAATTTCTTGTTCTTGGGCTATTTGGTTTTTATCCACACATTTTGAATTTTTTTATTCCTTTCTTGTATTTATTTATTTATTTTTGAGACAGAGTCTCACTCTTTTGCCTAGGTTAGAGTACTGTGGCATAGTCATAACTCACTGCAACTTCAAGGTCCTGGACTCAAGTGATTCTCCTGCCTCAAGTCTCCCAAGCAACTGGGACTACAGGTGTGCACCTCCATGCCTAGCTAATCTTTCTGTTTTTTGTAGAGACAGGATCTCATTCTTGCTCAGGCTGGTCTCAGACTTAAATAATCCTCCCTCCTTAACCTCCTAAAGTGCTGAGATTATAAGCATGAGAGCATCATGCCCAGCTTGTTCCTTAGTTTTTAATAGTAATTTGTGAAAATTACACTTCATATTACCAATACAAAGGTCTGGGGGAATGTAAAGTAAGAGTGGTGCATGTCTAGTATGTGTATAAGAAACACAAGAAGGTGAATCTCAGAAACTATATCTCTTGCCCTAGGGTTTGCTCTTTGGAGCTCTTGTTCATTTTGGTTTGTTTTACCCAGCCAAGGGAGGTCTACAGAAACAGCACAACTAAATGTAATGTGGCATCTGGACAGGATACTGGAACAGAAAAAAGATGTTAGGTAAAAAGTAAAGAATTCTGAATAAACTACAGACTTTAGTTAATAATAATGTATTGATGTTGGTTCATTAATTGTAATATAAGATGTTAAAAATAGGGAAACTTGGTGCATGGGTGGGAAGAAAGGCATATGGGATCTCTCCATGATATCTGCCTAATCTTTCTATAATTTCAAAATTGCTCTAAAAATGAAGTCTATTAATAAGAAAAGAAGACCTACCTCTAGCAACACATAATTTAAACACTTACCCAGTCCACTCAAATATCAAGTGATTTAAGACACGTCCAATAGCCCACACTTCTTTATAGAGAAAAAAGATAAATTATGCAAGTAGACACAATGTTAAGATTGTAATTTGTTCAGTCTCCATTTGACCTCGTCAATAGTTATGTAGTCAACCCATAGTTTTTTATTCTTCAAAATGCTACTGTAACTTACTACTATTGTTTGAATGTGTTTCCAAAAGTTCATCTGTTGGAAACTTAAACCCCAATGCAACAGTGTTGAAAGGTGGTACTTTTAAAAGATGATTAGGTCCTGAGGGCCCTGCCCTCTTAAATGAATCAATGTCTATACCTCAGGAATGGATTTGTTATAAAAGAGTGAATTGAGCCCTCTCTTGTGCTCTCTAGTGCTCTCTTGCCCTTCTGCCTTCCACCATGGGATGACACAATGAGAAGGTCCTTGCCAGATGCTGATGCCATGTTCTTGAACTTCTCAGCCCCTGGAACCATGAGGCAAATAAATTTCTATTTATTATAAATTATATACTCAGTGGTATTCTGTTATAGCAACATTGAATGGATGACCACTTACCATCAGAACAAAAATTAATCAGGGAAGCTGCATCCTGTAATTCTAATCCCATGACTCTAAACTTCAAATGCTAACATGATGGGCTACTTAACTGAAAAAAATAAGAACATAAAGTGCCAAACAGGTGGTACTTGACAGAGGGCTGGAACAGAACAGTGAGTTCTTCATAACAAGAAAACTTCTAATAAGAGCCATTTTAGACATAATCAGCTCAGAAAAGAAACTCAGCAGAACAGAATGAACATTCTAATTCAATTTATATTATTATATTGATGATGCATTTATATGGTACATTTTTTGCCAAGGCTGTCAGGCACATTAGGCTAAGTTCTGCACAACAGAATCCAGAATATTGAGTAGAAGAACTGCACTGTAAAATTCCTCACCTTCAAAAGTCTTCAAGGAAATTCACAAAACCACATGTTTTGGTAGATTTAAGTTAGAAATTACAGCTGCCTTGGGAGAAACATTCGTCAAGGTTTTACTTCTCATTTCTTCCAACTGGTTATTGGAGGAGAACTGCTGTTATCAGTTTAGCAGTTTGGATGGCTGAAGATGGAAAAGTAAAAGCCTAGCTTGGTGCCCTATGGTTTGAATGCTTGTGTCCCTTCGACATCCATATTGAAACTCAATCCTCATTGCAACAGTATTAAGAGGAGGAGCCTTTAGGAGGTGATTAGGTCATGGAAGTCTGCTCTCATGAAATGGGATTAGTGCCCTAATAAAAGGGCTCAAGGGAGTGAGTTTATCCTCCTTGCCTTCCTGCCTTCTGCCATGTAAAAACGCAACAACAAGGTGCCACCTTGGAAGCAGAAAGAGAGCCCTCAGCAGACATTAAAGCTGCCCACCCCTTCATCTTGGACTTTTCCAGCCTTCAGAACTAAGAGAAATTTTTGTTGTTTATGAATTAACTAGTGTAAGGTGTTTTGTTACGGCAGCAGGAACAGACAAAGATAATGTTGGACACAATGGGAAGCCTCTTATAGACTCTAAAGACAATGGTGAATCAATGATGGCAGCCTATGCAGAGTCCCCTACTGCTGCCCTACCTTGCTGCTTGTTTCAGGGTATACATTTCTATCTTTATCAAGACTATCTCGATGAACAAAAATGCACATGAATCCACTGGGGTAAATGGGATTTTTATTAAAACACACACACATGCATTCCTCCCCACACAAACATACATAATTTTATAGATGTGCTAAAAGCCAGAAATAAAATAGAGTTGGAACAGGAGGGTTAGAATGCCAGGTTCCTCAGAAGGTCCCTGGGTCTCTCAGCTCTACTCCCCTCTGGCCATGTGCCCTTGCCCCTGTGTCCCCTCTGTAGGTGGCTTTCTGGGCTTATTTCAGGCCTCTCTTCTCTACCATATAGCAGTCTCATGTGTCTTTGACTGATCATAGTGCCAACTCTGGATCCTGCTCTGTATGACCTTTCAATTCAGACACTCATCTTTTGGCTCTGGCTGTCAGGTGCTCAATTCCAGACCCTCAGGGGGACTTTCTAGCACAGATGGGGTCTCATGAAATACAGCACATCTACCTCTTCCAGGAACTGAAGGCCACCAAGAGTGGGGTCTTAAAGAATGAAATGTGAGAAAAAAGGAAGTAATTAACTTGTCAGCATTCCCTCCTCCCCCTTAAAAGCTAATTAATTTCTATTACTATACTAATAACATATGTACCTTATTTTTAAAAAATGGAAAACGAAGACTCTCAAACACATTTTAAATGCCTATTATCCCACTACCCAAATATAACCACTACAAACATTTTAACACAATCTTTCAGTATTTTAAAATATATGTATATTCATAACTACAATAACACTTTT
This sequence comes from Nycticebus coucang, assembly GCF_027406575.1. Taxonomy (NCBI): domain Eukaryota; kingdom Metazoa; phylum Chordata; class Mammalia; order Primates; family Lorisidae; genus Nycticebus; species Nycticebus coucang. The sequence continues at coordinate 67,326,376 of NC_069792.1, read as the reverse complement.
GATATAAAACAGAATCACTTTATGCACACCACTATAAAATATGTTCTTTCACTTAAAAGTTTACACGCTGTGGCAAGAGGATTGCTTGAAGTCAAGAGTTCAAGACCAAATAGGAGATTAAAGATGGCGGCCAAGTAATAGCTTCCCTGTAACTGGGAACAGCAAGTCTGGGGAGACAAGAGTCCAGGCATCTCTGGCCGGTGGGATCTGCTTATAATCATCCCTTTGAGGATACAGGGAGCCAGCAAGGGACTTCTGGACCCCAAGAGGAGGACAAAAACAGTGGAAAACTGGCAAGTGGTTGCATGTGTTCGATTGACCTAATCACGCCGGCAACCATAAGTACAAGCAGCAATGAGACTGCAAACCGGAAAGGCCTTACCTGTGAACTGTTTCAGTGTTCTTGGACTTGACACTCAGTTGAACTGCCTTGGGGAGAGCTTGAGCAGGAGTGTGGAGAACTTTGGGCATTGTCTGGGGCCCCAGACTGAGCCACTGAGCTGGGCGCAGGAAGCCATTGTGAAAGAACTGCCCTGGCAAGCTTCGCCCTCAGGGTCTCAGAGCAAGGATTGGGCTGGTCAAAGTAACCTACTGACTGAGCAGCCTAAAGACGGGGACTGAGCTGCCTTACAACCTTAATCCTTAGGGGCAGAGTGAGACAGTTTTGGCACACTGGAGCCTTGGGCTGTTGCCCTGGGTAGAGTGCTGTGACGTCACAGCTCATAGCAACCTCAAACTCCTGGGCTTGAGCCGCCCAGAACTCCGTAAGAGCTGTGCAGCAACCCCCGACCAGTGACCCGCACCCACTGGGCCTCCACATTCCCTGACTAGGAACTGCGGGAGCCACACAACCCTGCGTCCTCCCTCCTGTGTCCTCCCAGCTTCCACACTAGCCCGTTCGTCTGGACAGGGACTCTGGTAGCTGCGTGACCTTTGGAGCCCTCCCTGCCTCTGCGCAGAGCTCTTCTCCTGGCCAGAGACTGCTGGAGCCTTGGGCTCTCTGTGCCAAAGTCACTGGGCGCCTGGCACTCCCAGGACTGTGTGCACCACCCCCAGCCCTGTTGCTGGATCTCGGTGTGTCACAAACCGGAGCTGCTTCCACAACCAGAACTCCCTAGCTAGAGCAGCCCCAGAGGAACTACACAGGGACACTCCCTACAAAGATCCAGCAACAATAGAATGATCCCGCTGGGCTCTAATCTTGTAGAGACACCTGCCCACTTTGAGGACGGCCAGAGGCAACGGTGAAAAACAGTCATGAGGCAAAATCAACAGAAAAACTCTGGCAATACGAATAATCAGAGTAGATCAACTCCCCCAAGGATCAATGGGGCAGAAACAGCACAAGACCCCATGTACAAACAAATAGCTGAGATGTCAGAAATTGAATTCAGGATCTGGATAGCAAATAAGATTGAATTAGAATTCCAAAAGTTATCTCAAGAATTCAGTGGATTCAAAGACCAAATGACGAAAGATTTCAACACATTGAGACAAGAAGTTGCATCCCTCAAAGATCTGAGAAACACAGTAGAATCCCTCAGTAACAGAATGGAGCAAGCAGAAGAAAGGATTTCTGACATCGAAGACAAAGCTTTCGAATGCTTCCAAACTCTCAAAGAAGAAGAGAAATGGAGAGCAAGAACAGACCACTCTCTCAGAGAGCTCTCAGATAATTTGAAGAAAACCAATATTCATCTTATAGGGATCCCTGAAAGTGATGAAGTGGCTTCACAAGGTACAGAGTCTCTTCTCCATGAGATTATGAAGGAGAACTTTCCAGACATGCCAAGAGATTCCGAAATTCAGATAGCAGACAGTTTCAGAACTCCAGCACGACTCAACCCAAATAAGACATCCCCCAGACACATCATAATCAATTTCACTAAAGTTAATATGAAGGAGAAAATTTTGAAAGCTGCCAGACGAAAGAAAACCATTACCTACAAGGGGAAGAATATCAGAATAACTGCAGCTCTCTCTGCTAAAACCTTTCAAGCTAGAAGAGGATGGTCATCGACTTTTAATCTCCTAAAACAAAATAACTTTCAACCCAGGATCCTGTACCCAGCTAAACTGAGCTTCATTTATGACAGAGAAATTAAATACTTCAATGACATTCACATGTTGAAGAAATTTGCTATAACTAAGCCAGCTCTCCAGGATATTCTCAGACCTATCCTCCATAAAGACCAGCATAATCCTCCACCACAAAAGTAAACTCACCCAGAAAATTTTGATCAAATTCCAATTTCCACAGTTGCAAAAGGATTAAAAATGTCCACTGGACTCTCCAAAGGCTTATCAATACTCTCAGTTAATGTGAATGGTTTAAACTGTCCTCTAAAGAGGCACAGGTTGGCTGACTGGATATAAAAACTCAAGCCAGATGTCTGCTGCCTACAAGAATCGCATCTTACATTAAAAGACAAGTATAGACTCAAGGTAAAGGGATGGTCATCTATATTCCAGGCAAATGGAAAGCAGAAAAAAGCAGGCGTTGCAATCCTGTTCACAGACGCAATAGGCTTTAAACCAACCAAAATAATTAAGGATAAGGATGGACATTTCATATTTGCTAAAGGTAATACTCAATATGATGAGATCTCTATTATTAATATTTATGCACCCAACCACAACGCACCTCAATTTATAAGAGAAACTCTAACAGACATGAGCAACTCAATTTCCTCCACTTCCATAGTAGTTGGAGATTTTAACACCCCTTTAGCAGTGCTGGATAGATCCTCCAAAAAGAAGCTAAGCAAAGAAATTTTAGATTTAAACTCAACCATTCAACATCTGGACTTAACGGACATCTACAGAACATTTCATCCCAACAAAACTGAATACACATTCTTCTCATCAGCCCACAGGACATACTCCAAAATCAACCACATCCTGGGCCACAAATCTAACCTCAGAAAATTTAAAAAAATAGAAATTATTCCTTGCATCTTCTCAGACCATCATGGAATAAAAGTTGAACTTAATAACAACAGGAACCTGCATACCCATACAAGAACATGGAAGCTAAACAACCTTATGCTGAAGGATAGATGGGTTATAGACGAGATTAAGAAGGAAATCACCAAATTTTTGGAACTAAACAACAATGAAGACACGAATTACCAGAACCTCTGGGATACTGCAAAGGCAGTCCTAAGAGGGAAATTTATAGCACTGCAAGCCTTCCTCAAGAAAACGGAAAGAGAGGAAGTTAATAACTTACTGGGACATCTCAAGCAACTGGAGAAAGAAGAACACTCCAACCCCAAACCCAGCAGAAGAAAAGAAATAACCAAAAACAGAGCAGAGCTAAATGAAATTGAAAACAAAAGAATTATACAACAGATCAATAAATCCAAAAGCTGGTTTTTTGAAAAGATCAATAAAATAGATAAACCTTTGGCCAACCTAACCAGGAAAAAAAGAGTAAAATCTCTAATTTCATCAATCAGAAATGGTAATGATGAAATAACAACAGACCCCTCAGAAATTCAAAAAATCCTTAACGAATACTACAAGAAACTCCACTCTCGCAAATATGAAAATCTGAAAGAAATCGACCAATACCTGGAAGCACGCCACCTACCAAGACTTAGCCAGAACGAAGTGGAAATGTTGAACAGGCCTATATCAAGTTCTGAAATAGCATCAACTATACAAAATCTCCCTAAAAAGAAAAGCCCAGGACCAGATGGCTTTACATCAGAATTCTACCAAACCTTTAAAGAAGAACTAGTAACTATACTACTAAACCTCTTCCAAAATATAGAAAAAGAAGGAATATTACCCAGCACATTCTACAAAGCAAACATCACCTTGATCCCCAAACCAGGGAAAGACCCAACAAGAAAAGAAAATTATAGACCAATATCACTAATGAATATAGATGCTAAAATACTCAATAAGATCCTAACAAACAGAATCCAACAACACATCAAGAAAATTATACACCATGACCAAGTCGGATTTATACCAGGGTCTCAAGGCTGGTTCAATATACGTAAATCTATAAATGTAATTCAACACATAAACAAACTTAAAAATAAAGACCATATGATTCTTTCAATTGATGCAGAAAAGCTTTTGATAATATCCAGCATCCCTTCATGATCAGAGCACTTAAGAAAATTGGTATAGAAGGGACATTTCTTAAACTAATAGAGGCCATCTACAGCAAACCCACAGCCAATATCGTATTGAATGGAGTTAAATTGAAATCATTTCCACTTAGATCAGGAACCAGGCAAGGTTGCCCATTGTCTCCATTGCTCTTTAACATTGTAATGGAAGTTTTAGCCATTGCAATTAGGGAAGAAAAGGCGATCAAGAGTATCTACATAGGGTCAAAAGAGATCAAACTTTCACTCTTCGCAGATGATATGATTGTATATCTGGAAAACACTAGGGATTCTACTACAAAACTTTTAGAAGTGATCAAGGAATATAGCAATGTCTCAGGTTACAAAATCAACACCCATAAATCTGTACCCTTTATATATACCAACAATGACCAAGCCAAACAAACAGTCAAGGACTCTATTCCTTTCACAGTAGTGCCAAAGAAGATGAAATATTTGGGATTATACCTAACAAAGGACATGAAAGATCTCTACAAAGAGAACTATGAAACTCTAAGAAAAGAAATAGCCGAAGATGTTAACAGATGGAAAAACATACCATGCTCATGGCTGGGAAGAATCAACATCGTTAAAATGTCCATACTGTCCAAAGCAATATATAATTTTAATGCAATTCCTATTAAAACTCCATTGTCATATTTTAAAGATCTTGAAAAAATAATACTTCATTTTATATGGAATCAGAAAAAACCTCGAATAGCCAAAACATTACTGAGCAATAAAAACAAAGCAGGAGGAATCACGCTACCTGACCTGAGACTGTACTATAAATCCATAGTGATCAAAACAGCATGGTACTGGCACAAAAGCAGAGAAGTAGATGTCTGGAACAGAATAGAGAACTAAGAGATGCATCCAGCTACTTACCGTTATCTGATCTTTGACAAGGCAATTAAAAACATTCAGTGGGGAAAAGATTCCCTATTTAACAAATGGTGCTGGGTAAACTGGCTGGCAACCTGTAGAAGATTGAAACTGGACCTACACCTTCCACCATTAACTAAGATAGACTCTCACTAGATTAAAGATTTAAACTTAAGACATGAAATTATAAAAATACTTGAAGAAAGTGCAGGGAAAACTCTTCAAGGAATCGGCCTGGGTGAATATTTTATGAGGAGGACTCCCCAGGCAATTGAAGTGGTATCAAAAATACACTACTGGGACCTGATCAAACTAAAAAGCTTCTGCACAGCCAAGGACATAGTGAGTAAAGCAAGGAGACAGCCCTCAGAATGGGAGAAAATATTTGCAGATTATACCTCCGATAAAGGTCTAATAACCAGAATCCACAGAGAACTCAAACATAGTAGCAAGAAAAGAACACGTGACCCCATCTCAGGGTGGGCAAGGGACTTGAAGAGAAACTTCTCTAAAGAAGATCAACGTATGATCTACAAACACATGAAAAAAAGCTCATCATCCTTAATCATCAGAGAAATGCAAATCAAAACTACTTTGAGATATCACCTAACCCCAGTAAGAGTAGCCCACATAACAAAATCCCAAAACCAGAAATGTTGGCGTGGATGTGGAGGAAAGGGCACACTTCTACACTCCTGGTGGGAATGCCCACTAATACGTTCCTTCTGGAAGGACATTTGGAGAACACTTAGAGACCTAAAAATAGACCTACCATTCGATCCTATAATTCCTTTACTAGGTTCATACCCAGAAGACCAAAAGTCACAATATAACAAAGACATCTGTACCAGAATGTTTATTGCAGCCCAATTCATAATTGCTAAGTCATGGAAGAAGCCCAAGTGCCCATCGACCCACAAATGGACTAGCAAATTGTGGTACATGTATACCATGGAATATTATGCAGCCTTAAAGAAAGATGGAGACTTTACCTCTTTCATGTTTACATGGATGGAGTTGGAACATACTCTTTTTAGCAAAGTATCTCAGGAATGGAAGAAAAAGTATCCAATGTACTCAGCCCTACTATGAAGCTAAATTATAGCTTTCACATGAAGACTATGACCCAACTATAGCACAAGACTATGGGGAAAGGGCCAAGGAAGGGGAAGGGAGGGGGGAGGTTTTGGTGCAGGGAGGGTAAAATGTGCATCTATGGTGCATCTTAGAATGGGTACAGGCGATTGCACTAATGTACACAGCTATGATTTAACAATAAAAAAAAAGAAAAGGAAAAAATAAATAAAAAATAAAAAAATAAAGAGGGCAACATAGCAAAGACCCCCATCACCATAAAATTAAAAAAAAAAAAAGTCAACTATGGCAACTCAGGAGGCAGAGGCAAGAGGATTTCTTGAACCCAGGAGTTCAAGACTGCAGTGAGCTGAGTGCACCACTGCCTTCCACCCTGTCTCTCTCTCTCTCTCCCTCTCTAATATGTGTGTGTGTGAATATATTGGATATATTTCCATGCCCATGAGTGTAAGTCAATATCATTTTTAATCACTGCATAACATTCATTTTTATGAACGTGCCATAATTTAACTAGGTACCTCTTTTTAATGTTAAACTTGTTTCAGTTTTTTTCTTGTTTTAAAAAACAGCAAAACACTCAGTTCCACATTTTTACACACATCTAAGTATGATCTGAAACTTTCTGTCCAGTGGATTTGCTTCCATAGAACGCAAGAGACATATGTCCAGAATACTTGGCACAAATGTTTTTCTGATACACATTTCCATAGATACCATATCCATATGATGTGCCAGTTTCTCCATATCTTAGGTATTATCATTCTCTTTTAATTTCCTCAGTTTCTCCTTAACTACCTCATTTCCCCCTAACTTGCCATTTATGTGGCAACTCGGGCTGAAGTCATGTGGGTTACAGCTCCCTGTAGACCAAAGATACTGCATCTGTGACTCTCCTTGGCCAAATGTTTCATTTGAGAGAGCATTATTTTCCTTCTGACCTTTTTCTTCCTCGTTGTCTTTGTAACTTGCTAAAACATTTGTGTTGAGCATCTGCCCAACCTTTATCAGCTGGGATGAATACAAGAGTGTAGCTTCCCTTTTCTGTTTAAAGCTGTGAAATATACCATTTCCAGGTTTATCCTAGATAATCTACGGTATGTACATTATTGGTCAAAGAGCTCAGACATATCTGCTGGTGAAAATTGACAGTCTGGTAAAATTCTGAAGGCTTTATGCTGAATTGGGTTTTGCCACGCTGTTACTTGTTTTTTGTACAGGAAAAACACTTATTCATTCAGCTACCTGTTCAATAACAAGTTATTTTAAGGTTTTTTTAAATAAAGGAAAACATGTATTGATTATAGGAATTTTCTCAAATACAGAAAAGAAAAAAAGCCAAATCATCTGTAATTATATAACCCAGAGGTAATTAATAGGTACCACATATTTATTTCTGTTTTCTGAATATGTTCACTGTAATCCCAAATAATACTTGCCAAATAATCAGTTTCAAAGGGGTCTTTGAATGCTGAAAAACATCTTTTGATTGGTTGTTTGTTAAAAACGAATGATGATACTTAATCACTAGGAAGGGAGAACAATAAACATCTGGGCAGTGAAAAAAGAGAAAAGAAGAGAAGTAAAAAAGAGAAAAGGAAAGGAAAGGGGAGGGGAGGGGGAGGGGAAGAAGAGGCGGAGGAGAGGAGAAGGGACAGAGGAAAGGATGGAAGGAAGTGAAAGGAAGGAAGAAGGGAAAGGAGGAAAGAAGGGAGGGAAGAAGAGAGGAAGGGAGAGAAGGAGGGAAGGAAGGTGGGAAGGAGGGAGAAAGGGAATTATACAGGATCTAAACTTAAGAAAACTACACACACAAGAGGAGAATGAGCCTGGGTTTATAAATAGCAAAGTAAAGGATAAATATTGGAGAAAAGGAGGGAAGGGGCTAGCATCAGACAGATCCTTTTAATCAGGACTCTTTTAAGCAAGTGACAGGATACATGAAAAGGGGGGAATTATCTGGAAGCATGCTTAGCATATCCCTAGTAACTAAAGGAAAGATTAAATAGCCAAATCCATGCAGAGTTAAACCATAGCTCGCAAACAACAGAAACCAGGACTCAAATACCACTGAGATTCTTTTCCACGCATGTTCTGTCCTTGCTTTTCTCCCCAGGGCACATATCTCATACCCCCTACAAAGCAGCTGACTCTATATGATAGAAAATATACAAAACATAATGCCAAGAGTTGGCAAGCTTCCATCCCCACAACCTGAGAGGAGCTTCCTCTCCTAAGGGCCATTTAGGAAAACTCCAGGGATTACTTTGATTTGCCCACTTTGGATAATTACGGTATCTGTGGCAAGATAGGCAATGTGAAATAAGAACATGTGGCTCTCTCTAGAACCACATGACTAGAATAGAGAAAGAAAGAAAGAAAGAAAGAAAGAAAGAAAGAAAGAAAGAAAGAAAGAAAGAAAGAAAGAAAGAAAGAAAGAAAGAAAGAAAGAAAGAAAGAAAGAAAGAAAGAAAGAAAGAAAGAAAGAAAGAAAGAAAGAAAGAAAGAAAGAAAGAAAGAAAGAAAGAAAGAAAGAAAGAAAGAAAGAAAGAAAGAAAGAAAGAAAGAAAGAAAGAAAAAACGAAATGAAACAAAGAAAAGAAAGAAAGTTTCCTCCAGAAGGGTAGATGAACTAGAGATACTCACTACTCTTCTGAAAGATTCTTAACTGTTCAGGAGATAACAGCAGATCATTGTAGCTTCCAGTATCCCTAGAAAAGCATAAAACAGGCAGGGTCCTCCATGTCCATGTACTAACCTCTCCCAGCACCTCCTTTGTTTGACGATTCCCTTTAATTCCTGGCAATGGCCTTCACTCCCCTGGCATAGTCCCAATAAACACCGAATGCCCAGAAAAGCAAATTCCCCCAAGGCCAATTTAAGTATTTTCTTGCTCAGGAGTCCCTTACAAGTCTCAGACTTTTGAAACTGATCCCCCACTGCCACAGCTCATTGAACAAGCCAAACCAGTGAGGACATTTGCAAAGCATGGAGCATCAGGAGCAGAAGGGCACTGCTGGGTGGGAGGAGTTTGTGTCAGAGCCTAGTGTAATTACCCTTGAGATGAGCAAATACATTAAAAGTCAGGGTGACATTGGAAAGAGAAAAACCATTCTTACCTCTGGAATAAGGAGCCATGGTTCCAGATGCATTTAATTTGTCTTCAGAAAACACTGTGTACCCAACTCTAATTTTTTATTTTTTTCTTCCAATCTCAGAGAACCTTGTCTCCCATTCATTTATCTAGTACTCTTTGAATGAGTTAAGTAAGATTTTTCTTAAAGACATTTCGACTATTTCTATTGCCCAACTTTTATAAACAGGCTATCTCTCTAGTCCATCTGTCTTGCTAGATTGTAAATTCAGTGAGAGCAAGGAATCTGCTTGAGGCAGTTTCATATTTCTGCCTCTCCTCCTCCCAGCTCTTGATGCAGCATGGCTAGTTTGGCTCACTAAATATTTGTTAAGTTGGCCCAGCTCTGTGCCTCACATCTATAGTCCTAGCACTCTGGGAAGCCAGGTGGATGGATTGCTTAAGCTCAGGGGTTCAAGACCAGCCTAAACAGGGCACGGGCCCCATATACCGAGGGTGGCAGGTTCAAACCCAGCCCCAGCCAAACTGCAACAACAGCAACAACAAAAAAAATAGCCGAGTGTCCTGGCAGGTACCTGCAGTCTTGCTATGTGGACGGCTGAGACAAGAGAATCACCTAAGCCCAAGAGCTGGAGGTTGCTGTCAACTGTGATGCAATAGCACTCTACCAAAGGCGACAAAGTGAGACTCTGTGTCCAACAAAAAAAAAAGACCAGCCTAAACAAAAGCATGACCACATCTCTACTAAAATAGAAAAACTAGCTGAGCATCATGTCAGATGCCTATCGTCCCAGCTACATGAGAGGCTGAGGCAAGAGGATTGCTTGAACCCAAGAGGTTGCTGTGAGCTATGGCACTATGGCACTCTATCCAGGGTGACAAAGTGAGACAGTCTCAAAAAAAAATTGTTAAATTGAATCAATACATACTCACAATGTATTGGGACATAACAATATGCCTGCAGTAAAAAAAAAAAAAAAGCTGAAAATACATTCTATAAATAAGATTTTGCTAATCCACCCTTTCAATCACTTTTTAAGTTGTATTCAATTCATTTCAACAAATATTTACTGAATACAACTCAATGTGCTAGGCACTCACAGCGTCTGTTCTCTAAAGTTATCACTCCTTCTCCAAAAAGATGGGAGCTCCCAAAGAAAAGTTAGACTGCTACAAAAATAAGGAGTAGGCAAACTAAAATGTAAATATTATTTGCTGACAAGATGTGGGGGGACCAAGCTGACAGCCCCAGAGCCCTTCGGTGACTCTTGCAACAAGGAACCCAACAGGATAAACCTTGCTGTTGCTGTTGTTGCTGTTTTAAGAACAAGCAGAGTGACTCAGAAGGAAAATGTTTGGTTGGTTGTTCTGTTTTGGTTTTTTTGTTTGTTTGTTTTTTTCCTCCATCATGTTCTCCAGAGGAGGGCATGGAAAGTTTCTCTACTGAAGAGTCACAGTCAGGAACAATGTGGAGCCACTGCCGTGTATTAAGTGGATCATTCAGGAACTGTTTTGCAGACCACTGAAAACTCCACTGTGCTTAATTGCACATTCGGACAGTTAATAGCATTGTCCAAGGTGTGTGTGTGTGTGTGTGTGTGTGCACGTGTGTGATTCCATTTTTTAAGAGTTTGTTTAGGTGGGTTTTTTTTTTTCATTTGGCAAAAGCAATTTTTGTTTTATTTTGTTTTGTTTTAACTCAGTGTCATATGCAATGCCAAAAAAGGAGTCTTTTTCATTTTCCCCAAATATGACACTCTCCATATTGAAAAAATCTCACGGTAAAAGTAGCAAAGCCAATCCGAAAAGAAAGTCAAACCACTAGCATATCTAGCTCCAGAAATTCCATGGGGCTGAGTTTTTGCTTCTCAGTCATCCTGGAGATAAATGGATATGACAGAAGATATGATATGAAGAAGGGAAATATGGTATTCAAGAGACCTGTCACCTATCTCTGATCACTCCCAACAGACCTTGAACCTAGGGAAGGGTAAACAGAACCATTAGTCTAACCAGCATCTCACTTTTGAATTTTATCACTACCTCCCCTGGGGACTGGCCACTCTTTGCCTGAATTATATACAAAGGAAGCAACAATTCCTGCAGCCTCTTCTCCCCTAATCACTTCAAAGAAATGACTGTCTTTTATGATCTTGCCATCAGAAAAAATACAGAATTTAAAATACCAATGAGAAACAGCAAGATTTTATATACATTACGTAATGTATAATTACATTATAATGTAATTACATTATAATGTAATTACATTATAATGTAATGTATAATGTATACATTACGTAATGTATAATGTATACATTACGTAATGTATAATGTATACATTACGTAATGTATAATGTATACATTACATAATGTATAATGTATAATCAGAATATTTTCTTCCTCTGATTAGATTATCTGTAGCTACACGTGGAAGCCCCTAATTTAGGCCCTCAACTATTTTGATGCTTTATTTCTTCATTCTAAAATTCCCTTTTCCTCTCTCCTTAGTTAGACCTTTTCTGTCCCATTTTCCAATTCTTCAACTTTTCTTATATGCTTCTTGAAATATTTCCTTAAATTTATCTTCCAGCCCTTCTATTCATCTTTTTCTTTCTGTGAATATTTCCCATTTCTATTATAAAAACTCTTTTTTGGACTGTGTGTATTTCTTATTATACTACACTGTTTTATTTCATTGCTTAACACAAAGGTACCATCATACCATTCAGCAGAGCAGAATCACAAAGCATTCCTTTATGCAGTCTCTAGGGAGAATCAATTTCTTTGTCCTCTCCACTGTCTAGAGGCCACTCACACTCTTGGTCCCAGGCCCTCCTTTTTTAATAGTCAAACTAGCAAGAGCAATCAAGTTCTTCTCATACTATCTCTCCACTCTTCCCTCTCCCACCTCCCTCTTCCACTTACAAAGACCCTTATGATTACATTGGGCCCACATGGATAATATAGGCTAATTTCCCATCTTGAGGTCTATTGATTAGCAATCTTAAATTCCAACTGCAACCATAATTCTCCTTTGCCATGTAACCTAACATATCCATATAGACTGAAGATTAAGATGTGGACATCTTTGATAGCCACTGTTTTGCCTACCATAATATCTTGGTCCTCAATTGTGCTTAGGATGTCAGTAAATCCAGAGACCCTGGGATTTATTCCCTTCCTAAACTAAACCTCCTGTCTTCTCTGAGTGTGGTAAGGAGAGAGTGGCAATTAATGACTGGGCAGACTGGGAGACAGGCTATGAGGGCCTCACTGCAATGCTCCTCAAAGAGAATGTCAATGAATCCTCCTGTTTATATCTCCGATTTGACTGTCCCACTTCTACAAATACCTGGCATAATACCAAATATCGTAATTCCTGAGACTAGAAGATCCTGTAGATTACCTTAGTATGTTGGGTTGCTTCTTGGCTTTGTCCGCTGCAAGCTCAGGATTCAGCTTTCCTCAGAGTCTATAAGTCAACTCATTCATTTTCTGTCCAGTTTCCATATCCCATTATTACTATCTTTTCTTCTGTTCTCTTTGTCCTTGTGGGTTCATATACCTTTAAGGCAGATTGACTACAGAAATATCTGAAATTAATCCCCTCCTTATATTCATGCCCCTTCCAATGTACATTTTCAGCTCTTCTAACTAAGAGGCAGGGCCAATTTTCCCATTCTTTAAAGGTAAACAGGCTTTGTGATTTGTTTCAACCAAGAGAATGAGGCAGAGGTGACAATGTGTCAGGACCCAGGATAGATCTCAGGAGACCTTACACATTTTTATGTCTTTTGGAGTATCCCCTTCTCCATATGGACACGCCTGATCTCTCCCGACCAGGAGTGGGAGAGTGAGTCAGCTCAGAGGCCCCAGCTGAGGCCCCAGAGATGTGGGAGTCCACCAAGATCAGCGAAGCTACACTTGACCTAAAGGTGAGTGCAGATACATGAAGGAGACCTGCTGAGACCAAAACTTCATTTATTTGAGACCAGCTCACACTGCTGATCCACAAAATCTGAGCTAAATAAATGATTGTTCTAAGCCACTTTATTTTGACAGTACTTTGTCATGCAGCAAAAGTTAACTCATACTGCCTTTAAAAATCTCTTTACTCATATTGATTAAAAATTCAGGGGTTGAATGCAGATCACAAAATAAGATCTGTTCCATGGGGAACCAAAGAAGTATATGTAGATATCACATCAAAATTTAGGAATTTATTTCTGAATTCACTCAATTTTTATAAAGCAATAACTTTGTCTAAGGCACAGCTGACATAGCTTTTGGTTTATAATGATTCCTGCAGATTAGAAAAGTGGTTGCCATGATGATACTTAATATTCCATGTGAAGCACATTTTTATCCTTGATTCCTACAAATAGAAGACATTCTCTATCTTTCCTTATCTTGCACCCCGCCCCAGCCATACCCTTTCATGATATTCTTAAATAGAAAGTTCTTTACCATCGGAGTTACAGGTTAGTATAGAATACAATTTTGAAATGTAACCAGTTGACATCACATTAAAATCAGTTCTACTAATGTCCATTTTTGCTGATTTTTTATCAATAGCCCATTTAAAATGGTATAAATAGTCTCTGTCTAAACTGGGGAAAAGATAACAGAATACTAGTATGTAGTTCTTAGGTCAATGTTTCAAATAATGGTAGGTATTAAGATCCAAAATCTTAATTTACATTTCCAGATATATACAATGCCTTGCTTTGTTGGCATTCGTTAATTGGTTTTATTTTTATAACTCTTCAAACGTTATAACTGAATAGTTATTTTCCAAGTTTGCTTATAAAAGAAATCATTTGAGATATTTTAGTGAGTCATTCAGCAGCACAACAAGCCTTCCAGATATTGAAAGAAGATTGCCATGTCTTTGGCTCTGATTGTCAAACCAAAGCAGGGCATAGCTCTCACCAATACAATAATTATCCCATTCCAATTATGAGGCCCAGAAATATAATCATCATTACATGGAAGCTTTTAATATTTTTTTCTCAGCACTTAGCTGTTGTTAACTGAGTTAACAATTAAATGTGCTTATTTTAGCCCTAAATTCAGTGATAATAGCTGATTCACAGCCTTTGTAGGCAGCATAAAAGGCTTCTGAGCAATATATAGTGAACAATAAAAGTAAAAGAATGCAATCATCTTGAGACCTTGTTTATTAATGGATTTGGTGCTTCTTTTGCATCCATCAATGATCATTACCACTTCCTACATAAAACAAAAAGCCAATATTTTGGATAAAGCAACTTCACAAGCACATATGAAATATGTACCATGTGGAAAACATGGAAGACCCAAGTCTGAGTAAGAACACACACTAAAATATGGTAAAGAAGATAGACTATGAAAAGAGGCCAAACAGGAAATCGATGAATGCTGATAAAAGCTAGTATTTTTGAGAGCTTACTATTTTATATGCTCTCAATAATCCTATTACGCAGATACTATTATTATTCCCACTTTGCAGATAAGGCAAGTGAGAATTAGAGAGATTACATAACTTTCCTAATATTACATAGCTAGAATGAGATGGAGCTGGGGCTGATCTCTAAAGCCCAGACTCTTAACCACTGCACTACAGATTCCATACTAAAATGAAGCTGTGTGCATGCTGATTTCAATGGAATCTGGCCTTCTCTAATTTCCTCTAGTAACTCTAAAATTGTCACACAAGACATGAAAATTATTATTCAGGTGTAAGTGGATGCACATGTGAAATTATATTTTCCTTTAAAAAATTATTTGTCTTGGTATATCTTATTTTCTAGTAGTTTGCTTTTCACCTTTTGCTTTTTTTCTTTATCTGACTTCATTTTTCTAAAATACCTATGTCAGTGGCATATTTAAGTAATTAGTTAAAGAATGATTTGCTTTTATGATCATTGCAGTAGTTGGGGTTTCTTTTATGCTGTACAGGTGTGTGGTCAATGCACCTTTTAAATTCTATGGAGTGTGGTCCTCCTTTTAATTGCAGTAAATTGGTTGCAATAATTACTTAGATTTGTTGGTCAACATTTTTATAGATTTGTACCAGGTGTTCTACCAGACAATAATTACCTAACAGTACGGAGTATTTCAAAGGTATTGACTGTAAAACAAATCCAATGTTAGTCCCAAATACTGGTTTCATCATTCATTTACTCATTCACTTACCTAGTCTAAAAAATATATTGTTCATCAAGTGTGTGCCAGGCATTAAACCAAACATTGGAAAAATAAAAATTATCAGTAGATGTTCTGCCTTTGGGAATCTCACAATTTTAGTGGATATAATAATAGAATACAGGATATGATGAGCCATGAGAATAAAAAAAGAGATACATAAAAATTTCCATAAGAGTCCAAGCAGGTGAATAACTACTTTGAAGTTAATAGAGTCAGAGTGACAAAGGAGATAATTACACTTCAGTTAAATCTTGAAGAATGTGTAGAGATTCACCAGTTGTGGGAATAATGCAGTTCCCAGGAGCATCAGCACATTTTGTGATGGTGACACATAGGGGTACACAAGGGAAGAAGGTCTGGCAATGAGGCTGTGCGAGAACTCAAACCCACCCTACCCACAAATTTGTATTTGTGCAAATATGGCATGAAGAAACTGTGCAAAACCATGATAATAAGAACCCAAACTCAAAGCCATCTAAGCACTGTAGTGAAATGGGCCACCAGTCACCCTACTGATTAACCCTCTGAAGTCCTATCTTTTATTTTGGGAAAGAACTTGAACTTTTTCTGATTAACAGTGCAGAAGCATGGAAGAGCTTTAATCATGGAGTGGTTGTATCTCAGATAAAGCACAGACCACATTGCTTTGTGGTTTTCTGTGTACAAGACTGTCTTCCCACTTCCCACTAGACTTTTCGGTGTCTGGCTCATCATAGCTATTCCAGAAAGTTAAGTAAATACTGGGTGATTGAATTAATAAAATAACATTTTAAAAAAGATTACATATGGGCGGCGCCTGTGGCTCAAAGTGGTAAGGCGCCAGTCCCATATGCCGGAGGTGGCAGGTTCAAACCCAGCCCCGGCCAAAAAGATTACATAGCCAAGCAAACCATGGATTTGATTAGAGTCAGTTGGAAAGCAAGGAGACCATTTGGAAAACTTGTATTTGTGTAGATATGTCATGAGAGACTGCAAAACCGTGACGATAAAAACCAACATTCAAAGCCATCTAAGCACTGTCGTGAAATGGACTACCAGTCACCCTACTGATTAACCCTGTGAAGTCCCTGTGAGCAGTTGTGAAGAAAACATTCAGGCCTAGAATAATATCATGCCAGTTACCCAGCTTATCGAAGGTCCCCACCTGTTCTGTCACCAACTCCTTGAATGCCCCATAATCTTGTTTGGGGTTGATGCTGTCATAAGTAAGTGATGCAAACAGGTCTTCCTTGAACTTAAAATTGTATCTTTTGTTGTAATCCACATTTTCCAGCAAACATTTTAGGTTTTATTGCATTGTTCTGATATGAAGTCTACCTGAACTGTTGGCAATTCAAATGATGTCTTTTTCTAGCCTAATAATAGGGACCTCCAACGTCAGCAAAATTCTGTAGCAGCAGTGGCAACAGTAATGCTAGGTAAGAGGGTTTATAAATAAGAGAGTTGATGAGAGTTAACGAGATACAGAGAATGCAGATGATAAAGTATAGTGAGAGCTCGGTGCACATTTAAGTACCATGCTTTATAGCCAGACAGGAACCTTTGATGGCCCAAAGAGCTAAGGAATAAATGAAACTATTGCAAGGAAAGTGCTCAGAGAATGTAATAGGCCAATATTAAAAACCATTACAAAACTATGCACTTACTGCAATACTATTAGCAGTATATATTTATAAAGATGAATAGAAATTGTTTTTTCCCTGATTCTTAGAAGCACCTCTTGAAACTAGGCAGTAGAAATATTTAGAACAAACCTATACTATATCATTCTATAGACTTGTCCCTGTGGACTCAAATTGTTCTTGATGAAAACCTTTTTCTCCTCCAAATTCAGGCCAGGAGTATATGCAACAATTTTTCCTGATTCTCTTTGTCCAACTGCCTACCCTACAACCTTTGAAGCCCAAAGGTCCTTTAGGTATACCATTACCAGATATTTACCAGTGACAAGATTTCGTAAGTGTAAATATTTTGAGTGGAAGAAATCAAACATTAAAAAGTGAATGTCTTTCTGGTGCGGTGCCTGTGGCTCAAAGGAGTAGGGCGCTGGCCCCATATGCTGGAGGTGGTGGGTTCAAACCCAGCCCCAGCCAAAAACTGAAAAAAAAATAAGTGAATGTCTTTCCATTCTAGGCACAAACATGATTAATTCTCACATCACATACCCATAAACAAAAGCATGATCAATATTAGACCACTATGTTGAGACAGAGGCAAACAACACTTGAGAATCATGGAGCTATGAGCAGAAACAAGAAACCAAGAGAAAAGAGCTGGTTTGGCAAAAGATAATGAGTTTGGCCTTGGTCAATTGCTGTTTCTGAAAGATGGAAAATGCCTATATCTTGATAAATTGTCTTTTCTCATTCTCTATTCAGTTTTAGATAAGAGTTTAACAAAATACCTAAGAAAAGAATAAATATTTAAGGCCTACAAAAATGTGTACACAGTTTACATTTTAAGAAATTAAATAAATAAGAACACTAGAAAATAATGCCTTTCAAAACTGCAATTTTTATAGAGAACTCATATGACAAAAGTTTCCATTTCATCCCTTGTTCTTAAGGACTACAGCTTGGTGTCACCCTCACTAGAACCATACTTTTAAAGGTTTGCAGGAAATAAGACATTTTCATGTTTAACACTTTAAAACTCACTAACTTAAATATGTATGCTTTGAAAATCATGACAGCTCCTTAAGTTGATGAGTAAAAACAGAAGTCCACATCTGCTTTACATGGCATTTCCATCTCAGGTGACTCTTGGGAGACTGGACAAGCCCTGGTTTGCCAGCAGGTTCACAAGGCAATGCTTGAGCCAGGGTCCCACCATGTAGCCCTTCAATTAATGGAACCAGCAGCATGATCAGTTGAAACACAAGTCCAGAAATAGTGTAACGGATTTTCTCATGAAGACCCAGCAGAAAAGTGTATTGTTTCTCATTGCTCATTAGCATCAAACTATAACGATGCTTTTAATTATTTTTTGGCAAAAGGGCACATTGATCAGCCCACACATTGGCTTGTCAAATTTTTGTTTTTGCCACTGAGTCAGTTGATACAGAAATGCTTCTTCATTTAAGTAGATATATGTCAACTATGTCCCTTTTCAAATTCCATGTATCCATGCAAACCATCTCTCTTTCATACGTGCACATACGCATACGTACACAATAAGAGACTACACTTAAATGTTCTGTGTGTGTGTGAATGTGTGTATGAGAAAGGGAGATTGATTTCTGCATGAGATGTAGGTGTGACATTCAGATAGAGATGTCAGACAGGAAGTAGGATATTTAACTCTGGAATGAAGGAAAAAGGTTCAGTATGAAGACAGAGATATAGAAGTCATTTGATAGAATTAATAATTGAAAATATGGTATGGGATAAAATCATAAATGGAAGAGAAGGGCACACTAAGGAGTATGTTAAACTCAACTAAATCTGGTCTGAGGATGCTATTCTACTCTGAGTCCTTACGTAACAGATTGCAACCTAATTTTGATGTAAACTAATTGAAAGCCTAATATAAGAGTATACTTTGGTAGCAAATAGCTGAATCTCAGTCAGTTTACAGGAGTCAGGCCTCAGTCGATCACAGGCAGCCAACCTCTCAGACCACGCTCAATCAAGGCAAACACTGAGCTGTAACCAATCAAGCCACTTCTGTACCTCACTCCTATTTTCTGTCCATACATGTGCTTGCTGGTTCTGAGGGCTGCTCAGTTCTCAAATTGTTCTTTGCTCAGTCTGGTAAATTGAATTTGTCTAAAGTTTTTAACAGTGTCATTATTCTAAATTTTATGTTTATCACAAATAAACTCATCAAGTTAATAGTATAGTGAGCATTTGTTCTTGTCTTTACTTTGCTTGGTTGGTTGGTTGGTTTTTAATTTTGCCTGCTCAGCCTCTGATCTAATTTGGGGATTCGGGTAGGGGTAACGCCTTCCCTTTTGTAGTCAAGTGTACTTGCCAACCCCAGTCTACACCAAGGAAATCAACCTAGAGGCTACTGCTAGCAGGAAAGAGAGTTGACTTTTTGCTGCAGCCGCTGAGCTGAAAGGCTGTAAGTAAGACTAAAGTAGTTGTCCAGTCTTCTCTTCTCCACCTCTTAGGAAGAACTTGCTTTGGAATAATGTTAATACAGAGGAAAAGAATTTGCAGAAGCAGAGAGAAGGCTCCCTGGTGGCATCCATTAGTATATCAGATCAAGTTATGCCTGAAGCTTGATTACCTCTGGACTTACCACTTGCAGCTGAAGAAATCCTTATTGATTCAGAAATGAGTCAGTATCGGAATAAGAGAAAAATAAACTTTCTATCACAAATTTGAAACTATTAAAAAGGAAACTTTTTTTTTTTACAAAATGCTAAGTTGCCAGCAAATTATTATTGCATAGTATTTTTGGTTTATTTGTTTGCCTGAGGTATACAAACATTAACCTCCCAAGATAAGAGCTATAATGACCCAAATTTGAGACTTGCAGAAAAGTGACAGAAGATGAATCCTCTAAGAGAAGCAAAGGAAAAATGGAACTGGTGATCTATCATAATGACCCCTCCTTTCTCAAAATTGCTGCCTCTCACTGGTCTCTGTCCAGCAAGCAAAAAATGATTGTTAGTCAACTTCTCCCAAAATCTTTACTGCTTAAAATATATATGAGATTTTTCATAATTGTCAGTTTCTCATGTATGATTTTTCTCAATTCTCAATCCATTAATCTATACAACCTCTCAGACAAAACTCAAAACACATATACTATTTTAAAAAGTAAAGTAATGTTTACAAAATTTTAACTTTTTGGTGCCTGTATTAATGTAGTTAATGCTCAGAAAAAAAACATCAACTTAACTTCACATGCCCTGATAACAATTTGAAACTATCCAGACATGAAAAGGAGATTTAGATAAATGGAATGACTTACATAGATGACAAACCAGTGTAATTATATATTGCATCACCACATGCTGAATCCAACACCACTCCATTACAGTGCATCTAATTAACATATCTACTTGAAGGACTAGGGGATGATCACCTTTGCTACTGGGACCAGATTTGCAAAGCTGCCTCCAGGCCTTAGGCAAACAAGGAAACACAGGAAGAAAAATTTAGAATGCCTTCCAAGCCCCTAAATTATTAAAGCTTAAAATACTGCAAAAAGGGAGTGATGTGGTCAGCTTTCCTGCCACACATCACAGTGCCATCTCTTTGCTTTAGCTTTTACTGTGTACCACAAGAATTACTTATTTCCTGGTTTTCTTTCCCAGAAGGCTATGGACCCCTAAGAGAGAGAGATTATGTTTCATTCATCTCTGAATCCCTTGAATCTGCCTAAATAGCTCCCACAAAGAATGAGTTTAATACATTTTGGTCAAGACATCCCTTTGTAGAGTGTGTGGGGAGATTCTCCTGAAAACAAAGGAATTTTTCCTTACCATGAGATTCTAAGGCCTAATGGGGGGAGGGCAGTTAAAAATCTAGAATACCATGTGCGTTTAAGTTTATTTTTCTAATGGAATGCCAAAGAAATAAAATAATTTTTAATGATGAAAGTAAAACCTGTTTACTACAGGAAAAAAATAAGAATATTAAACTTTTAAGTCACTTAGAGTCATAATGACCAGAAATAGGTCTAGTTAACATTTTGGTGCTTTCCTTTCAATCTTTTACACACATGCATACACACAACACTATGCATGTACTTATCTAATGTACATTTTCTCTTAACATTATATTATGAACATTTTCCATATGTTTACAAAGGTATTGAAAGTGTAATTTTAGTAACTGCATTCAATTCTCTGTGTAGATGCTTCAGAATGCATTCAATCTCTCAACAACTATACTAGTCAACAAATATTGATTGAGCACCTGCTAAGTATGAGGAACAAGTGCAAAGCTCTGAAGAGATATGACAGTGAATGTTGTAGATATGGTTTGTGTGGAGTTTTCAATCCCCTCTTGATGCATTCAGGTGGTTTCACAATGTTTTATTACTTTAAGTCACAGTGCAATTAATGTTTTTCTACAAATATTTTTTAGAATTTTTTTTTTTATTAAATCATAGCTGTGTACATTGATATGATCATGGGGCATCATTCACTAGCTTCACAGACCGTTTACCAAGTTTCACATATACCCTTGTAAGATGCACCGCTGGTGTAATCCCACCAATCCCCTTCCCTCTACCCACCTCCCTCCTCCCTCCCCTCCCTTTCCCCCTTCCCCCTATTCTTAGGTTGTAACTGGGTTATAGCTTTCATGTGAAAACCCTAAATTAGTCTCATAGTAGGGCTGAGTACATTGGGTACTTTCTCTTCCATTCTTGAGATACTTTACTAAGAAGAATATGTTCCAGCTCCATCCATGTAAACATGAAAGAAGTAAAGTCTCCATCTTTCTTTAAGGCTGCATAATATTCCATGGTGTACATATACCACAATTTATTAATCCATTCGTGGATCGATGGGCACCTGGGCTTCTTCCATGACTTAGCAATTATGAATTGGGCTGCAGTAAACATTCTGGTACAAATATCTTTGTTATGATGTGATTTTTGGTCTTCTGGGTATATGCCCAGTAGAGGAATTACAGGATTGAATGGCAGATCTATTTTTAGATCTCTAAGTGTTCTCCATATCTCTTTCCAAAAGGAATGTATTAATTTGCATTCCCACCAGCAGTGCAAAAGTGTTGCCTTTTCTCCACATCCACGCCAACATCTCTGGTCTTGGGATTTTGTGATATAAGCTAGTCTCACTGGAGTTAGATGGTATCTCAAAGTAGTTTTGATTTGCATTTCTCTGATGATTAAAGATGATGAACATTTTTTCATATGTCTGAAGGCCGCATGCCTGTCTTCTTCAGAGAAGTTTCTCTTCAAATCCCTTGCCCAGCCTGCGATGGGATCC
The DNA here is from genome assembly GCF_027406575.1 of Nycticebus coucang. Taxonomy (NCBI): domain Eukaryota; kingdom Metazoa; phylum Chordata; class Mammalia; order Primates; family Lorisidae; genus Nycticebus; species Nycticebus coucang. Next base: position 67,304,079 of record NC_069792.1, on the reverse strand, counting down.
CTTGTTCTATTCTTGCTAATGCGTTTGAGTTCTCTGTGGATTCTGGTTATTAAACCTTTGTCGGAGACATAACCTGCAAATATCTTCTCCCATTCTGAGGGCTGTTTGCTTCTTTTACTTACTGTGTTCTTGGCTGTGCAGCTTTTTAGTTTGATCAAGTCCCAGTAGTGTATTTTTGAAGCTGCTTCAATTGCCCTGGGGGTCCTCCTCATAAAATACTCACCCATCCTGATTTCTTCAAGGGTTTTCCCTTCATTCTCCTCTAGTATTTTATAGTTTCATGTCTTAAGTTTAAATCTTTGATCCAGTGAGAGTCTATCTTAGTTAATGGTGAAAGGTGTTGGTCCACTTTCAGTCTTTTACAGGTTGCCAGCCAGTACACCCAGCACCATTTGTTAAATAGGGAATCTTTTCCCCACTGAATGTTTTTAATTGGCTTGTCAAAGATTAAATAACGGTAAGTAGCTGGATTCATCTCTTGATTCTCTATTCTATTCCAGACATCTCCCTCTCTGTTTTTGTGCCAATACCATGCTGTTTTGATCACTATTGATTTGTAGTATAGTCTGAGGTCTGGTAGCGTAATTCCTCCTGCTTTGTTTTCATTTCTGAGTAATGTCTTGGCTATTCAAGGTTTTTTCTGATTCCATATAAAACGAAGTATTATTTTTTCCAGATCTTTAAAGTATGACAGTGGAGCTTTAATAGGGATTGCATTAAAATTATATATTGCTTTGGGTAGTATAGACATTTTAAGTATGTTGATTCTTCCCAGCCATGAGCATGGTATGTTTTTCCATTTGTTAATATTTTCAGCTATTTCTGTTCTTAGAGTTTCATAGTTCTCTTTATAGAGATCTTTCACGTCCTTTGTTAGATAAACTCCCAAATATTTCATCTTCTTTGGCACTACTGTGAATGGGATAGAGTCCTTAACTGTTTTTTCAACTTGACTGTTGTTGGTATATATAAAGGCTACCGATTTATGAATGTTGATTTTGTAACCTGAGACGCTGCTGTATTCCTTGATCACTTCTAAGAGTTTTGTAGTAGAGTCCCTAGTGTTTTCCAGATATACAATCATATCATCCGCGAAGAGTGCAAGTTTGATATCTTCTGACCCTATATGGATACCCTTAATCGCCTTTTCTTCCCTAATTGCAGTGGCTAAAACTTCCATTACAATGTTAAAAAGCAATGGAGACAATGGGCAGCCTTGTCTGGTTCCTGATCTGAGTGGAAATGATTCCAATTTAACTCCATTCAGTATGATATTGGCTGTGGGTTTACTATAGATGGTCTCTATCAGTTTAAGAAATGTCCCTTCTATACCGATTTTCTTAAGTGTTCTGATCATGAAGGGATGCTGGATATTATCAAAAGCTTTTTCTGCATTGATTGAGAGAATCATATGGTCTTTGTTTTTAATTTTTTTATGTGCTGGATTACATTTATAGATTTACGTATATTGAACCAGCCTTGAGACCCTGGGATAAAACCGACTTGGTCATGATGTATAATTTGTTTGATGTGTTGCTGGATTCTATTTGTTAGGATCTTGTTGAATATTTTTGTATCTATATTCATTAGTGATATCGGTCTATAATTTTCTTTTCTTGTTGGGTCTTTCCCTGGTTTGGGGATCAGGGTGATGTTTGCTTCATAGAACGTGTTGGGTAGTCTTCCTTCTTTTTCTACCTTTTGGAACAGGTTAAGTAATATAGGTACTAATTCCTCTTTAAAGGTTTGGTAGAATTCAGACGTAAAACCATCTGGTCCTGGGCTTTTCTTTTTAGGGAGGTTTTGTATGGTTGATGCTATTTCCGAACTTGATATGGGCCTGTTCAACATTTCCACTTGATTCTGGCTAAGTCTTGGAAGGTGACGTGCTTCCAAGTATTGGTCAATTTCCTTCAGATTTTCATATTTCTGAGAATAAAGTTTCTTGTAATATTCAATAAGGATTTTTTGGATTTCTGAGGAGTCTGTTGTTATTTCATCTTTGTTGTTTCTGATTGATGAGATTAGAGATTTTACTCTTTTTTTCTATTAGGTTGGCCAAAGGTTTATCTATGTTATTGACTTTTTCAAAAAACCAACTTTTTGATTTATTGATCTGTTGTATAATTCTTTTGTTTTCAATTTCATTTAATTCATCTCTAATTTTGGTTGTTTCTTTTCTTCTACTGGGTTTTGAGTTGGAATATTCTTCCTTTTCCAGTTGCTTTAGATGTCCCATTAAGTTGTTAACTTCCTCTCTTTCCGTTCTCTTGAGGAAGGCTTGCAGTGCTATAAATTTCCCTCTTAGAACTGCCTTTGCGGTGTCCCAGAGGTTCTGATAGTTCGTGTCTTCATTGTTGTTTTGTTCCCAAAAATTGGCGATTTCCTTCTTAATCTCATCTCTGACCCAGCTATCATTCAGCATAAGGTTATTTAATTTCCATGTTTTTGTATGAGTATGCAGATTCCTGTTGTTACTCAGCTCAAGTTTTATTCCATGGTGGTCCGAGAAGATGCATGGAATAATTTCTATTCCTTTAAATTTACTGAGGTTAGACTTGTGACCTAAGATGTGATCGATTTTGGAGTAAGTTCCGTGGGCTGATGAGAAGTATGTGTATTCAGTTTTGTTGGGATGAAATGTTCTGTCCTTTAACTCTCCTTCTGAACGGGAGCCTCTGTGGAAAGCTGGCTTCAGTCAGCCATCTTGTCTCCTCCCCCTAGAAGTTTTTTAATAAGTGTAATCTAAGTCAGTGAGAAACATTTTTATCACAAACATATCCTTTTATTATATATGAATTAATGATATTAAAATATCATGAAATAATACTAATCCTTAATATAGACAATGTATTCCTACTTTTCTATTCTATTAGTCATTTTTCTTTATTAAATCATAACGGTGTACATTAATGCATGTATGAGTTATAATATGCTGATTTGATATACAATGTGGAATGTTTACATCAAACCAATCAACATTACCAGCTCCTCGCTTACTTAATTACTGTTGTAAGATATTTACACTCTATTCTTAATAGTTTTGAAATGTACCATTGCATTGTGCACATTAAGTGAGGTCCCACCAAATACCCACCCCAAATGCTCCTCCAGCCTCCCCCACTCCTCTCCACTCTCCCTCCATGTTCCCACCTTCTTTTGGGACTATACCTATGTTTTACCATTCATATGAATGTGTAGGTGTTATATCTTGATTTCATAGTAGTATTGAGAATATTGAATACTTCTTTTTCCATTCTTGAGGTAATTTATTAAGAAGAATATGTTTCAGCTCCATCCAGGTAAACATAAAAGACTTGAAGTCTACATCTTTTATGGCTGTATAGTAGTCCATGGTGTACATATACTACAATTTGTTAATCCATTTATGGGTCAATGGGCACTTGGGCTGTTTCTATGACTTCAATTATGAATTGGGCTGCAATAAACATTCTGGTACAAATGTCTTTGTTGTAAATTTATTTTTGATTATTTGGGTATATACATAGTAGAGGAATTACAGGATCAAATGATAGGTCTACTTTTAGTTCCTTGAGTGTTCTCCAAAATTCTTTCCAGAAGGGGTGTATTAGCTTGCATTCCCACCAGCAGTGTAGAAGTGTTTCCTTCTCTCCACATCCATGCCAACATCTGTAATTTGGGGATGTGGGCTAATCTTACTGGAGTTAGATGATATCTTAAAGAGGATTTGATTTATATTTCTCTGATAATTAAAGATGATGAGCATTTTTTCATGTGTTTGTAGGCCATGCTCCTGTCTTCATCAGACAAGTTTTTGTTCAAGTCTCTTGCCCACATAGAAATAGGGTTATTTGTTCTTTTCTTATTGATTAGTTTTCTGTGGATTCTGTTTTCTGACTTTTATTGGAAGCATAGCCTGCAAAAATTTGTTTTCAAAATAACTGGTTTTGAGTCACTACATTGATTTATCACCCATTAATGAGTAAGGACCTGAAGTTTGAAAAATAGTTCTTCAAAGAATGCTGAAGTACCATGATTTCTCTACAAGACCTGATAAAACCTCCAGCACCTACTAAGTGTCAAACTCAGCAGCTATAGAGGGAGCATGGGGCTTTATGAAAAAGCAAAAGACCCCAGCAAAACCTTAGAAAGGTTGCTGTCAGGAAGATTGTTGTCATCATCCAGGGAAACCACTGAAAGCAGTTGGTATCTCTCAAAGCCATCACAGATAACAGAATCAACCAGGAGGAAGGGTCTAAAGGGAGGATCCTTGGTAAGAAGAGCAAGACCAATACAAGAGCCTACACCATCAGGATGCCCCTCTGCCAAGAGAAATTGCCAAGAGCAGTTGAGGCATCTGACGGATGATTTGATGGCTAATAGGAATGACCTTTAAAGCATCTGGAGTATCTGGATAGAAGGATTTAAATGCCCAGAGGTCTTTAGCTTTCTTCCACTTTTTAGACCTTGTCATCTTTGAAATCAAGAGAATTGTTGAGTTTTTCAACACAGTCATCACCAAGGAGGAAGAATAACAATTTTCTGTCTGGAAATCTAATAAGTTTAGAGGCCCAGAAAACCACAGAGAGACTGAGTTGTCAGCCTTTCGATTTCCTGTGGCCCAGAAAAGAGGGCAAATGAGCTGCAATTGTAGTTACTGTCTCACAGCCAATGCAATGGCAAGCTCAGCGTGCTGCTTCAACTAGGAGAAGAAGATGGGCAGTGAGTGGGTGGGGGGTACGGGAGATATGAGGGGCAAAATGTTTTAGGGAGAACTAAATATTTTGGAAACTGAAGGAAAAAGATGAAGAGTGTAGAGTTTCTAAAGTCAGACATTTAGGGTTACCAACAGTCCTGGTTGGCCTAGGACTGTGTCAGTTTCAGCACAGAAAAGTCCTGCATCCCAGGAAACCCCTCAGTCCTGAGCAAACTGGGATGCTTGGTTACCCTGGAGTCTGGTTAGTTTGAAGATTACCAACAGTGTGCCTGTTACATCTATAGAGGGTGCCCAAAATACATATTTTAAGAAAGGAAAAAACTGTATTAAATGTGTAATACGCAACATATACCATAACATTTGTTATCTTGTATATTGTATCTTGCATCCCTTGTAATTTCAGAAGTCAAATGTGACTTAGTATTACACATTTAGTACAGTTCTTTTTTCCTTTCTTAAAATGTGTATACATATTTTTGGTACCCTCTGTATATGTATTACCACAGGGACTGACTGACTTACTAACAGTGTGATTCAACCTCTGTGAGGGATTCACTGCACATCTGTGAGCTTCAGTTTCCTCATCTGTTAGCCTCAGCTAACAGTGCTTATCCAGCTAACAGCATAAAAGGAAATCAGAAGCATTTTTTAAAACTTTTGTTCAATTTCTGTACAGGTATGGGGGCTTGCCTCACAATCAACTCTAACCACAATAGCCCCTAAGATAAGAAGACGACACAATTAAAAGAGCCATTTTTAGGTAGTATGAGGTTGAAAGGATTGTAGTGCTCACAGCAGCCTTTTGCACCCTGGTAAATTAGGAGTGATTTGGGCAATACAAAAATGGCCTGGCAGCTGAGATGCTTTCAAGATTGAGGGAAAGACAGAAGTTTATAAAAAGAAGAGTAAGTTTATTATAATTTTGTACATGTCCTGAAATATCTGTGACAAATATGCTATTCAGCTTGTTTTGTCTTCAAAACAGAACAAAAATTGTGGAAAAGTTCATTAAATGTAGTCTGTCAAGTATAAACAAATTGATATTATTCCAAGAAAGATATTATAGACAATCAACATTTTAATATCTTCACATTGTCAGTCTCACATTGGGGGAGTTTTTTGCCTTGCTTGGACTCTTAGAACTTGGTATTTCTATTTGAATAGTTTCACTTTCAGATTCATGTTCCAATCAAGTTAATGGACCTTGTTTTCATTATTGATATAGGCCATGACTAAGTTACTCCATAAACGTTTCTACACAATGACCATAGCAATCCAAACTTTTAAAGGTAATATCATTTGGTCAAGGATCAATACCACTTCTTTAAGAAAAATTTTTCTCTCTAGGTACTGTGCACCAGCTTTTCAGAAGTATGGTTTGAGAGGGACTTTTAAGCCCAATATCAGAAGCAGACGTGGCATAGATTCGTGAATGACTAACAGAGGTAAAATGTAATCCATGAAACTAAAACTACCATCAAGGATGACGTCTGGGAGAAGTCAATCAAAGAAAAACTAACCTTATCAGTTACTGTAAAGGCCAAACGATTTTCCATTGGGATGATACACAAATCCAAGATGTTTAAACTACATTTGAAGACAAGACATGAAAAGAACAGCTATAACATGTTACATGACTGGGAGAATGTAAAATTTACGAAAACGTAACACCTTAGGACCAAAATATTCTCAACCATAATACTTAAAGAAAAAGAAATAATGTTTTGTGCCTCATTCTGTGTGCTGAGCACTGAAGGAACGCTCTCCTTGCATAAAGTTTAAGAGATACGTATTGGAATCTGGCTCATCACCTATAGCTCAGTTGTTAGGACGCCAGCCACGTATACCAAGGCTGGCAGGTTCGAACCCAGCCCAGGCCTGCTAGACAATGACAACTGCAACAAAAAAATAGCTGGGCGTTGTGGCAGGCGCATGTAGTCCCAGCTACTGGGGGTGCTGAAGCAAGAGAATCGCTTTAGCCCAGGAGTTAGAGGTTGCTGTAAGCTGTGACGTCACATCACTCTACCAAGAGCAACATAGTGAGACTCTGTCTCAAAATAAATAAATAAGAAATATGTATTGGAATCAGAAAGAGGGAAGGAGGGAGGTGGGTGGGGCCTTGGTGTGTGTCACACTTTATGGGGGCAAGACATGATTGCAAGAGGGACTTTACCTAACAATTGCAATCAGTGTAACCTGGCTTATTGTACCCTCAATGAATCCCCAACAATAAAAAAAAAAAAAGAAGAAAAAAAAAAGAAAAGAATAAGAAACTTATTGAAGGTTACATAGTATTAAATAAATACTAGGCTTTGAACCCATGTCTGTCTATTTCCAAAGTACATGTATAATTCAAATAAATTAAGATTTGGTCTTTTCAAAAATTGATTTGCATAAGACTTTTATTTTTCAGGACTTAAATATGATGGTTCAACTTGACTCCCTTGTTAACTTCTAAACTGAGTTTCCACCACTGTCTCTGAGACCTGTCCTTGGACTGCAAGCACTGAGACATAGCAGATAAACATAATTTTCTTAGAGGATATAGGCCACAGCAGACTGGGACATCAGATCTTATCCAGTTAGTACATTTCAACTTTGAGAAAAATTAACCTGGGTTTGCATCCTCTTGGGACCTAGGCAACTCATTTATTCTCTCTTAATCTCAGTTTCCATAAAATTTAAAATTTTAAATATGTGAGATATTTGTACTAACAAAAAGAGATGACCCACAGGACTAAATGAGAAAAAGAAAAACAGATAACGATTAGAGGAGCAGGAAGGAATGGAGAGAACACTACTAAGCTTCCAGGAAAATAAAAATACAAGTCCCAGAAGAGCTTGATGCTTTCTTTCCATCAAGAAAAGTTCTGTGTTCCTGAGTCACAGCGTTCCTTAGGGCTTGTTCCTGAAAGGCATATCAAGGGACCTTACTAGAAAAAGTAACAGGCCTGCATTCACGTTTCCCCACACACAGCCTTACTCTCCATCTCTTTCAGATTAAATCGGTGTGGATGTTCTGTGAGCAGAAACTTTATAGTGGAGAATTAGAGTAGTTATTGCTTCATTTGTTCTAAAAACATACTGAGCTCCTTTTATGTCCCAGGTAATCATGAATGGCCCTGAAGATGAGAGGTGAGAGCTCTCCCTCTTCACTCCTATTCTCACCTCTATGCCAGGACAATGCTTTTGAATGTGAATTCCTCATGGAATAAAATCAGCTTACCCAATGCTTGTGCCTAAATTATCAAGTAAATTGTGGATTAGAAGAAACCTTTATAAAGATTAACTAGCATATTCCTTTTATACTGTGGAAAGGGAAGTGAAAGGCATGGTTAATTTCCACCTTTCCAGCCAAGGTTTCAGAAAAGTAGTGGGTTATCTGACAACTTAACATTTTTCAAAGCTGTTTAACATTCAATAAACATATGTGGAAGGCATTCCTGGCTACTACTTGTTAAAACTAACAGAGCACTATCAAGAACGATTTGTAGTTTTAGCAACATCAAAACATGCATTTCCAACAAAAATAAAAAACAAATGCTATTTGGGACTTAGCAGATACTTGGAATCATCTATAATTCACATTCTAAAATCAAAAGCAAAACATCCATTCACTAGTGAAATCAATATAGCACATACCATCCCAACATTATGCATTACACATACCTCAGCTTTCTTTCCGATGCTTTTTGCATCTGCATTTTAAATGGTTGCATTCTCAACCTGAGCCAGAGTTATATATTTTTTTCCAAAACTGTCTTTGAGAACTCTCAACTTCCCATAATTGCCACGTCTTTTGCTCAAACAAATCTAAACTCAGGTGACTACTTAAAAATATATCTGTTTGGGGGCAAATGGCCGTCTTACGTGCAAAACATGCAATGGAAAAATTTATTCTGGGCTTGAATAAGGGCATCATGTACACAAAAGCATAACAGGTAACTTCAGAACCTTTATTTATAACTAAGTCACCTTCACAGAACTTAAAGACAAAAATCAGAAATCGATGCATCAAATACAACATTACATTTAGCATATTGTTACAGCTCCACCAAGTTCATTGCCCATTGCTGAAAGAGAAGCGATGCCCTGAGATAGCAGGGGCTACTGCAGAGAAAGAGTATAGTGTCACAGGTGCCATGAGAGGAGATGAGAGGAAGTTCTCAAATCTATGTCCCAAATTATCTTCCAAAAATTCGGAAGAAAGGGTCTTTAAAGATAGTTTGGCAGGCAAACGCCTAGGCAATTGGGTCTCCTGATTGCCTGGGTTTGGGGTGGAAACATAGAAATTGTCTTCTTCTGCTGCTGAAATCAGTTCCTGGGTAGGGGCGTGCAACACCAGTTGAGTCAGTTGCTTGGTATGGGCTACTGGTCAGGAGGCTCCACCAATCCACTGGAATGTAGGGCCTGGAAGATATCTTAACTAGGCTTATGCTTCATAAGGGTGATGTTATGAGAGTAATTAAGAAATTTGAGAATCTTTATGACCATCAGGTATGTAACCCCTGAGTAGCAATTACAGGAAAGCAAAGTAGGGGACAATGGCTGGCTCCATATACAGTATTTTTTAACTATGCCTATGCCTGTGCAGAGTTCAGGCCCCTACCACAATTCCCACCTGTTGTACTTTATTAATTTTATAAAGAGCAGTTTCAATATCATAATCCACTTGGTCTTTCACAGTGGCATAGGCACTGCTATCCCATGTTACATGAAATGACAGCGCTGAAATTGAGTGGTTAAGTAAAATTTCCCAAGGTCATTTAGCCAGCACTCTAATGCATGTCTATCCGGCTCCAAATGTTGGATAATATCCCGCTAATCTTACCGTCCATGCCTCTCTTTCAAACTTCCCTATGGAATGAGCTATGGCAAAAACCAAATCATACCTGATTTTCTATATAGTTTGTCTACAACTGAAAAATTGGAAGGAACTCTAGAAATAATCTGACTAAACAGATGATCTCAGATGAATGTATGGCATTTGCCTACAGTGCTTAGAGGTAATAGTAACACCACTGAAAATTGCAATCTGGTAGATTTTGTTTTTTTGTTTGTTTGTTTTTTTTGCTATCATAGTACATCGTTTTTAATATTGTTTAGAAAGAGTATGGTGATGTTTATAGCTCAGAATTCTTTTTAATCTTAACGATGGAAAGAAACCACATTCAGTCTGCAGATTTGTTATTTAGATTTTTAGCAGTTTAGAGAAGACTTCAGTTCAATAGCACCAAGTTTAGCTTTGGACTCAAAACCTACAGGAACCCAGCTAATTTAGTCAGGAATCCTTTGATTGCAAGCTACAAAAATACAAATAAAACTGATGTAAGCAGAAACAATTTATTTGGCTCAAGGGACTAAATAGTCCAGAGGCACAGTGGCTTGAGGTACAACTTGTCTCTAAATAAGCTCTCCCCTTGTATCTGCAAGATAACCACTAGCACTTACCAGGCTTCTGTTTTACAAGTTTAATGACCGTAGCAGAAGGACAAAGTCTTATCCCTAACAGTTTCAGCAAAAGTCTTGGGTTTGAACTTCAGTGGATAAGTTCACTGTTGAACTAAGGGCCATGACTAGCCATTGAAAAATGCTAATTGTCAAGATTCAGGCCACATAGACTTAGAGTTGCAGATGAGGGTTGGGGTTCAGAGGAAAACTGAGATAGAATTTTCTAGAGAAGGAAAATTGGATTCTGAGCAGACAAAAATACAAATAGCTGGTCTGCACTCTGCATGCTTCGTACTTTTACTGTTACATCATAGAATTTTGTTTTGTTTGCTGTTAATATAACAAATCATAAAAATTCATAAGGCACTTGCCTGAGAAGTAGCTTCTTACTCTCAGAACAGTAGGATCAATTCAGTTCAAGAACTTGACATGTAACATCCCTTCAGGCAAAGAATGCCCACTAATAAACATGGGCTTTGCTAAATGCTGAGGAGTTCTCCAAACCTGTGGCCCCCTAAGGAATAGATTCAACCACTTCCTTCCTTAGGGCAAACAAGACAATTGGGCAAAAAATGTTGCCAGGATTATGGGTCCAACACTCTGAAATTTAGCATCAGTGTCTGACTGTGGCTTTGCCTCCTTACTGCCCTGCACCTCAACTTAGGTAGTACATGATCTGGGGAGCATTTTGAGACTTCATGAAAATAGGGCAATGGGCAAGAAGTAGACCAGGGCTAAGAACCAGAAAGGGTGGGGCGGGGGGGACTTGAAGAGATATATACAAAGGCATAATCCAGCAAGGAAGCCCAGCATCAGGGCATTCCAGGCAAATGGCAACCTCAAGGTTTCCTATAGTCTTTCTAAACAGACATCCAGCAAAGAACACTGGCAAGGGGACTAAGATTTGGATATGGCTCCAGTTCTAGTAGGACAACTGGAGTGCTTCTCAGAAAGACACGGTAAACATGGCATACCAGGGACTAATTTACATTTCATACTATACTTGCTAACGTACCCTTCGTTACAAGAAAAATTAGGGTGCATGCATGTAACAACAAACATTGTGCATGTTGTACATGATGTACACTAACCAGGGGTGTCCAACCTGCAGCTTGAGGGCCATATGCTGATCTCATGAGAAGTTATTGCTATTTTTGCTTATCCATGGTATAGGATATCACAAAAAGTATACATGGACCTTTTTTGTTTTTCTAATCAGCTTTTTGTTAGTGTTTGTGTATTTACTGTGTGGCCCAAGACAACTCTTATTCTTCCGATGTGAAGCAGAGGGAAAAAAAAGGTTGGACACCCCTATGTGTCCTATGACTAAGCCAAGTTTATGACATGCCATAAGGATAAAGAAACTGAGGTCTATGACTATTAAATGGCTTTCTCCAGGTCAAAAATCGGTAGGTAGCAAGGTTAAACTTGTATTCAAGTTTGATCTGTCTGACTTAGCCTGAAATTCTCGCAGGGAGTCATGGTTCTCTGTTGCCCAGTCCTATGACTAGATATTTGCTGCTTTCCCAGATGCCAACCTCCTGCCTGCTACTTTCCTGAGCCACTAAGTATCATTTGCATTTGAAATCCTCCTTTTTGGGCCTCCTTGGTGCCACCTGCTCTGCCTATAACTTTTCTATTGAATGAGCCTTCTCATACCATGACCTGGGCCAGTTTCTCTTCCATTGTTTGTTTTTGTTTGCACTTTGCAAATTTGCATTTTTGTCAGTTTTATTTTTTATTGTTAATTTCAGTAGATTTACAAGGAGCAAGTTGAGTTTCATTACATGTATATACTGCATAGCAGTGAAGGCTGGGCTTTTAGTATACCCAACACCTGAATTCTGCACATTGTACCCAAGGGACAATTTTTCATCCTTCACTCTCTTTCCCATCTTCCTACGTGGAGACTCTAATGTCCATTGTACCTCTCTGTGTTCCCTTGCACAGCCATAGTGTAGTTTCTACTAAAGAGAATATGTGGTATTTGTTTTGCCCTGTCCTGAATTATTTCATTTAGGATAATGGTGCCCAGTTCCATACAAGTCGCTGCAAAAGATAGGATTTCATTTATTTTTATAGCTAAGTCATATTCCATGGCATTTACATATGGGGGTGTGTGTGTGTGTGTGCGTGTACCTTTTCTTTATTCACTTATGGGGTGGTGGGCACTTAGGTTGATTCCACATCTTTGCAATTGTGAATTGTGTTGTAATAAACATGCAAGTACAGGTATCCTTTCTAAGTTAATAGGATGATTTCTTTTCCTTTGGGTTGATAACCAGTAGTGGAATTGCAGGATCAAATAACAGATCTACTTTAAGTTATTTGGGAAATCTTTATACTGATTTCCACAGACGTTGTACAAATCTTCATTCTCACCAACAGTGTATAAGTGTTCTCTTTAACCACATTCAGGCCATTCCACAGACGTTGTACAAATCTTCATTCTCACCAACAGTGTATAAGTGTTCTCTTGAACCACATTCAGGCCAGCACCTATTGTTTTCTGATTTTTTAATAATGGCAGACTGAAATAAGACATCTCATTGTGGTTTTAATCTGCATTTCTCTGATGATGAGCGATGCTGAGCATTTTCTCATGTTTTTTTTTTTTTTTGGCCATTTGTATATCTTCTTTTGAAAAATGGTTGTTCATGTCATTTGTCTAGAATTTAATGGGTTTGTTCTCTTCCTCACTCCCACATGGGTTCTCTTTCCGGATTCTATTAACTGCCAATCTCTACTATTTTATTGAAATTAATGAAATGAATGTTTTTCAAGTTTCAAGACAATCACTGTAATCTTCTGTTTGCTTGATGGATGTTGATTTGTCAACAGGAAAAAAGGTCTTTAGGCTTTCTCTTGGAAAAAAGTCACAACTTTAGGCTCTTGACTCCCAAACTCTGAGAGTAAATGGAGTGATGAGAGAGAGAAAGTGGAGTGAAGAGATGAGATTGGGACTATCTACTGGGAAAATCTCCAAGGGATGAGAGCTGCTTAATCTACCTGGAGAGTAGCCTGGCTATGGAAATAATTTGATATATGTGTGGACTTTAACCTCTCAGTCCTGCTTCTGAGACAAAAGCTGCAGAGCCTAAGGGCACATACACTAGTATGCTTGTTGTAGCACTAAGGAAGTTGACAAAAACCTACAGTAACCTGCATAGGAGAGGAGATGAATAAATCATGCTATTATTTGAACTAAGAATACATCTTAAAAGAATTACTTAGATTAATAATTGTTAAGCTCCAGGAAAGTCTGGTTCTTTACAGCAGTCTGACACGCCAACCACCATGTAAATACTGATAAATAGTCCGAAGCCATGGACCATCCTAGTGTGTTTCTCACCAAGTCTCACCCTGACCTAGCTCTACTACTCAAATTCCTGGCTTTAGACCAGTCTTTGACTCTTTGAGCTTTGCCACTTGGTCACCTTAACACTAAATGCTCACTATTCCCCCAAAGGACTCTAAATGCAGCCTTTAAAGCTGTAACCGTCCTAACTCCACAACCCTTTAATGCAGTTCCTCATGTTGTGGTGACCCACAACCATAAAATTATTTTCATTGCTACTTCATAACTGTAATTATTGCTACTGTTATGAATTGTAATGTAAATATCTGATATTAGGCGATCCCTATAAAAGGGTCATTCAGCCCCCAAAGAGGTCATGAACCCGCAGGTTGAGGACTGCTGCTTTAAAGAGAATGGTTTACATCTATCTATACATAGAAAGCAACAGGAAAATGTGGAATGTTATGAGATATTGTATTATAGGATATTGTAATTTTTGGAAAAATGAACAGTAGCCAAGGATATAGATATAGCTATAGATACAGATACTCATATTTAAACATTTGTATGAAATTGAAGATGTCAAAAACTCTTCATTAGGCTGTTTTCTTTGATCATCTCAGATGGTAAGGTTGGGAATGGAGACACGGGGAGGGTAGATTACTACTAGTTTTTAAATTTAGAAATCTTTGATTTATTTCAATAGTTAAGTCATCACATATACCTAATAGAATAATTTTGGAAGAGGACTTCAATAAAAAAATTTTATAGGGAAAAGAAATTATATGAGACATGCCTAAATGTGACTACACACATCTATTTGGTTGCAACACACCAGGACATTCTGACTTGGTAGCAGAGGGTGTTAGTGGGATTCTAAGCAGAGTTCTAAGCATGACTATTAGAAAGGGAGTAACATGATATTATTCATATTTTAGAATACCCCTTTTAACAACAGCAAAAAGAACATCTACCCTATCCCAGGCCCAGCCCGACATGCCAATCACCCTATATTCACCCAGGGAATAACAGACATGGGCCATGGACCATCCTTGTGTGTTCTTCACCTGATCTCACCTTTACCTAGCTCTACCCAACTCCAAATTCTTGGTTCATCCCCCAACTATGAACTTATCTTTGGCCCTTTCGCCTTTGGTATTTGAATCCTTCAATGTTTAACTCTCCATGTTCTCCAAAGGACTCTGATTTCAATGTGCCTATTTATTCTAGGCCTCCTTGGCCAGGAGAGTCTATACTGGTCTTGCTTTCTCATCCTCAATACCCACCACTGGTCTTAATGGAAAGGGATTGGAACTGGGATAGTCTCAGACTCTCCCTAAGGAAATGATTGGAAAGGATGAGTTAGGGGAAGTTGGAACTGGAGGAAAAAGGAAAAAAAGACACTCCAAAAAATGGTGAGAACAAAATTACAGGAATTCAAATCAAAGACAATAGGGAATAAACTAAACTTGGAAATATTACACTACGAAAAAAAAGAGCTGAGTTGGCAATGACTAATTCTGTGCTAGGAGATGAATTGTGAAAAGTTTACTAAGTTGCTAACTTAAGCAATATCTCTCTGTCACACACACACACATAGAGAGAATAAATATCATAAATTAAACCTTTGATATAAACTTTAATCCCTCCACACTAGGGAACCTATTTAAAATCATGCATCTTAGCCATGCATGATTTTAAAATATTATTCTGAAATATTCTTCTTTTATTTACTTGTCTCCATCATAAGAAACAATTTCTGGTTTCAGGGCTTTTACAGTCATTGCAGAGAATTCTCCCACTGCATGCACTTGCTCAAAGTTCAAACTCGAAGCCCAGAATCTTAGGGTTTACAAATCAATCTCAGTGTGTTTTATAGTGTCATTTTTTTCTTTTAGTTCAAATGGTATCTTAAAGGTATCATAACTCAATGGGTGCTGTGCTTGGTGGCAATAAAGACAGCAATATCCTACTTGCAGCCTGCTTCATGCTTTTATGCAGTCCTCCTGGTCTCTGTTTACATTTCTGTTAGATGCTTGGCTCCTGTAAGCATTTCAGTTTATCATCTCTCACATTATTTTCACAAATATACCTATACATCTTTTTGTCTGTTATTACTCAGATCTAGGCAATTTGGGATTTACAGTGGCTTCATTCTCCTGCAATATTCATTTACCTAAGTTGCTGTTTCTACTTCTGTCTGTACCTCGGAATCCTTTCCTCTACCTCCTGCCCACTGATTCTCTCCCTCTGTTTCCATTTCCCTCCTCCCCAAACCTTACCCAAGTATTATAAAGAATTAAGACAGAATACTACCTGAAAAGTAATCCCACAGTGCCAACAGCCATAACATTATCTTACTTATGGGTTATACTATTAGGCACCAGGATCTGGGTCCTGGCCAGCCAACTTCTCATGGAGTACTTATTAGTAATTCAATGGCCTCCCATCAAAAAGCCTGAATAAAACTATTTTTTTTAAAGAGGCTAATTAAGGCCAGGCACAATGGTTCATGCCTGTAATACTAGCTAGCACTCTAGGAGGCCGAGGCGGGTGGATTGCCTGAACTCATAGGTTCAAGACAAGCCTGAGCAAGAGCAAGACCCTGTCTCTGAAATAAGCTGGGTGTTGTGGTGAGTGCCTGTAGTCCCAGCACACTAGGGACTAGGGAGGCTGAGGCAAGAGAAATGATTGATCCCAAGGGTTTGAGGTTGCTGTGAGCTGTGATGCCACAGCACTCTACTGAGGGCAACATAGTAAAATGCTGTCTCAAAAAAAAATAATAAACTAAACTAAAATAAAATAAATAGGCTAATTCACTACATCACTTGAAAATCTTTCACCCTGTTCAGTGATTTTGTAAATCAAGTGACCTCATGGGATTAGACACATTTCTTTTTTTTTAATCAATTAATTAATTAATTTTTATTGTTTGGGATTCATTGAGGGTACAAAGAATTAGGTTACACAGATTGAATTTGTTAGATAAAGTCCCTCTTATACTTGTGTCCCACTCCCAAGAGGTGTGCCATGGTCACCATGGTGACTACCCTCCCTCCTCCCCTCTCCCCACTTGCTCATTCCCCTACTCACCCCCCTTATATTAGCTCATCTACTGCCTTCATATTAGAATAGAGTACTTTGGATTCTTGCTTCTCCATTCTTATGATGCTTTGATAAGAATATGTTCCACCTCCATCCAGGCTAATACAAAAGATGTAATCTTTTTTAGTGGCTGAATAGTATTCTATGATATACATATACCACAGGTTGTTAATCCATTCCTGGGTTGGTGGGCATTTAGGCTATTTCCACATTTTGGTGATTGTAAATTGAGCTGCATAAACAGTCTAGTGCAAATGTCCTTATGATAAAAGGATTTTTTTTATTCTTGGTAGATGCCTAGCAATGGGATTGCAGGATCAAAAGGGAGATCTAATTTGATATCTCTGAGAATTCTCCATACCTCCTTCCAAAAAGGTTGTATTAGTTTGAAGCCCCACCAACAGTGTAAAAGTGTTCCCTTCTCTCCACATCAATGCCAGCATCTTCAGCTTTGAGACTTTGTGATGTGGGCCATTGGGATTAGACACATTTCTAATCAAGCATCTAATCACCTCATGTGGCATACATGCCACCAGCATCACAAATTGTTTATATTACTTAACTTGGAATATAATCTATTTTTTTAATTCTCAATATTTTATAGCTCTCTACTTGAAAAAATAAAAACATAGTAGCACTAATATCATTCTTAACTTGGGTAAAGATGGGATGAACATTGCTGAATATGACAATTATCCTGGTCTCCCAGTATTGTAGACTGAATGTTTATGTCTCCCAAAATTTATATATTTGAAGCCTTAATCACCAATGTGGTAGTAGTTGCAGGTGGACCTTTGGGAGTAATTAGTTTTAGATTAGGTCATGAGAGTGAGACCTACATGATGGGGTTAATGATCTTGAAAGAAGGGGAGACAGAAGGATATCTCTCTTTCTCTCCCTCCCCATGAGTACACACCAACGGCCATCTCAGCAAACAGCTAGAAGATGGAAGTCTGTAGCCAGACCTATAAGAAATAAATGTTCGTTGCTTAAGCCACCCAGTCTATGGATTTTGTTGTAGCAGCCCAAATTGATTAAGAAATTATGGTAACAAATGTACTAATATTGAAAATCAAAATTGATAAACTGTAGTTGCATACCTAATGACTTGTCATCAGCACCTTAATTTCCCTATATGCAGAAGTAGCCACGTAGCTTATTCATTCATTGGTGATTCTGAATGAAATGGACTACTTCAAACATATAAGATGACCATCTGCTCTGTTTGACTTGATAAGTGGAATTAAGACAACAAATAGCAAGTTTATAGTCAGTAGGACTTTAACTTATGTTAGAGAAGGTAAATGATCTTTTATTCTGGGGTAACTGAACAGAATATATTCTCCAAGGATATAACTTAAATTAATGCTTATTTCATAACAGTTCAAGTTGAATTTTTCATTTGGATAGTTTTATCTCCAATGGACTTAATGAAAGCTGAATATTCACATTTTTGTAATTTCAACATTGAATCATTGTATGTTATTACCCTTCCATGCTTCCCAAACATTATATGGAGATTTAAAGGCCAATTAGGTTATTCAATAATTATTTTTACTTTCTGTTCTGCGTAGACGATTAAGGGCATTTGTTTATAGAGCTTCTGGCTGCTTATGGCATTAGAGAATTCTTTGATTCTTTTATGGCAGGAGAAAGGCTGTTTCCAATATCTAACATGAATGGACAAGTTATTTGCAAGTTATTTAAATGAATTGTCAGTAGTCATTCTGGCAAAAAGCATTAAGGGCTGCCTGCAACAGCTGCTTTGCAGAGCCAAACGACATAGAGCTCTCAGAATCAAAACAGTGTTGGACAAAAGATGCTGCTGTTCACAATACAGTCTTCCCTGAGACCTGAGAAGCTCATGCACGTGCACACAGATACTAGTATTAGTATAGTTTTATTTCTTGACTACTTATTTTTCCTGAGCTTCTAAAATTATGCTTTTTTCCACTTTTATGGGTAATTCTCTATTACTGCCTATAAGAGTAATCAAATTATTTTTATCACTCCTTCCAGGTCATTCAAAAGGATATTCAGGGCGGTGCCTGTGGCTCAAAGGAGCAGGGTGACAGCCCCATATGCCGGAGGTGGCAGGTTCAAACCCAGCCCCGGCCAAAAACTGCAAAAAAAAAAAAAAGGATATCCAATACAAGTGGCCTCATAACAATAACCCCACTGGCATCCACCTAAAAATCCTCTTCCTGTCACAATTCACAACAGGATCATTTTTCATTGTATTTTATTTGCACTTGCTCCCCCACCAATCCATTCTTCACACAGCATTCAGAACAATCTTTCTAAAACATGTCACTCCTCAGCTTAAAACCCAGTGTTACCCTTCCATTATACTTAGACTTAGGAGAAAGTCCAAAATGTTCACACCATATAAAAAGCCCTCCAAGAGCTTGTCCCTACCTAACTCTTTGGCCTCGCGTTATACCAGTGCTTTTTCATTTGCTAGTTGAGGTACCTTGGCTACCTTTTAGTTTTTCAAACATGATAGAGTCCACATGTGAACTTTGTGAGGACAAACCTGAGTTTGCCATATTTGCCACCATATCCTTTTCTACAGAGCATAGCTACTCAATGAATATTTATGGAACGAACAAATAAATGAGCCTGAAAATAAGTTTTTCAATAATAAATTTACATCTGAATCATTTAGCATTTTCTTGTAGATTTGAATGAAAAGGGAAGAAAATATTGCTTTGGTTGTAATAGTAACAAAAGTTTCATTTTAGAAAATCATAGCTCTTTTTCCTTTTCAGTCATCTCAGTAGAAAGAAGGGGGAAAATGGCAATAGATAAAGAATAAGTTTGTGGTCAGGTGCAGTGGCTCACACCTATAATCCTAGCACTTGTAGAGACCAAGGCAGGAGGATTACTTGAGGTCAGGAGTCCAAGACTAGTCTGAGCAACTTAGCGAGACCCCCATTTCTGAAAAATATATTTTCTTAATTATCTGAGTGTGATGACATTTGCCTATAGTCCCAGGTACTTGGGAAGCTGAGATAGGAGAATTGCTTAAGTCCAGGAGTTCAAGGATGCAGTGAGCTATGATCATACTATTTCACTCTGACATGAACTACAGAGTGTTATCTTGTCTCTCAAAAAAAAAAAATGTTTTAACAATAAAAAATAAGTTGTGCCACACAACCAGAATGATATTTCCACTATGTCTGAAAGCTTCAGGTTTTAGATATAGCTTTATATCCTAAGGAGACTGTCTAGTTCTTCCAATCATCAGCCCAGATGCATGATATGTTCCAGTAGATTATCTTTCATTTCTTATCAGGTTATGAAGGACATACACAGTCTTTGGGCATAAAAATTTTATGGAGTAAAACAGTACTATATCCAGTAATATGTTACTAAACATTTAATAACCAGCTAGGTATTGGTGGGGGGTGACAAGTATGTCCTGTATTATTTGTTGGTTCCTGTGGTGTAAACACTCCAAGTGTGACCAATTTCAAGTTAATTGTGTTTAATAACTGGCTTACAAAATTCCTAAAAATTTAACAACTGGTTCTTTTTTTTTTTTTTTTTTTGTAGAGACAGAGTCTCACTTTATGGCCCTCGGTAGAGTGCCATGGCCTCACACAGCTCACAGCAACCTCCAACTCCTGGGCTTAAGCGATTCTCCTGCCTCAGCCTCCCGAGTAGCTGGGACTACAGGCGCCGCCACAACACCCTGCTATTTTTTGGTTGCAGTTTGGCCGGGGCCGGGTTTGAACCCGCCACCCTCGGTATATGGGGCCGGCACCCTACCGACTGAGCCACAGGCGCCACCCTAACAACTGGTTCTTACAAAACTATGTGAGCATCTCTAACATACCACTGGCTGCACAATTTCACAAAAGTAGTTTTGTGTTTTTCACATACGCACACACAACAATTATACAGGATATAAATTAGTCAAATCCACTTTTAACATATATAGTTTTTGGACTATAATATGGAAGAAAAAACTTTCATATACAAGAAAATGTATTCTGTCAGCTTACTGTGATAAAGTTCATTTTGTAATCATTTAATTTCTTCATCCTACTTCCATCTAAAGTCTGTCCCAAAGCAATTTCACAGCTCAGATCCCATCTGTTCCACTTTAAACTTTTAAGTGGTAACATTACAAGTGTTGAGTATCATAAAAATGCTTTCTCCCTATTTACCAGAAACAACGATGGCTTACCATTCCCCAGCTTCCCCTCATTTACTGTCTGCTATCATTCACTCATTATGGAGCATACGTAAGTGTTTACCACGAGCCACTTATGAGCTGGTGGGTTCCGGGGGCGCACACAGACACAACCACTGGCTTCAAAGAACTCACAGCCTGCTAAGGAGACAGACAAGGACAAGTCTAGGCAGAAAGTCCTAGAACAAAAATAACCACAGAGTCCTCCAGTATGTAACTCAGCTAGCATTTGAAAAAGCCAACATGGAAGTTAGGCCTTGATGGATGAGTAGGAATTCGCCGGGGAAAGAAGGATGGGGATAAGAGTATGTCTATCATAGAATGTGAATGTTACTTTTCTTGCATTATCATTATCATTATCATTATTATTATTGCTCAATATTTCGTTGCAGCAATCGCCTGATTTCTTTTCTGAATATATTTATCTTCGTTCGTTCTTTACGGGATTTTTGTTTCTAGTCCTTATCTTAAACATTTTTATTGTTATTAAATTTTAAGCCTTTTTAATTTTGTAAAGGCAAAAAGTGGAAACCAAATAAACACATGTATATGTATAGATAGAATTAAAAATAAAGAAGGAGGGAGAATGCATTCCAGGGAGAGAAAAGGAAAAGCACATGGGAAATTACATGACGGCAGTATACAACTAAAATTGAAGCAATAATGGGCAAAGTATAAGAGAAGGTGGGAGGAACCATGAGGCTGCAGAGACAGGGGATGGTACAGCCATGTGGGGCTCATAAAGGTCATCTTGTGGTGCGAAAGAACTTGGGTTTTGCACTGAAGATAACACATCAGGGAGCATTTAAGGCCTTTAAGTTGGCAATGGGATTGCTGCTTTAGATAGATTATTGAGAGTCTGGGCTGAAGTCGGGTGAAAAAGAGGTGAGAGACTACCCGCCAGCCAGAGCAATGACCTCAGCCCAGCAATCAACTCTCCCTCCAACACTGTTTTCCCCGAGTTCATCTCAATTCTTTGCAGCCACCAAGTGACTTCTTTTTATATGGAAGAAAAATGGTTGCCCTCTGCTACTTCCTTTGGTTCCTAAATCTCTTTTAGGTCCATTTTCTCTAAGAAATGGTGCTCATCATGTGTTAACATTTTGCATCATAAACCAAAGGGAGAAAAAAGGCCTCAATTTAACAGACTAAAGGGACCAGATGCCCAGCACAAATTTAAGTTTGATCAAGGGAGTAGCATGGCTGCTGTGGTTGCCTGTTGCTACATCATAAACTACCCTACATTCAGTGGCTTCAAACTACAACAATCATCATTATTGCCTAGATTCAGAAGGTCAACCAGATTCAGAGCTGTGCCTCCAGTCTCTCAAGGAGAGGCAGTCAAATGGGGGCCAGGGGCAGAGGCATCTCACAGGCCCCTCACTCACATGTCTAGTGGCTACTGCTAGTTGTTGATTAGGACCTCAGTGGGTGCTGCCAGATCAGGCTCTTTATGTGGCCTGGGTTCCCTCCCAAGGCACAATGTTGGGTCAAGATACCAAGGAAAGTGTCCCAAGAGAAAAAGTCAAACCTTTTTTAACTGAATCTTGTTTTTCATATAGCACATTTCTGCCACATTCTATTCTTTAGAAGTTAGTCATTATGACCAGGTTGTTTGCAAAGAGAAGAGAATTACAGGGTGTCCCAATAGTCACATATATAAAGAAAATGGGAAAATATAGCTAAATGTACCCTTACTTACAAAATATTCATTACAAAATTTGTAAAAGAATTTTTCCATGTGTTTGTTAGCCACCTCTTTCTAAAATTTCGTAATGGATATTTTGTAAAGAAAGGTACGTTTAGCTACAATCTCCCATTTTCCCTATGTAAAGTGACTTTAGGAGCAACGTTTAAAACACTGGAGAGTCTATCTCTCGATGGGAGAAGTGTCAAAGAATTTGCAGACATTCCAAAACCATCATGATTGCTGTCATGTTTTTGACCAGTGCAAGAGATGTCCATTTTCATTTTGGCCCACCAATCAAGAAGCAGCAAAATATAACTATAACCAACATATTGGGAGGAGTACATTGGAAGGAAGTAAAACCTCCCCCATATGCGCTCTTCAGAGACTGTATCAAAACATAAATACACAAGCAAAATCTGAGAGCAGATCATGAACGTCCCTCTCAGAAAGCGAACATCCCAGGGGCAGTAAGAAGAGAACCCCAGACTGTCTCTTTAGCACTGTGGGATAAAGATTAACTTGATTTTCAAAGTTAGAAGAATCTGAAGACTAAAAGCAGAATCATTCTGAGGCATATACATCTATAAAGCAAGCTGTAAATAGCTGTCATTATTACAGACTAGAAGTTGAATAATTCTCAAAAAATCCTTTACACCTCCAAAAGGTGATAAAGAACGCCTCTAGCTATCATGTACAAGGGTGCCTTGCTCCTAAAGTGAACAAAAATAGGTAAGAACTCCCCTGACAGAATTTCCTCTTAACAAGATTTATTTCTGTCCCTGTGATACAATTTACACATCTACCTTAGAAAATGAGAAATATTTGAAATTCATACGGCTTCCATGTAGGTTAGACCAATGTAATTGACAAGACCTATAGTACCCAACTGTTATTTGAAAAAAAAAAAATCTGAATAGAAGGTAGAAAAAAGAATGCACCAGTTGTAAATGCTGAGAGAAAAACTGAAGGGAGGCTGTTCCTCCTACCTGAGTTTCACACTGCTATTGGGAAGTAAAAACAAAGCGCTTCTATTCCCACCCCTTTATAGATTGCCCAATTTCTCAGTCTGTTCTTCAGCAGGGCAACTTGGGTTATAAGAATAGAACCAGAGATCAGTCTTTAAGTCCAGAAATACTTTGTTGCCCCATATGTGTTAACCTAGTAATGATCATTTTGACAAATGGTTCTCAAATTTACAGCTCATCAGAATCACATACAGAGATTATTAAAAATGCAGACACCTGGGTATCATCACAGAGATTCAGATTCAGCAGTAGATTTGGGATAAAAACTGAAATTTATTTGAGTATCTTCTATGTGCCAATCATTGCTGTAAGCAGAGGGAATACAACTGTGAACAAGACACTCTGGCTAAGAAGGTAGACGATAAACAAACATAACTATAATTTCAGGCAATCAAGTGCTATAAAAGAAAAACAAGCATTCTAAACATGTAGAGAGTCCTGAATAATACTTCTTTACTTATTTTAAATGGAACTGTCTTTATGGGTTTTTTAATAAATGTAAAATTTCAAAAAAAAAAAACCCACCATATGTGTAAAATAGAAAAGTGAAAGCGACTTGAGAGAGAACAATGTTTACATGTTGCCCATCTTCCTGTGCTGCTTCTTGAGAAGAAAATGGTAGGAAACACACTGAACACAACCATGCAGAGATCTTAAGGTCCATTGGTTTATTGAACAACTGTCTACTAAACACCTACTATGTGCCAACCAACTACTCAAGGAGGTGGGACCAATGCAGGGAGGAGACAAAGACCCTGCTGTCTTAAGGCTGATAGTCTTTCCAGGGAGGATGGAAAATACTATAAAAAAAACAAAAAAACAAAAAAAGCTAAGCAGGGACAGAATAATATTCAAGTTTGGATTAAGGGATAGTGGGGAGTTAATAGAATCAAGAGTGAAGAGACTTCTTGGCGAATAAAAGCCAGGAAATTTTATATCAGAAATAGAAAAGAAACAGCAAAGAAAAAGAAGAGAGAAAAATCTTAAAGTGAAGCGAGGAAACTAAGTTCATGTCAGCTGACCTTGGCTTTCTCACTCACTATATCTATATCTTATCTATATCTACATCTATGTCTATATATCTATTCTGTTTCTCTGGAGAACCCTGATTAATATAGGGGAATTCACAGATGCAAAGAGGAGGTTGGCAAATTGACAAACCAAAATAAGAATCAAATACAGGAGAACCTTCGTGGTTGACCCCCCTCCCTTCATCGACCACCTCCTGTAGTTGACCTAATTTTCATAGACCGGACATGCACTATGTGTATATATGAGTACAGTAGGCCTAGTTCCTCATGTTGAACACCTCTGTATGCTGACAATTTTGTTACTTTTCCTTTGTGTGGTTAACTTACAGAGGATCTACTGTAATTCTAAAAGGTTCCAGTTATAGGAATTGCCCAAAGCACCTCTGCTAGAATAAATAAACTCCAAATGATTTCAATCTTTTCTCACTTGATTTAAATTCCTTCTGTGGTTGTTCAATTAACTTAACATGGATCATATGCCTAGACCTCTGCTGATGAACGACAGACACCTTTGTTAATAGCATACCAGAGTATTTCTAGTGAGGAAGAAGCTATGCTCTGAAAAAAAAAAAAAAATCAGTATGATGCTTTTAATAAAATAAGGTAAAATGCAGCATACTAGATAGAATACAAAAAAAACTAATGTTTCAACCACATGTAAATACAAAAGTTTGCATCTAATTTTGTAAAGTTCACAAACTTTCTAGAGTCTATACATGTACCTTTTCAGATGGGATTCTTGCCCCCCACCAGGTCAGGAACCTCTAGTCCAAACATAATTACTCTATAGCCTTGGTTACATCACCTCACTGAATGCACAGACTCCTGGGAAAGAAAGTGGTGGCTTCTCTTTGCCATCTCCTTCCACTCCACCCCAGTGGTAAGAAGTTGGCTTGTTCGCATCCTCCCAGAGGAGAAAGGTGGTATTAAACTGTTGCCAAGACTTTACTGAAGCCCTTCCCTATACTACAAAAGAGCCCAAGGTCCGAAACAAGAGGATCTGGGTTTGAATACCATTCCTACCACTCACAAACCAAGAGACCTTCAGTTTGAGAGCTTTTTTGAGTGTCAGGCCCTCAAATTTCTCTGCTGAGCTCAACAAATATTGTGAGGTTCATGTAATTACCTAGGAATCCACTTTGTAAACTATAAAGTTATGAATAATCTTTAGATATAATCCCTATATCTAGATACATACAGATAGATGATATAGATAGGTGGATGGATGGGTAGATAATTACTTCAGTGATTGTCAAACCTGGAAACATCTGGTAATCTTTTTAAAATGCAGATTCTCAGGTTCCTTCCTAGACCTATTAAATCAAAATCTCCAGGGATGGAGATATAGATGCAGGTACACATGTCAGGTTTCCCACATTCTTCTTAAATTAGCTAGATCCGGGATCCCAACCACATTTCAAATATTTCATGGTCATTCACAGTTATCTGTTGTGTGTTGATGCTTCTGATAAAATATTAATGTTTTAATATCAATATTACTACTTGTGAGACTATCTAGACTTTAATTGGATAAACAAATATATCTTTAACTTATCCCATACTGTAAGATGCAACTGATCATATATAGTCAGAAAATCTAACAGCCCCAATGAGGAAATACTGGTGCAGCAGTAACTTGCTCCGAACAAATTCTGTTCTCATTTATATGCTCAAAACCATTAAAGTAAAATTTTACTACTCATGATCATTTTAAGCACCATCCATTTATGAGTATGGCTATTTCCACAGTTTCAAAAACTTTGCAGAGAAGTGTATAGCTTCCCGCAGTGATGTATTCTTTAGTGGGGGAAAGTGAGAGAAATTAAGGAGAATGTAAAATACAAAAATAATGGTGCTGGTCTTTGTGATAACAACATTTTTCTTAATGTTGGATGTGTGTTTATCATTAAGGTATGAGAATTTGTTTTTCAATCTTTCCTTAGAAGAGAAAGAAAGTTCACAAAGTATGTAAAAATAAAGGCAGAGGAGGAATAAAGGAATTACCATAAATGCCTTTAGCTTCAATCTTCTCCAGTCTCAGCTTCACACTGTTTTGTACTTGATCTTCATAATGTCTTCATGCTGTGTCGCATTTTTAAAAAGTGCTAACTATTATAACATGAGCCATAGATGAGGATGGCAGAGGTCTTGTTGTCTTTCTTGTAGTAAGGACTAATTTTCCTTGTGGAGGGTGATGTTGACTTCAGTTCTGTTTTCCTGAGAGAATAAAGGCAGCATGTTTTGATCGAGGGTTCCGTCCCTACATGGGAGCACCAATTCCTTCCTTGCTAGCTTCTACTAGACAGAAGGGCCATCTTAGAGGTGCCACCATGAAGTCAAGAATACCATGTCAGAATGTTGATCCTTGAAATAATAAAAATATCTAACATTTTAACATTCAAAAAGTACTGATTAAAATGTAAATTAACAATGAATATACCTCCTTTCATAACTAAGGCACCCCCTTACAGGTTGCAAAAGACAGCCCTGGTGCTGCTGCATGTAACATAGGAGTGCCCCATCACAGGTCAGGAAGAGTCCAGCTTCTCCTCTTCCTGGGTCCACCTTCCCTGAATGTTCACAGAGCCCCCAGACTGCTTTCTGGAGTCTAAAGTTCCAAATGACCTTCTGTTAAATCATATTGAGGCCAAAATTAGAGAACCTTCCTTAAGACTGGCAGAATACCCGTAGTAATGAAAGCTGGTTTCTACAGAAGTGAAAGTCACGCTGCTTTTGCCACCATTATATGGACAGCTCATAGTCCCTTGATATGTCCCTAATTGCCAATGATACTCTCATCAGTAATTGAGTTCAAAGTTACCACCTGTGGAGACTATAGGTGCAATCCTAGTGATTTTCACCTTGTTCTTAGACCCTTGAAGCTGGAGGATTCTAACACCCCTACTGGAAGCTGGTTGTTCAGTATAGTGGTTCTCAAATTTTAGACTGAATCAGAATGACCTGGAGGACTTGTTAAAATACCAATTGCTATTCCCACCACTCTCAGAGATTTTTGTTCAGTAGGTCTGGAGTGGTTACTAGGAACCACGAGTAAATAAATAATAAATTATTTATTTATTTATTTATCTAATAAATTTCTGGGTGATACTGATACTGCTATCCAAGGGACTTCAATTCCCCAGAACAGCAATCTGAAGGAATGTCCTTTCCAAGACTATCTGGAGAAATTCTCCTTTTGTTTTTGGAGTTGCTGTTCTAAGGACATAAACCCTGCCTGCCCCACCCAAAATGAGAGTTGGACTGAACCCCCCTGTGACAGAGACTCCTGGCTGGTCTGCAGTAGTCCTTAGAGGGAGAGAGGAAGATCCTCAGGCCTCAAGACAGCCATGTGGATGCAGGTAGAAAGGCTCCAGTGTCTATTGCCTCACAGACCCCAGAAAAACCACTGACCTTTAGCCATCTAACTTTTGTCCAAGCCAACCCTCTGGTCAGTTTTTCTACCTTGTATGATAATTTTATCTCAGAGCTTTATCACCGAGGGTGTTTATGCCTACCTTGATTCTTGGCCCTTCCTCAGGACCAAGTAGGCTGCCTTGATAGATTTATATAACATTGGATTTGGGGGCATCTCAATCTCTTCTGTCTTTGGGGGGGAGAGGATCCTAATGCAATTTAGTTCACTCTTGTCTTAGCAACCTTTAAGTTCTATATTTGAGGTGCCGGAAAGAGACCAAGTGTGACTAAGGGCTGTTAGTAGATTTTATCACTTCAGATGATAAACTGTAGCTAATAGATGCAGTGCATTTTTTTGCAAACAGGTGTGCATGCGTGTACACATGCAAGAAAAAAGGAAGGACAGATTTGATAGCAGAACAAAGAAAAAAGCATGCAAAGTTTTCCTTTGTAATGAAATTGCTATGTACCTTGGCCTTTCCCTGCCTAATGGTGGATTGAGCATTAAGTCATTCATTAGATCAATAGCCGTCAGTCACACTGCACAACACATCCCTAAATCCCAACCTCAGTAGTGAGCTTTTCACTGTTAGCATAAATGTGATCATCATTACCAAGTAGATATGTAGACAGGAAAATCTTTTTTATCCTTGTTGACCTTTATTGTTTCAGCATGGTATTTTATCGTATATGTATCCCTAGTAGGTTGGAAATAAATATTAATAATAATAATAAAAGCCTTGCATTCTGGCCAACATTTCCTTATTTGATATGTATAGAGTTTTAAATGCATAACAACCTCAAAATTTGCTCAACGTTATTCACTACCAATGTTTATTCTGTAAAGAGCCTTAAGGCATTCTCAGTATAAAGGGCATAATATAAAATATTGTTTTCCTTTCCTATTGCTAATCTAAAAGCTAAAACAACTTCTGATATAGTTTAAGGTAAGAAAAAATTACTCATCAGCCTTTTTCACAGGTAAACAGTTTCCTTTGAGCATTGTTTTCTGAACATCCTAGTTAAAATTCCCCCACCCCATCATTCCCATAGTCTTTAGTCCATTACACTGATTTATTTTCTTCAAGGCCCTTCTCTCTCTCTGAAATCATCTTATTCGTTTCTGTGCTCTGCCACTAGAAGATAAGTTCCATGAGGGCAAAGACTTGGTCTTGACCACGACTAGGTTGGTATCTGGAACAGAGTAGATTCTTGATAAATATTTGTTGCGTGAACGGTTAGGAACTACCTCTATACAGTAAATATTCACATTCATGCCAGTAGAAGACTCCATGGAATATAAACTTTGAAGCTCCTCTTTGCAAGGGGCAATACTTCTTGAATAGAAGTTTCATGATCTGTATAATATGTTTAACAGCTAGTGTTCAGGAAAAAAATCATTCATTTGATTTGCCTGTAATGTGACCATCATGACACATGTTGAATAATTTTTCCTGTCTCATGAACACAGTGAATACCTGCATTTCATATCCACTGTGAGAAAACAGGTGCCTGTAAATCTGGGCTTCTTGTTCTTTAAAGTGCAGTCCATAATAATCAATTGACATGCCTGCTATAAATAATAATGCATAGCTTCTCAAGGAACCCAGCGTGTAATTGATTCTCTAGTCTGAGGACACTGTAGGCCTATGATGTTTTATATATATACTGACTTAATGTCTTATTTTCAGCTAGCACTTGAAATAAAGGTCCATGAATCTTTATTGTACATCCAACCTCTCTGAAACAAGAAGTGGTAGTGTGGGACTCTTGGAATGTGTTCATCCCTATCTTTGTACCTAAGGCCATGGTGACAAATAGTGTAGTAGGAGTATGTGAGCTCTGAGCATGTCCAGAGCCATCCCAGGTGAAACCAAATATTGAGGCAGGCAGTAACATATCAGCCTTTATTTCACAATAGCCTATTCCAAAAGTCTCAAATCACCAAATGCTAATGTGGCCACAATTGGAGAAGGGTATTTTAAGTTCCTGACTGATTCATAGTTCCTTTTTTTTTTAAGGAGAGCTGACTGTGTAACCTTACTCCTCTGACCACAGTAAATTGGACCAGAGATGGTGCTTGACTCAAACCTGGCCAGTGGCCTATGATATGGCATAAAAGCTCTGCCAGCAGAGCTACTGTTCTTGGGAAAGTGACCAGCTAAAGAAATCAGTTCTCTTTCATGGGGAGGGAGGTGGAAGGAAGCACAGGGGAAATGTAGAATATGTGATTTTAACTACCTGATTTGGGACCTATAAATTTCCTTTTTATTGTTTCCATAACCCTGCACATATTAAAATTATTCATGAGGATAGAAAATAAAAACAAATAATAACTGTGAGCATTATCTTGTCCCAGGATCTACTAATCTTTGATTAAAAACAAACTTATGTACCAACTTCCATCCAAGATAATAATAAACTCATCTGCTGGGAGGAAAGGCAAAGCAGACAGAAATCCAGTGAAAAGGCAGGAGGCATAATCCATGAGGCAGCAGAAGTTGTAATGTAGAAGAAACCATGAGTGAGCAAAAATCAGGAGGTAACATGGAGCAGAGAATGGTAACTGTGAGGCCTAAAGAGTTGGCAACTGAGAATAAAAAAGCAGAGCCATTACCCTGGTGAGATATTATAATGGGTAACAATACCACTAAAGAGACAGAAACTAAACAGAAAATAGCACTCAGATCATACTGAATCACAAAAGTTCTTGCAGGTTTCTGTGAGACCCGGTTGCATGGCTGTAGCATTCTTGGTGTCCCTCTCATTAAAAATTTGGTGTGGGTAAAAATCACTAAAAACATGAATGGAAAACCTACTACTCCAAATGTTGGACTGTCTGATCTAGTAGATGTAGGGCGTGACCTAGGAATTTTCATTTTATACATCTGAGCCTGATAGGCCAATAATTCATCCCTTAAGAAACACTAAGATATCCAGAGTTTGTATATATTCCTTGAAATTGGGAAAGAAATCTACATAATATAGATCCCATGTATTGCTTCAGTTTTGCAGACAGAGCCCAGAGTTAGAGAATCTAGAACACATTGGTGTACTGCTTTTACGTCACATTAAATAAATATCACTTCCAGAAATGGTCCATTTTAAGTATTTTGAAATAAGAGTTCCTCCCTATCTTGATCCCAAAGGATAGTACCAGGCTCATATTTCTCTATTGCCTTGAAGAATTCTGACTCAATCAAACTCATTGATTTCTAGGAATGGGCCAAATTCTGTTCATGTCTGAACCCACCTGTATGTGCCTACCCCATCCTACCCATCCTACCCCTAATTAGGAGAACAGTGAAGAGGAGCCCTGTGGAATATTGGGTGAAGACAGTGTTGGGTCCCACATGACTGTGTTTGGGGGGTTGTAATGCAAACTAGAACTTCACCCTAGAGACCGTCCAGCAAGGAGTCAAAACAATAGGCAAGTCAAAGTCCACAGGTGAGTATCAAGCTTTAAAAGTGGAAAGAGCAAATCCAAAGACCAGTGCAGAAGCAAGAGGCAGGAATCAAGAAGTCTCAGATCTGGAATGATAGAGCAGGCAGAAACAGAGTCTGAGTAAGAAAGTACTGGGCCATTACAGGCCAAATGGCACAAACATCACTGAGTGGCTGTAGCTTAAATTTATGGACCGGTGAGTACATGGTGAATGGGTGATTCATGCCAGCTTAAAGGCCCTTGTGAATCAATGCTTCTTCTAACAACTCCCATCTAATTTTCAGGTTCTTGTGGACTAGGTAGCTTGAGAAGACAGCCTTTGCCCAGATACTGGTACAACTTATGGACAGAACTTTTTTATGGCATTTGACTGCTGGGTATCACACACTAGGGGATTGATATCTCAATGTCCTTATCTATTAAATGGAAAATTGACCCGGCCCGTGGGTCAGTCGACAGGGATACCTGGAGGAGGGGGTGAGAATGGGAAGGGGCAAGGGGCGCAAAGAATGGAGACAAGACAGGAGTCTGATCAAGTCTTGTTTATTGCAAAGTTCTTCCAGGGTATATAAGGGTAGGTGAAGGAGGAGGTTTACGTCACCACGTATCCAAGCAACCTGGCCTTGGTGGAGATAAGTTCCAAACGGCAAGCTTCCAAATTTCGCTCACGTGATTTACGAGAAGAGGCCTGGCGTTTGCAGGGAAATAGAAACTTAGGCCTAGCTTTTGCAGGGAAATAGAAACTTAAGTCTGTTAGTACCAGAAATAGCACTTGGCCTACAAAATAGATGCTGTGGTGTCAGCCTTCCACAGAAAATATAATAGTACCTAATCATAAATTAGTGAGGATTGGAAGAATAACACACGAAACGAGATAATATATGAGTATCTAGCACTTAGCAAGCACTCAACAATTGTTGATTGTTGCTGCCACCATTTTTACTACTGTCATTATTGCTGTAATTCATTATTCCTTATGAATGATCAATCATTTTGACACCTTTCTCCTTTATGCTGGATCTCTTGACACTGACTTCTTGCCCAGACCTTTGTACTTACTATAAGCCACTAATTTCCCTCTAGATCAGCGGTTCTCAACCTGTGGGTTGACTGTATTAAAGGGTCAAGGCATTAGGAAGCTTGAGAACCACTTCTCTAGATGCTAAGTTTCAGACTGAACTCCCAGCAATTAGCCTGTCTGATCCTCGTGCTTAACCTATCACTTACTGCTTCCTGATAGTGTTACCTGCCCACCAGGTAACAAGTCATTCCTACTCACACCCCCAGATAACACAGGTTTCTTCTCCCTTACCATATGTTCTTGAAGTACTAACTCAAATTCTTCCTTCTACAAACCTGAAGGGTTCTCCTGGCACTATGGAACGCCTACTATAGGTAGTCTGAATAATTAATCTACCAATTAATCATTTACTATTTCATAAAATCTTTTCATCAAGTCCTTCAAATCATTATTTAAATCATGTATTAGTATTTAATTTATCATGCACCTGTCTTTTGTACCCAGTAAGAGAGTATCTTCCTTGATGATAGCAACATGTCTTATTCATCTTTGTATGCCCCACAGCTATGCACCATGTTTTGTGCAGAGCTCAATAAATATATGTGATTTTATTTGAAATGCTTAGTTAGAATACTATAAAAGACTGCATTGTTCCACATTTCAAGGAAGTCATTAAGATTTAAAGAGGCCATTAAGGTCTACTCCAATAAGCCAGAAGAGTGTAAATTTCTTACTTTTAGGCAGATGTGCTAACTTTTTAGGCCACTGAGGTTCTCTTTGAGCAATTTACTAAGAGTAAATTATCAAATGGATCCAGGTAGCTCAAAAATATTAATATCTGTTACTTCCTATTAAAAGGCAAGTTATTCCTCTCTTCCCTGCTTTGAACAACCCTAGCCAAGTCCATCTATTGCTTACAATATATTGAGAATTATATTTAAATGGGGTAACCATTTTGACTAAATTCATGTAGCTGAATAAAGCAGTTCTGTGAACTATAAGATTACAGTGCACTGATGGCACCCAGTGCTATCGGCTTGCCTTACTAATTGACATCACTCTTCCCTTCTTTCTACCCCATATTCTAAAACGCTCACATGTAGTATGAAAGAAAAAGACAGAAGAATTAGTTAAATTGCATTCACCATTAATTGATGCACAAACGACTCTCAACAATAGGAATACAAAGAAATTTCAAACCTGAAAATGTGATACCCGCTTTGTGAGACTGCCATCCTACTGAAGAGGTTAGAAGGGAGGTGGGGTAGAAAATACATCATCATGTCACAAGGCAGTACATCCTATAATAGTGAAATTTGCAAAGTGTTCTAGGGAGGATGCTGCCAGCTGTGGGGGAGAAGTGAGAGCAGGTATTGAGCTATGCCGAGGGGGTTAATAGAAGTTCAATGCAAAAAGGAGGCGTGGCAAGTGAATCGTGTACAACTGCAATTTCTCCAGCAGTTGTCCTCAATTTTTCCCTCCACTCACTCACTCAACAAGCTTATTGACATGAACTGTGTGCCAGGTACTCTGTTAGGAGACAGGAAGGTAAGACTGCAATAGTGACTGGGACAGACATACATCTGATCTCACAAAACTAACAAATTAATGGAGTTATGAACAGGCAAACCAGCAGTCAGAATCAAGCGTCAGTGTTGTGACAGGGAAGTACAGAGTGCTCTGGGAACACACTTGGGAGAAGCTTTCCTGCCCTGAGAGCCCTCTTTCTACAGGCTAAAACCTGACAGGTCAGAAGGAGGCAGCAGGGTGTTCCCTGAGAGGTAACAGCCTGTGTATAGGCACAACGATGAACAAAGATTCACAAAATAGAGAGGAGCACTAAAATTTCAGAGCAGTTGGCTGTCTTCTTTTCCATGCCATCCTTTAGTCAACTTCTACTTATCACATTGTAAATGACATGTTTCTGCCTCCCTTCCCTGACAAAGCAGGTCCCTTAGTGCTGAGCGTCTACTGATTGTGAACTGCAATTATTGATTCGTTACCTGGCTTTCCCACCAAACCATAAGCTCTGAGGGTAGGAATGACGCCTTTCACAGCTGTTGCACCCCCAGTGCTTCATAGAGTATCTTGAATAAATATGTGGGGGGGTGGGGATTAATGCCTGATAACGGTGGTAGACTGAAAAATGTCCTCTGAAGATATCCAATCTTAATCCCTAGAATCTATAAATGTTACCTTGCAGGAAAAAGGGGTCTTTGTAGAGGTGATTCAATGAAGGATCTTGAAATGCAGAACTTATCCCGGATTATCCAGATGAGCTCTGAATGCAATTAAAAATGTCCTTATAAAAGAAAAGCAAGCTGGAGACTGATTACAGACAGAAGAGAAGAAAGCCTTGTGACCACAGAGGTAGCAACTGGAGTGATGCAGCCACAAGCCAAGGAATACCAGTAGCCTGTAGGAGCGGAAAGCGGAGATCATTTCTTCCCTAGAGACTCCAGATGGAGCACAGCCCTGGTAAGCCTTGATTTCAGCCCAGTGATACTGATTTTGGACTTCTGGCCTCCAAAATTGGGAGAGAATAAATTTCTGTTGTTTTAAGCCATCAAGTTTGTGCTAATTTCTTATAGCAGCTACAGAAAACTAAAGCAAACACTGTTATACATCTTTTCCCATAATGATGGTTTTAGTTTTGTTTTACCATTAATTCTTTTGAATTCCCAGAAGTGACATTGTGAATTAAAATCTATGACCATTATTTAGGCTTTAAGGAGATTACTAAATTGATGTCAAAATAATTTATATAAACACCGATAACGTAAAAGAGTATCTATTCACCAAAACCTCTGCATTCATAAATACATTCACTAATTTGAATGTATGCTGTTTTAATATGCAAAAGTTTTTAAATCTTGTTTTAATTTACATTTCTTTGATTGCTAATGAAAATAAAGATTTTACCATGCTTGTTTATCAGATTTATTTCTTTTCTTTGTGTGCAAAGTTTATTTTTTAAAGAGATTTGGATGTATTTTCCTAGAGTAAAGATATCAAACTTCTGTGTCTTAAATGTGCTAAAAATATTTTGTCTTTCCCTATTGTTTTCCAGTTTAATTAGGTAGGATTTGGATTTCTGGTTTTTTTAAAGGGACTGTGCAAAACTTTAATCTGTACAAATAAGACAATGCATTAGTCTTTTCCTTAGTGCTTTCTTCTTTTGTTTCTAAACTTAGAAAGTATGTTCCCCCCTTTTCTAGAAGGAAGCCATAAAGAGTAAATTCTATTCTTTTAGATTGTACATGGCTTCATTATATTTAACTTTTTTTCTGCCTGAAATTTACTTTTGTGTATGACACATGTTAAAGCACCAAATTATCAAATGTACTGTGTTCACAAGGCCAATTGTTACACTATTGAATAATCAATTTGCTCTCCACTGCTTTATAATGCCTCTTTTATTATGTATTAAATGACCATATATAGTGGTATCTGTTTCTGATCTATATATTATGTTTCTGTAATCCAACTCCCTATAATTGTATCAATATCGAGTTTTCAACACTGCATTCTAAAATTTGCTTTCAAACATGGTAGGCCTACCTCATCACCATTCATACGACTTCTTTTTTTTTTTTGAAATGTCTCTTTGCATTTTTAATCTTACTGTAATTTTCTAACACTTGTTTTAAAAGAGTTTCATATTCTTTTAAAACATATTTATCTACAGTTCTCTCCACAACAGAAAGTATAGTGACAGATCTATAAAAAGTACATACAAATTGTAGCTATTATTAATATTGCTAAAGAATGACTTTTAAAAATGCTTTGTTAATTCTATTTGGTTTCTATGCTATTAGAGTAACTTTTTATTTTGACAATTAGGAAACAACCAAGTCCAGGAACTGTAGCTTTTTAGTAAATAAAATTATTGCTAGCATCCCCCACAAACATACATAAACATGCTCAAACACACACACACACAAAAAAAAGTACTTGTTTTTTAAAAAAAATTAAAACAAATGATTAAGAAAATAAATTCTTGTCACAATAAGCTGAACAGACCCAGAGTCTTTTACAGGACTCTTTGTCATGTCTTTAAAACTGCTGAGTTGTACCTGACATGCAAGCCCTAAAACCACACAGCGCACTTCAATAAAAACTAGGTCAACAGTAAACGTCAAGTCTTGTGAGAAACCACTCACTTCTACATATTATTAAGCCTCTTGCTCTGTCTTTAAAAATATAACCACACAATGTTGCTTACTAGAATTAGCTGATGTACTTGCCTCCTTCTTTCATTTCTTGCTACACTTGAACAAAGCAAATCCTTAGGGATCACCTATTCATGCAGTTAAATGGTATCTATTCCTCATCTATCCGTGTCTTGTATATGCCAAAGTGCTGGGAATACAAAAATTAATGATGCTGACCTTGCCCTTAAGAAGATCATATATAGCAAGGGAAGTAAACAAGTAAACAACAACTGCGGTGAAACCCTGGGAAGGGACTTCCTGCATTCAAACGGGGTTAGCAAAAGTTTTTGTCTTGAGAGTAAGGCAGGATAGAAATCACAGAAAGGCTATGTTAACCAGTGTGATGAAAACGTGTCAGATGGTCTATGAAACTAGTATTTGGTGTCCCACGATCACATTAATGTACACGGCTATGATTTAATAAAAAAAAAAAGAAAGAAAGAAAGAAAGAAAAGAATCTCAAGGAAACTCATGTAACAACTGATGTAGAAACATTGATTCTGGAGACTAATTGAAGAGAATTAGAAGACTTTTTTTTTTTTAATTCCATGGGGAAAAAAAAAAAAAAGAAATCACAGGAATCCCTCCCCCCAACTCCATTTCATTTACTTTGAAATAACAACTGGAACATTCTAGAGTGACAACACAATGGGATAAAAATTGCAACAACAAACTAGGAAAGAGGCCTATAGAGATGGTATTTAAACTGTACCCTAAAGACTAAGCATGACTTTTTCTTTCTGAAATTCGTAGACCCTGTCAGACTCTCTTATTATCTCTTCCAGGGTCACGCTTGCCCTAATTCTTTGCCTGGTTACTTCCCCAGCTTCTGTTGGGTAGTAAGCATTCCTTAGAAAAGCATTCCCCAGACATCTTATTTAAAAAATCTGCCCCTATACATACCTCACCTACTATCACAGAGAAATCTTTATTTTATAGCACTTTATACCACAAATTATAATGATTTTGTTTATATTTTGGCTTACTTATTTGTTCTCCATCTCCTCCACTAGAATGTAAGCTTCACGAGGGCAGGAGCCATATCCAATCGTCCATGGCTATGTTTCCAGCACCACGCACAGGACCTGACACGTGGTGGCACTGGAAGGAAGACAAAAAGGAGCTGGAAGTAGGAAGTGAGAGAAAGGGGGAAAGAGGGAGGAATAAAAGGAGAGACAGAATATAGGCAACCAGAAACTAAAGGTTTAAGTTTTAGGAAAAGTTCAGGGTATATTATCCAAGAACAGTGGCTTCTGTTTTTGTAGTTCTTAAATACTATGTCAGAACTCTTATAAGCAGACATTTGGAATTTTCCTTGTGACACCAACATTCACACATTGAGAGAATTAAAGCTGGTAATTAAGGCTGGCAATCAGGGTTTCTTAGCGCTTGTGGATTTAATAACCCTTAATTTGCAAATGCTTGTGCCAGAAAGACTGCATCTTCAAAAAAATCCAAAACATGAAAACATAACTAATAAACAAGTGCCCGTGTTTGATTAAATATCAGAGGAAGAATGAAAACCTAAAGAAAACATTCGAATGACTCAGTCTATCCTACTAACACAATAAGGGGCACGTGGACCAGGAATCTTTGAAGGATGCTTTGGAGCGTGCTTGGAGAACTATGCTGTTCTGAATCTCACCTCCTCCCCGCAAGCCTCAAAGGAAGGAGTGTTCTCTTCTTCTGAGCTAACCTCTCTACCTACATTCCTGAATCAATTTTCTGCATATCCTCAGGTTCCTTGCTTCAAAGGTTGCTTCCTCTTTTTACTGTATTTAATCTTGCTCTCTCCGCAGGCTCCTTCTCAGAAGCCTAAACATGCTCAGCTTCCTGTTTCAAAATGTACACTCATTGGCTTTTAATTCTCCAACAGCTCTCTCCGTCTCTGCTCAGCAAGCTCCTTCGCACACCAGTCTTTCTTCCCTTACTGCCTCTTCAGTGAACTGCCATCAAGATTCTGCTCTTCCTGCCCTCCTGAGACTACTCTGCCAAAGGTCATCTTTTATATCCTAACCCACTGTCTCTTTTTCTTCAAAATCTTGACCTCTCTGCATCACCTGATCATACTGACATCTCTCTGCTTGGAACAATTCTTCCTTTGGTTATGGCTGCTTGGGTCCCAAGCGACTAATATTGTCATTTTCTGTAGGTTTCTTTGTCAGAGCTCCCTCTTCCCTGGTCCTTTAATGTTAATAACTGCTGGGGATAATGTCCCTGTTTCTTTTTATTTTTCTTGTTGTAGAATATCAATACTTTATTTATTTATTTATTATTAAATCATAAAAACATAGATCATGTATACATTAATGCATTTATGGGGTACAATGTACTGATTTCATATAGAATTAGGAATGCTTACATCCCACTGGTTAATATATACCTCATCTCATTTACTTAATTATTGTGTCAAGACATTTATACTCTATACTAATAGACCCAACAGGTACCCTTGCATTATGCACCATAGGTATGATCCCACCATTCACCCTCCTTCGATCTGACATCTCCCCTCCCCTCCCAACTTCCCTCCTACCTCCTTCATCTTGGGCCATAGTTGTGATCTATTCTTCATATGAAAGTGTGAATGATTATAAATTGGTTTCATAATAGTACTGAGTACATTGGATATTTTTTTCTTCCATTCTTGAGATACTTTACTAAGTAGGATATGTTCCAGCTCCATCCATGTAAACATAAAAGAGGTAAAGTCTCCATCTTTTTAAGGCTGCATAATATTCCATGATATATATACCAAAATTTATTAATCCATTCATGGCTCGATGGGCATCTGGCTTCTTCCATGACTTGGCTATTATGAATTGAGCTGCAATGAACAATCTGCAAATATTTTTGTTATGAAGTGATTTCTGGTCTTTTGGATATACACCTAGTACAGGGATTGCAGTATCAAAAGGCAGGTCTACTTTTAGATCCCTACGTGTTCTCCACACTTCTTTCCAAAAGGGATGTGTTAGCTTGCACTCCCACCAGCAATGCAAAAGTGTTTCCTTTTCTACACATCCACACCTATATCTGTAGTTTTGGGATTTTGTTATGTGAGTCACTCTTATGGGAGTCAGATGATATCTCAAAGTGGTTTGATTTGTGTTTCTCTGATGATTAAAGATGAGGAGCATTTTTTCATGTGTCTGTAGGCCATGTGTCTATCATCTTCAGAGAAGCTTCTGTTCAAGTCCCTTGTCCACAATGAAATGGAATTACTTGTTCTTTTCTTATTAATAAGTTTGAGTTCTCTGTGGATTCTGGTTATCAAACCTTTGTCATAAGCATTACCTCCAAATATCCTCTCCCATTCTGAGGGCTGTCTGCTTGCTTTACTTACTGTACTCTTGGCTGTGCAGAAGCTTTTTAGTTTGCTCAGATCCCAGTAGTGTATTTTTGGTGTTGCTTCAATTGCCCAGGGGATCCTCCTCATAAAGTAATCTCCCCTGTTTCTTTTTAATATCAACATTCTCCTATGGGATCTTATCCTTTCTTGTAACTTCATCAACACCTGTATGCCAGTAACACCCAAATCTATGCCTATAGGTCCCACCTCTCTTCTGTAGTCCACAGTACCTATGTTACTGCCTGAATTACTTACAAATAGCTCTAAACTAGCTCTAATCTCTATTTTGCTGCTCTTCTGAGCGTGCCCATCTTAGTGACTGGCCTGCCATCTACCCAGTCATGTAGCCAAGAACCTGGAAAGCATCTTAGGTCCCACCCTTCTTTATTACAATCCACAACCAAGTCCTCTTGGTTCTACTTTTTCAAAATAATTTTTCCAATCTATTTTCTTGTTTTCAGCCTTCTGGCTACTGCCTTATTCAATCCCATAGAAATAGTATTCCCAGGCTCCTTCTGCCTTTAATCTAACATTTCTTCAATCCATGTACCATGTTATGTTCAGAATGTTTTTTCTCAAACTGAAGTTCTTTGTCTATGTACCATTTCTTATGGTTTTATGTCTACTCACCCACATCCCTTGACCTGAAGTATCTTGGTCCTTTACTCACTTTTCAGGTGCATTTCAAGGATAACCTTTTCTGTGGCAATTTCTTAACCGTCCCTACCCCATAAAATTGATGACTCCTAGAATACTGACATCTCTCATGCTGCCCTAAACATTGCATTGCATCTAAAAAAATTCTACTATATTCTAAGTTCCCTTTGCTCTATTTAAGATTCTTTGATGTCAGGAATGAAACTTTTTGTCTTTCCACTCCTCGTACAAACACAGCATGCAACAGATAATCAACAACATAAGCTTGCTGAATGAGTGAATAGCTCTTCCAGTGTCAAAAGAATAAAACTGCTGTTGCTAAAGACAGTCATCTTGTCTAAAGATGGTGATAATACAGTGCATTAAAAATTCACTACATCAACACTCATCTCTACCTCAAAATCTGGTTCTGCTTTTAAACTATGATCCTAACTGTATCAATAATGAAATATTAAATATTCATCAAATAATATCTTCCAAGGCAGATGGACAGCATGGGTTTTCATGTTTGCCTGGAGATTTGCTGCATGCGCTAGGAAGAGCTTTCCATTAACCACAGCCCCTCGGCTCCTGCCCCCTGTGGAAACAGAGTGCACCTGCTAGCTTCTGAATGTTCCCGCAGTCTGCAGTTAAACCACTGTGGGCCTTGAGCCATCTGTGTGCTGCTGATACGTAAGAGTGCAGGCCAAAGAGCAGGAGCTGCGTGTACTATTTTGCATCAACACCTTGTGCTTTCAATGGCATCCTTGGTCTAGACCCAAGCCCATGCTGGAGTCCTTCTGAAGATGTCATCCTAGCACTCCTGATCTTGCCCTACTTAATTTTCTCTTCCTTCCTGAATCATTTGACTACCTGGATCTGACCTATGTTTTACCCTGAACTTTAGTCTTCAGTGTTAGTTCTAGGAGGACATATGAATGCCCTAAAGGAGACCACACCTTGGTAAGGAGGAATTCACTGAAATTTGGCAGAAATCATAAGAACAGAGAAAAAACTGAGTTCCCTAGTACCAGAGCTCTGAGATCAAGATTTATAAGAAATTATTTGCAAACACAATCCAGTCTCAGATGTAGCCCCTTGAAATTAAAGATTACCTGACCTTAAGGGGTATACACTGAGTAGAGCTTCAGAAATGGAGATGGGAGAGAGTAGACCTGTCAGAATCAGAGGCAGGACGTATCAGGAGTTGGCCTAGCCCCCAGGAACAGACAGTTGTGACGTCACAACAGTGATGATGCTGTAGGACTCCAAAGCCTGTGTTTGTGGGCCAAGCACCTGAACCATTAGGAGTACTGAGGCCCAGGGCAACAGTGCATAAAACACCTGTCTTGGTGCCTAACATGTATAATGCAGTTACTGTTCATACTACTATTATTGCCTTACATTTGACCCTGCAAGTTCATGAGCCCCCTTTTTCTTTCCTGAGATTTTAATTGGTTCAGCATTTCACCACCTGAAGAAACACTGTGTATGCTTCAAATCCAACCACTCCATTATGCTCACCTGTCTTAAGAATTTTTAAAAGCTATTGATAGATTACTATTATGAATTTTCCTAAGCAATTCATTCCATTGTGAATCTTTGTGCAGAGACGTGTCTGGTGTACTCACCCTTTCTCCAGTCCACTTAAATAATAGCACTGTTATTTAAAACACGGTCCTCATGCTATGGTGACTCCATTTTGCTCTGTCAGTGCATTCTCTCTAGATACACCAGGCTTCTCTTCTTCCAGCTGGACTTTAACTCTTAGAATTTCAACACTAGTCTTCCTCACATTCCTAAAGTTGGGGTATAATATCTCAGCAGAGGTTCTTCTTTACCCCAGAGTTTCTTAAATATTATTATTTCTTCAATTGATAAGTATTCAGAATAGATCGATTCCAACACCCATCCTAGTAACAAGCTAATGCAGTTGCAGCTATGCTTTGCTTCCTATAAATATACACCAACAATCATATGTAAAATATATTTTATTAGTGTACACAAAAAGCAAAGAAGTATATTTATGAGATGAATAATCGTTTTTTGTTTTTTTTTTTCTGAGACAGAGTCTCACTTTGTTTCCCTCTGTAGGGTGCTGTGGCATCACAGATCACAGCAACTTCCAGCTCTTGGGCTTAGCAATTCTCTTGCCTCAGCCTCCCAAGTAGCTGGGACTACAGGCGCCCATCACAACACCCGGCTATTTTTTTGTTGCAGTTTGGCCGGGGCCAGGTTTGAACCCACCACCCTTGGTATATGGGGACAGTGCCCTACTCATGTAGCCACAGGCGCCACCTGAGATGAATAATCTTACTAAAAATTAAGATTCCTGGATAAGAAGCACATAAAGAAACAAAACATCTTTTAGAATGTTGTCATATTCACACAAGTTATATACATATATCTCAAAGAAGCTTAGAAAAGTACAACAGGAAAGACATTATTTTTGTTATGTTTCTTTTTTAACTTTAAATAGTTGATTTCATGTTGAAATTGAGGGACAAAGATTTTAAAATATACTCTATGGCTTATAGAGTCATGCAATAATTCCCAACATAAATTTACCAATGCAGATTTCTCCAGATGGGTAACTGCATTCGTGTTTCACCAGACTAATAATCTCTCCTTTTATTCTGTTGTTTATAAAATTTGAAGAATCTTAAAATCTGACCTTCTGCAAGCGTATAAATTTCTTTGTTATGTTTCCTTTGTCTGTCTCCAACAGGACACATGATTGAAGGAGTCCAGAGTTCCTGCCGGCTAGACAGTCATCATTACAAAGAGTGACTCATCAGTCAGATAATCAGGACTGAGATCAAGTTCCACTGAAGATAATTCTGTTATTGCTGATACTTATTGTCAGTAGTAAACAGTCACACCCCCCCCCCCAAAAAAAGAAAACTGCAAGGAGGAATTTGGAGTTTAGAAGTGGATTCTTTCACGTTCTTGAGTTTGAGTTACAAACTTCATAACATTATATTGACAAAGTCGTCGTTGCTCACATTTCAAATGTGGAAAAAATGACCAAAATAATTTGGCTATTAAACATGGTGAAAAGGGAAAAAGAACGATGCAGAGTTCAAAGGTTATACCTAGTACTTATAATGTATAGATTAAAAATATCTTTACAATTGCCAGTTATACTTGTTTCTAAAGAGCAATTTAATTTCTGATTTCTGCATGCTTGGTTGGACTGATTTCTATTGCTTTTTCTCAATGGTCTATAGTAATCCTTCACGACGTAACATGATTATTTAGTATTTTCAATGTGTCTTCTCTGCATCCCTTACTGCATTCGCTTCATTTAAGTTTTAGACGCCATAAGTGCTTAGAGTTCTCATTACATGGCTATTATATCTTTTAAGAGCCATTAAGAACTCTACTTTTTAAAAAATAATTTTATACTACTCTTTTTAAAGCCATAAAATTTGGAATCAGAAAACCTATGAGACCCAATTTTGCCACTTACCAGCTTTGCAAACATGAACAAATCCTTGATCTCCGGATCTGTTTGTTTATTTATAAAATGGAACTTGTAATGACATCTCCTTTACTTATCCATCCTCTGCTAGCAACTTGTTGTTTGCTAGTATTCACTGTCACATGACATTTTTCTAAAACTATTTTCATAATTTAAGAACAGGAAGTTAGGAAAATATACAAATATATGGTTTTTTTTTTGTGTGTGTGTGTGTGATTTTTTGGCCAGGGCTGGGTTTGAACCCACCACCTCCGGCATATGGGACCGGCGCCCTACTCCTTGAGCCACAGGCGCCACCCCCTAAAGCTCTGGTTTCTTTTTTTTTTTTGTGCAAATATATGTTGAATAAACTTAAGCATTGAGAATACCTTTGTTCTACCACACATGATGCACAGCTTATTTAGTATTTTATTATATGGTATGAGGAGAAATGAAGCCAGGTGTCATAACTATTAAACAAGTAAATTCAACATACATGGCTGAAGTGTCAATGACCTGAGCTATTATTGTACCCTAACTTGCCCTAACAGTTGATGATCATGTAATACCTACCTGATTACTCTAATTCCTGATTCTGGAACCAATTGCATTCTTATATAAAAAATGATAAAACTCTTTAGTTAATTAGCCAATTGACCCAGCATGAAGTGGCAGATTGTGTTTGGAGTCCAAGTTCCCCTTGCTCCCCACTGGGGTTTCCCACCATTCTTCCTCTACCCTCCTTTCCATTTGCCCTCAACTTTGGATCTCATTTCTTTAGATAATACTACTGTGAT
Source organism: Nycticebus coucang (assembly GCF_027406575.1). Classification (NCBI taxonomy): domain Eukaryota; kingdom Metazoa; phylum Chordata; class Mammalia; order Primates; family Lorisidae; genus Nycticebus; species Nycticebus coucang. The sequence continues at coordinate 67,259,237 of NC_069792.1, read as the reverse complement.
GGTTAATTTTATGTGTCTACTTGGCTAGGTCATGGTAACCAGATATTCAGTCAAACACCAGTCTAGATGTTACTCTGGATGTATTAATATTTCTTAAATGAGATTAACACTTAAAACAGTAGGCTTTGAGTAAAGCAAATGACCCCATGTATGTAGGTGGGCCACATCTAATCAGCCAAAAGCCTTAATAGCAAAGATTGAATATCCCCTGTGAAGAAGAAGGAATTCCTACCTTGAACTTGAGGTTCTATATCAACTCTTCCCTGGGTCTCCAGCCTGCCATCCAGCCCTGCAGATTTCAGACTTGCCAACCTCCATTGTTGCATGAGCCAATTCCTTAAAATATCTCCCCTCCATCCCCACCCCACCGTCCCTAAACCCCACCTCCGTCTCCTCTCCCATCCTTTCTCTCTCTCTCTCTTTAGGAAAACTATGGTGAGACACGAGGTCAAAGTGATAACCAGGGGACACAGAGGAAGATGCAGATTAAGTAGTGGCTTATATAGCTTGAGAGGACTTCAGTTTTTCTCAAAGTGACTTAGGAAGTCCTTGGATACTTTTGAGTAGGTATGAAGCTATTTGACATGTTTTTAAAAATACAGTCTGGCTATTGGTTGAGAATAAACCGCTGCTTAAATAATTTGAGCGCCGAAAACTAGTAAGGGAGTTCAGAAATCCTTTTAGGTTGCACTAAATTTAAGAAACTATAAAAATATGAATGGAAAGGATTTTTTAAAATCTACATTTTATTAAATGTTTTGCAATTAATTACAAACAATAAATTAATTGCTTAACACTATTTTTTTAACTAAATGCTTGGCAATAATTTATTCATAATGATCTAGGATGCTCATCGAAGTGCCCTTCAAATTCTCAGATTTCTCTATCTGCCATGGCCTCACAGATATTTTCACATGTTCCCACTAAAACTTGGCTTAAAAAGCTCCTGAAAGGAAAAATGGCAGAGATTCAGTAGTTGAAAGATTTATTGTGATTCAAGGTTAGACAAGACTAATCAAGTCTTGGCATGAGAAATTGAAATACATTGTATTGTGATGTGTTGTTTTCCTGATAATAATTGAAGAAGATATCCAAATGCTACTGACCTGACCAGATCAAGTTACTTGAGATATTGAAGATTTTTCTGCATTTTGTTAATCTTCAGTGTGAGAATAGGTCATGAATATTAGTCAGAATTCTCTAGCAAAACAGAACTGATAGCATAGATAGATGGATGATAAATATATAGTTAGACAGAGATTTATTTTAAGGAATTGTCTCATCTGATTATACAGGATGGAAAGTCTAAAATTTGTAGACCAGATTAGCAGGCTGGAAATTAAGCAATAGTTACTGCAGCAAACTTGACTGCACATGCTCCAGGGCAGCAGGATGAAAACTCAGGCAGTTTCTATATTGTGCTTTTGAGGAGCATTCCTTCCCTATGAAACCTCAGTCTTTATTCTTAAGGCCTTTAACTGAATTGGAAAAGGACCTGCTGTGTTATCAGAGGTTATCTGCTTTACTCAAACTCTACTGATTTAAATATTAATTATTATGTTCAAAAATACCCCCACAGCAACATCTAGACTGGTGTCTGATCAAACAACTGGGCACCACATAGCCTAGTGAAGTTGACATGTAACATGAACTGTCATACCATATTAAACATCAGTTCAAAGCTCTTTCCCATGGTAGCATCTCAATAAATTTTGAACTGATCATTGATTTCCAAAGAGCATACATTTTCTAAAATTTGGTACCATAGTCCAATTACAATTTCATTATTTTTCATTTTTCACTTTTTGCTGGGAAAAAGGTAGGAAACACAATTTAAATTTATATTATTAAATTCATACATGAGAACAGTTAATATTAATAAGGAAGGAGAGAGCAAATTTTCTTCTACTTCTTCATCTTTATATTGCTACAATAATTAATATAAGTTATATTTGATAATTGCTAGGATAAAAATCCCTGGACTAGGTTTATCCATTGCCATAAACTGAATGTTTGTGTCATCCCCCAAATTTATATGATAAATCTTAACACCCGTGAGATGTCATTTGGAGGTGACACCAGTGGGAAATAATTAGGTCTTGAGAGAAGAGTTCTCATGTATAGTATTAGTGCCATATACAAGAAACCTCATGGACCTCCTTTGCCCCTTTCTACCCTAGAAGGCTACAGCAAAAGGACAGCTATCTATTAACCAGGAAGCAGCCCCTCACCAGACACAAAATTTGCTCCTATCTGAATCTTGAATTTCCCAGTCTTCAAAACTGTGAGAAATAAATTGTTCATATGCCACTCAGTCTGTAGTATTTTTGATATAGTAGGCTGAATGAACTAAGACATCTATTAAACATGAAAAGTAATCTAATAATGCACAAAAATTGTTTTCAATGAAGTTGGTCTAGGATATTAGTAGTGACTAATTGTATTTTCATGAGACTTGAAGCCCTCTTCTCTCATAGCTGGAACCACTGAATTTCCACATACTAGTGTTTCTTAGAAGAACTTCTTTTCTTAAAGGAGATATAGGGTTCCATCATAGTATCTTGGAACACACTGTTTTTCTACTTTGTGTCTATGAGCTCTGACACTGTTCCCAGAACTAGGAATCTTCCTTGCTGTAAAACTACAATACCCATCTTAAACATCCAGTCTAGTTCAATGCTGAACCTGTTTTTAACCTAACTGGCATCCCAGTATTGATGCCTGGCTTTGCTCTTATTAGATTTCTCTTCTTCATGGGGACAGAACACTTGTCTCTGGGTTGAAGATGAATAAGTAAGGTCCCAGTTATTCAGGGCCCACTACCTACATGGATTTCAAGTCCCAATTGACTGGCCTCCCTGTTATGGCTGTGTAATACACATCTATTGGGATATTTCTGGAAACTCAGCCCTTCATATAGCATGCTTTTTCCATGATTTTGGGATTCCTTTCTGAAAATCAGTCCATTTTTTCTTCCCCAACTCCTCCTTATGCTTCCTTCTTGGTCTCCATTTCCCCCAGAATTTCTATCTCCCAGCAGAATTCAAAGAATATTATTGCCCTTGTAAAAGTGGGTCTGAGTTTTCTTACCTGTAAAATTAGAAGCTCGGACTAGAGATGACCCTTTCAGCTCTGACAATCTTATGATTTTATAAATGCCTCTTCTACTTAATGATCCTTGACAGTACCTCAGAGAAAATAAAATCACACCAGGTCCTGAGTAGATTATTACTACTCCTACATATCTGCTCAGCTCTCTTTTCTTATGATAAATTTCTCATCATTCCTTTAGAGTAATGCTTCTATTTCTTAGAGAGTATTTTTCCTTAAATACTATAGTTATTATCAGTTCATTCAATTTATTCTAGTGAAACAGGTAAGGGATGTGCTAAAGATTTTCCTTCTACGTTTCTTACATAACACAAATTTAACTTAAATGAAAAACGCTGTTAATCTCCTGCTACCTGCCCCTTGGTGCTTGTGACTGAGCATCCCGGTCAGGACCCGGAGCTGCCTCTAGTAATGTGCCTTTGCTGGTTAGGATCTCTTCGGGCTTGTACACTTCCTCCTCTCTTTTGGTAAAACAATATTTTTACACAATGCATTTATTAGGAATCTTGTTCTCTGAGGCTTAAATGTAAATAAAGGATTTAAAGCATAAATAATTTACATGAGATACAAACATATCAATGGAAGCATAACACATTTACACTGAACAAAAGTTAATTGTATTCAGAATAGACAAATTCTCTTGTCATTTATCGTTAGTTTGAAAAACAAAGTTCATAACAAAGAACATTTTTCACTCATTGGGCTATTCTTTTTTTCCAATCAGAGAACTTCAGCAGAGATTATTTTAGGAAATATGATATCTGTACCTATTGCATGTATCAACTGAATCTTAAAAAATGATTAATGAGATTGGTTTCCTTTTCTAAACAACTGAATTAAATTAAAAGCATGATCAAAGTACTTGGCTATACAGAAGTCAGTCATTAATAATGCTTTAATAATGTAACAGGAAACAGCTGATTCAGAAGACATAGCTATATACGGCCTGTAGGGCTGAACTTGTCTGTCCCAAACCATTTTTGAAGTTACTCCAATAGCACCAAACAAAATGGTGACAGAGTAAATGACATTAAACAAGATAAAAGATATGTGTTCTTTGGCTGTTATGTTAGCAACTAAGTACATTGAAATACTATCAGCCAAAAATATAATTTCTAAAAAGAACATTACAGACATAATAAATGTTTGTGACCTTTAAGTCTTCCAAAGGTTTAATATGGCTCTAGGAGGAAAAATTAGACATTCTTGTGCTGACTCTTCTCCCTACCTCAGGCAGAGATTGCTTTGCAGTAAAGGGCACCAGGGAAGCCCACTGACCCCAAGTCTCTCCCCCACCCACTGAAATGCCACCCTGAAGCTTCCACTAACAACCTGTTAGATTACAAAACTCTAGAAAAAGAAACCGTATTTGGGTTCACGGTGGATTCCTTTATAAAGTTTTTTGCTGAGAATCCTTTCTGCAGGAAGAGTGGTGAAGCTGAGATAACATCAACGGGTTGGAAGTCTGAAGTCCAAGGAAGAGAATGTAAGTAAGACTGAGGAGGAGAGAGGGGAAATAAAAAAGAGGCCATTCGGTACAAACTTTATGTACGTCCATGTTGTGTCCAGGGACCACGCTGGACATTCTTAAAGTTAGATTAGAAAGGGATAATGCTGTAACATAGCAAACTGAGGGGAAAATGGCAAAATGCCAGAAGAAATGAGAAAAAGATCATCAATAATTCAGTTTTGATCTAAATCAAAGGCCAGAGAGATTTTTGAGAAGCCTTCATATAAGCACATTAGACTTCCTAGTGGAAAATTCTACTAGTTCCTCTTCATATCTTGGCCTTTCATTACTTGAGCTCTCTTGGGCACTGACACACTTTGCATTTCCTCTCTTCTTAAAATATTCCTCAGTTGATGTCTGTGAAACCAAACGTTTCTGCATCTTTTCCTATCCACGGGCTGTTCTTTCACGTTCTCCCCTGATTACTTTTCCTCTACCACTGCTACTCCTCGAAATACTGGTGGTTCTTACATTCTCCAAAAGCCAACTTATCCATGCCCATAATTAGGTTCTATCTTGACCCATTTTTCTTCTCTGGAGTACACAGTGTATCTGGCTGCCTATCCCACTTCTCTACCTAAATGTGCTGACTCCAAGTTATACTCAGTATTTTCTCTGCTCTGCCTACATCACCCCCTTTCCCATATTCCCCATGACTGGGAAAGGTACCAGCATCCAGGTGCTCAAACTAGAAATCTGGCAATCTTAGATCCTACTGATACTAGGCATCACTCCACTCATCTCATCTCCTTACCACTATCTGTAGCCTCCTCCTCACTGGTCTCCATACGTCCTCTCTTTCCCATCCCAGGCTCTATCATAGATAGAGTATGACTGCACTGCTCAAAATTCTCCCAGGCTTCCCATGTCTTGCATCATACAAAATAGAACTACACTCATTTGCACATCATTTATAATTTTTAATGGTATAATTTCTGATTATATTTCGATCTTATTATCTCCCTCCCCACCTCTAACTTTTGAATCAGCTATACCAAACTACTTTGCATTCCCAGAACACATTCTATTCTTCTCTCCTATCTTTACTTAATTTTCTTCTACGTGGGATGCTTCATTTCTCAAATCAAGTGTTTTTCCCCCATGGTTTGGGTATAGCTTATATTTATTAAAATTATATTTGTTTACTGAGTAGTCCCAGCATGTGAAACAAGGACCAGCATGCAGTAGCACATAGTAGCACATATTTGTTGAGTGAATAAATGTTGCTTATATTTATTGCAATATCTGTTTCCCCACAAGCTCATAAGCTCCAAACTTTGCAGGGACTACCCTCACTAAGCATAACCACCATCATTAAGTGACAGAGTCAGGTAATATGAATTTCTACACTGTCCACAATCCTTATCACATTTCAAGGGTTCTGAAATATAACAATTGATTTTATTTTGCTGAATAATAAATTCAAGCAAATACACATTAAGGGAGAGAAGACAAAATTGATAATGGCAAATGATGAATAACAAACATAATTCACCTTGGAGTTTTAAGGTGGGAGGGTGCTCTTTGTACTTAACATTTTAATATGATACTGACTGATCAAACAAGAATTCATAAAACATTGAATACATCTTGAATTTGTACTACAAATGTCTGGCTATACAGGCAGCCTTCTCTGTTCTCTGATCTTTTTTTTTTTCCTTTTATTAAGTCATATACATGTAGATCATGAATACATTTATGTATTTGTGGGGTACAAGAGGTTGATTTTTTATACAATTTGGAATGCTTCCATCAAAGTAATTAATACAGCTTTCACCTCATTTACTTAATTATTGTGTTAAAACATTTATGTTCTATACTTGATAGATTTGACTTGTACCCTTGCAATATGCTCCTTAGGTGTGGTCTCACCATTTAGCCTCCCTCTGTCAAACTTCTCCCCTCCTCTCTCATCCCCCTCCACTTCTCTCCTTTATCCTGGGCTATAGTTGTGATCTATCTTTCATAAGAAAGTGTGAGTAATTATAAATTGGTTTCATAAAAGTACTGAGTACATTGGATACTTTTTCTTTCATTCTTGGGATACTTTACTAAGAAGAATATGTTCCAGCTTCATCCATGTAAACATAAAAGAGGTAAAGTCTCCATCTTTTTTTAAGGCTGCACAGTGTTCCATGGTATACATATACCACAATTTATTCATCTATTCATGGGTCGATGGGCACTTGGGCTTCTTCCATGACTTGGCTAATATTAATTGAGCTGCAATGAACAATCTGGTGCAAATATCTTTGTTATAAAGTGATTTTTGGTCTTTTGGATATACACCTAGTAGAGGAATTTCAGGATCAAATGGCAGGTCTACTTTTAGGTCCCTGAGTGTTCTCCAAACTTCCTTCCAAAAGTAACATATTAGCTTGCATTCCCACCAGCAGTGCAGAATTATTCCCTTTCCTCCACATCCACACCATCATCTGTATTTTTGGGATTTTGTGATGTGGGCTACTCTTACTGGAGTTAGATGATATCTCAAAGTGGTTTTATTTGCATTTTTCTGATGATTAAAGATGATGAGCATTTTTTCATGTAAAAATATGGAAGACTTCATGAATTTGCATGTCATCCTTGCACAGGGACCATGCTAATCTTCTCTGTATCATTCCAATTTTAGTATATGTCCTGCTGAAGTGAGCACTGTTCTCTGATCTTGACTTCACTCTGGGCATTAATTTCATCACCTCTACCACTGATGCTAAGGAGTAGCTTAACCTTATACACAATGGAGTTGATATCTGTCTATGTACCTGAAGCAAAGTGTAACTTCCCACCTTTCTAAAGAAGCATGTTTTGAAAAGCCTTTTTCTGAGAGTTTCTGCTGAGTGAGAGAATCAAAAGTCCTGCTTATTTTAATAGTCAATAAAATAAGTAGTGGCCAAACTTACAATATAGGGCCAGTTGAGGCCACAAAAAGCACAGCACATTGAACCTAGTATAGTGGAAATATTAAATATTGACAATAAAATTGTGGAAAACTATGGCTTTGATACCTGAATCATTAAAAACTCATAACTCAGTATCTTGATTCTCAATACATACGAATATGTGGGTCTCAGCCTGCAGCTAGGTGTATTGGCTCTTCCTAAGAACGAGCATAGAAGATTTGCTCCCTTTGAGCCTCGGCTTCAAAGCTGGCAGCTAGGAGCCTTCACTGTAGCCCACTTAGGCACTAATGTCAGGGCAAGTTTATTGAGCGTCTATTTGGTGACAGGTACTCCTACAGGTGCCGAGGACACGGCATTGAAGAAAACAGACAAAAGTCCCCGCTTACCTGGAGCCTTCTTTCTCATTTTCCTTGTTTATTCCTCAATGAAGATGGGAGCACCCAAATATTCTAATGCTGCTCTCCACATTTGCAAATGCACAGTCTATGGGCCATAAGTGGGATCATTGAATTCAGAGTACTTCCCCATCTTCAGAGAGAGGTCTGTGACTCAACTCGTCCTGTTGTTCTTTCAGAGGTATGAGGGATGTCCGAGAAGTGACTTGCCAGAACAGCTCTGATGCCTGTACTAGAAGGAGGCATGTGGAGAAAATCAGTTCATTCTGATGAGGGTAGAAAATGCTGTGAGAACAGACTTCTTGAAAGACATCATCTACTGAAATGAAGACGGGAGGAGAGTCGGGAAGAGTAAGTGTACACTGTGGGCAGTCTGGCTCTCTGCTTCTGCCTATGTGAGGCAATGGAAAATGGTAAAGTGCCCAGAGGAACCTCATGCCAGTGTATCCTGGTCTCTGGAGAACTGAAGGTTAGAACTTCTGGGTCTAATCCAGAAGGAGCACAATCAGCACAGTGGCTCTGGGACTAGCCTCTTCCCTCCCTGTTTACCGGCCAGCTGCAGCAGCCTCCAAATCACACTTCTCTACCTGTTAACTGACATTAATTGCCTTTGGATCAAGCATTTAAAAGCTAAAATTATTTTTTGAAATTTAGCATATAAGAGCATTTATAAATTTGGATTACCATCTCAGGAGTGTCCATATTTGAGCAGAGATAATGACATGGGGAAAAAAAGTTATGGTGACTAATGTGCCCTGGCAACCAGAACCAACATAAACTTCTAAGTACTTAACTTTTCTTCACTTAATTCACCTTACTGAGAACAAAAATAACATTTTTGTGTTGAAGTACTTTTGATAGAATTTCTTTAATAACATTTGCTATGCAATGGAGGCAGTGGGCTTCAGGAATCAGAAGGCCCGGACTGTTCTTGTCCATCACAGCTGGTGTGTATTCAAAATGCAAACCTGGGGTGGCGCCTGTGGCTCAAAGGAGTAGGGCGCCGGCTCCATATGCCAGAGGTGGTGGGTCTGCAAAAACCCACCACCACCAAAAACTGCAAAAAAAAAACAAAAAAATGCAAACCTCCCTGGCATTTCTAAGGAAAATATTCTTTTCACAATGAAGCTGGAATAATCTTTTCTTGAGTAGAAATGATTCGTGTTTTCATAGACTGAGCTGTTTCATAGGATTTGATGTATTCTTACAAATCAGAAAAAAAAAGTCATAGATCTTTCCTGAAGATTAAGGAAATTAGCAAACTAGGGTTCTCTGATCTTCAGAGGAAATTGTAAATACTGTCTCCTCTCATCACTGAAAAAAATTACTACAAGGGACAAAAAGCCAGACTTATGCCTCATCTAATTGACACGCACTGTTTTCTAAAACTCAAGGATAGAAACTTTTTAAAAATAAATCCGAGAGGGGTAGTGTGAGTTATTCCTGGAAAACATAAAGAAATGTAACTATATAGATTTTATTTTAAATTGCACGATAGCAAAGCATAATAAGTGTTTTGGTAGCCACGTGGGGTGGCTCATGTCTATAATCCTAGCACTCTTGGAGGAGGATTCTTTTTTTTTTTTTTTTTCTTTTTTTGTTGCAGTTTTTGGCCAGGGGTGGGTTTGAACCTGCCACCTCCGGTGTATGGGGTCGGCACCCTACTACTTTGAGCCACAGGCACCTCCCTGGGAGGAGGATTCTTTAAGTTCAGAAGCTCCAGACCAGCCTAAACAAGAGTGAGACCCTGTCTCTACAAAAATAGAAAAAATTAGCTGGGCACTGTGCTGGGTGTCTGTAATCCCAGCTACTCAGGAGGCTGAGGCAGGAGGATCTCTTGAACCAAGCAGTTGGAGGTTGCTCTGAGCTAGGCAGACACTGTGGCACTGTTGCTTGGGGCAACAGAGTGAGACTCTGTCTATAAATAAATAAACAAACTGTTTTGCTTATGTCACTTATGTTTTTAATAACATAACTGTCATTTATTGAGCAGCTATTGGGTGCCTGACATTATATTAAGTACTTTACATACAACATAGTAGAATGATTGAGTCCATGCTTCAGAGTCAGACGGCCTGAGTTTAAATGCTGGCTGTTTACTATTAATATCTGTGTGATCTTGAGAAAATTACTGAACTTCCCTGTGCCTGTTTGTTCATTTGAAAAATGGGGATAATAATAGCATCATTATCTTAGGATTATTTGAGGTCTGAACGCATAGTATACCATAGGCATTCAACACATTTTAGCAATTATTGTTATCTCTCTTCAGGCATGTAGATAAAGGAATCCCCTTTTTTCCCATTTTTTATAGGAGGGAATGTGAGGTATAAGAAGTTAGGTACTTACAAAGGTCATTTACTTAGATCAAAGCCAGCACTATTAAATTCTTGAGAACTTTGCCTTTATCTGCTGAAGTTAACTCTTGAAAAACACGGGGATGCCACTTAACATGTGCTTGGATCCAGTACTTGTGGAATGCAAAACTGTGTATGCAGTGGGCCGTTTATATACTCAGGTTCCTCAGGGCTGACTGGACTAAAGGATGCCCTGACTTTGGTATACGGTGAGGGGTGTCCTGCAACCAATCTTGCATGTATACCCTATACACTGAGGGATGACTGCATTTGCCAAATGGGGAAATTCAAATCCATTTTGGATTTTGCAGAGTACAAACAAATTACATAAGTCTGAAATTAGCAATATTTCCCTACAAAGAGCCATTAGGCTGCCATCACAGTTACCAAATTCACTTCTGATGGACTCATGCGAACATGAAATTTCCTCCTACATGTTTTCAGTTTATATCCTCAATCAGTCATGGTAAGAACCTAAACACAAAGTTATACACATTTTGAAACTTAACAGTTAAACAACGACAAAAATGCCCATAGTATCTCTTTATAAATACCACTGTCTACAGTTAACTCTCCCTTCACTGCTTTTTTCTTGGTGGGGGCAACTGAGTTCATACATATTTTATGGTCTGGTTTCACAATTAAGAAGTTGAGTTTATGAGGATAAAACTAAATCTGTGTGAATTGGAGCTATTTAAGTTATAGCCAGGATTATGTCTTTGACTATGTAGTACAATGCTGGATATACTGTCAGAGGATCGATAATAATAAATAATAACCACAATAAATGCACTAGTGAACTGGTATAGAAGCTGCCAAGATTGATGGTTCTCATTTAGAATTCTCTATTATTCAGCTCCAATGGAAATTAGAATTTACTTGTAAGGAAATCTCATTATTTAACAGTAATCTTTTTTTAAAAAAAAAGTTTTTCTTTCCCCTCTTGTTATTTATGTTTATTTAAGTTTGTTTTTTCCTTTTAAAAGAGAATATTTCTTTGAGGGGAAGGCACAAGATTTGTTTGGAAGCATGCCAAGTAACCCACTATCATCAATTTTCTTTTAATAAAAGATGATGCTCAGAGTAAACTTAAATTCTCTTTCCAACCTAACAGTGTTAACAATGGAATGGAACAAATTTTATTGATGACAAGAGTAAAAATTAAACTATCATATGTGATAACCAAACAAAGAAGAAAAGTTTAAAACCTCACAAAAGGATTTATTATTTAAGGGCATGTTTCCATAAAGTGGAAGATTACGGCCCTTTTAAAATATATCTAGGGAAAAAGAAGCAGTCCACGTACTTCTCAACTCCCAATTACATCTACTTGAGAAGTTCCAGAACCTCTTGGAAAAGGATTAAGAAGCAACAAATGGCTGCCACATTCAAGTATTTTTAAACTTAAAAAAAAATATGGTTGACACAATCTCTTAAGAAAAAGACTCAACTACCACTTGAACTTTACCTTAGAGTTGTAAACATTTGTGCACTCCTATTAATCTGAAATCATCTTAAAAAGTAACAAACATACACACAAAGGAATCTGCTTAAAATAACAAATCTTCTCCCTACAAAAACACATGACAACAAAACTTTCACAGTTTTGAAGGCTTATGAGACCCTTTGAAGCCCATCTATGGATCTAGGGGACCCTTTGAAGCCCATCTATGGATCTTTTAAGATTAAGAATCACATGGGTCTCAGGGGCATAATTTATGTTTTATAAAGTGTAGATTAGAACACTGACCAACCAGACTGTGGCTCAGTTGGTAAGGCACCGGCCCCATGTACCGAGGGTGGCGGGTTCAAACCCAGCCCTGGCTGAACTGCAACCAAAAAATGTCTGGGCGTTGTGGTGGGCGCCTGTAGTCCCAGCTACTTGGGAGGCTGAGGCAAGAGAATCGCTTAAGCCCAGGAGTTGGAGGTTGCTGTGAGCTTGTGATGCCATGGCACTCTACCGAGGGCCATAAAGTGAGACTCTGTCTCTACAAAAAAAAAAAAGAAATAGTCCAACCGTAATGGAAATGTTACCAATACTAACCACTTTATAGCTGTAGGTTTTGTTTTTATGGATTTCAAAGTGCTTTCTCACGTATGAGCTATTTGATTGATTAGCCTAAATAGCCAACTAGGTAGATTAGGTAACAAAAAGGGTTAACTACCATTGAGTTCTATTCTGCGCTGTGTTGCTTACCAATGTCTGATATCCAATTAGAATTTTTTGTATAAATAAAAATGTCCCCTCATAAAACATAAATATCCTTCATTAGTGAACAGTGAATACCTGTTAGATCCTTTCTAATGAGAAACAAAATATTTAGGCTTTGAAGGCATTAAGACACCTAGATCAAAAAATAAATAAATAAATAAATAAAAGACACCTAGATCAACAGTTCTCAAAATTTTATTTGGTGAGTGTGTTGCTGAGACTATTTCAGGAAGGTACATGAGGTCCTTCCTTTGCCAATTTATATATCTGTGTGAGTCTGGATTTTCTTCACATAATTCAACCAAAACAACATATTGCAACATATTGGATGCAGAAGCAGTTATGAGAATCCAGCTGTCTTCTATTAAGCCAGACATTAGGGAGATTTACCAAGATTGAAAACAATACCATTCTTCTCACTAAATTTTTTGTTCTGGAAAGTAGAGTTATGTAAATTTATATCTTTTTAATTTAAAATGAATTTACAAATATTTTACAATTTTATTTTAATTTCTACGTGGTAAATATATGTAGATATGACTCACATAAGCAAAAGCTCTTTGGAGTCCTCACCACATTTTTAAGTGTTAAAGGGTCTAGATACCCAAAAGTTTGAGAACCAGGTAAGCCTGAGAAGAAAAATCTAGGTGGACAAGCAACTGTAGGCGTAGGAAGGGTGTGATAGTCTGTGACTGCTGAGGGCATGTGTGTCGTGTGTTGGGGATAGGGCTCTTTGAATAGTATTAAAAGTAGACAAAGGAGGATGCTATGGACAGATCCAGTCAATTTTCTCACTTTGCTGGTAGCCTGTCCTCAACACAGCAGTCATGGCAGTGCAATTTATAGAAAGAGGTCACAAGAAATAAATGGCGTTTAGAATCCTTAACCTAGCAAAGACAACTGCAAGTTGTTTAGTGAAGAATTCTGATGCTGCTTCTTTTTATCCAATGAGAATAGAAAACATTTTTATTGTATTTATTTGACACAGAGTCTTACTCTGTTGCCCAGGCTAGAGTACCTATAGCATCAGCTTAGCTCACAGCAACTTTAAATTCCTGGGCTCAGGCGATCCTCCTACCTCAGCCTGCCAAGTGCCTGGGATTACAGGCAGCCCCACAAAGCCCAGCCAATTTTTCTATTTCTAATAGAGATGGATATCTCACTCTTGCTCAGCCTGGTCTTGAACTCTGAGCTCAAGAGATCTCCCATCTCGGAGTGCTCGAACCAAGAAAACATTTTTAGAGTTCTAGTTACTTTTCTTTCCAGATGATACAAACAAGATTAGTTAATTATTAGGTACTTATAGTATTTGTTAATACATTTTTTTTCTTTTATGTGTTGGAATACCTAGAGGGAAACCTAATGTACTCCCCCAAATGTATGCCTTCAAATATAATATTTATCCCTTACTAATCATTGTGCTAGACAGTTTGCTGTGATACAGGGGAAACTGTCTTTACCTTGGAATAAGAAAAACTATTTCAAAATATTTACTTGCTATACCGTTTTCTTTTCTATAAAATGTGGACAATAATATACATCTTGCAAAGTTGTTAGGAATTAAAAAGAGAGAACCCATGCCAACAGGACAGCATAGCGCATTGTAGGTTTTCAATGAATAGCCTAGAAAGTGCTAGTAAAGGTCAACGATAAATCTAGTAGCAGAGGTAAGACATTGTACACAAGCACTTTAAAGTGCAAAACACGGCGGAAGGTCTGACGTGCCAGTGTCACTACAGATGTGTTCAGCAGTGTTATGGGGACTAAGGCAAGGCGGGGTCACACTTGTTGGGAGCGGGGTAAGAGGTTTAAGTCCATTGGGGAGTCCTGGATGATCACTCCATCCTCTCCTCGACCACCAAGGTCGACTCAACCTAAGCATCCTAGCCGGGTGCACCCTGCATCTCTCGCTGGAGATGTCAAACGACCTCCCGCGGCTTCCACGCCAGACTGGAAGAGCTCCGCATTCCAACCTTACCCAACTCATTCCGGGCAACTTGACCGTGGGCGCCCACCCGGCCCCGCGACTGCCCTTCAGCCGGGGTCAGCCACACGAACTTGTGCCCACCGCCGCCCTGAGTTCCGTGCCGACCTCAAGTCGGCAAGTGGAGGCAAGTGGGCTTCCGGTAGAGGAAAGAACTCTCAAGTTCTCATCCTCCAACCACCCACTCTTCCCTACTCCTAGCCAACTACAGCCGCCCAATTCGCCCTCACTCCACCCAGGGGCCAACGCCGAGGCCTTGGACTGCGACCGAGCTTCTCCACCGGTTCCGCTCTCCAGCCCCCAGGAATCCAGCGGCCGGCGTTCGCGCGCTCGCTCATCGATTGGCACTGCCTTGCTCTTCGGGCCCCAGTCTCAGGGAAATCGGCCCCGAGACTGGGAAAGTCCAGCGGAGCGCGGGGCTGGAACCGAGGAAGGCGAGCCAGGGGATTGCCGATCGCACGGATGAGCGCGCGCTCAGTCTGGCGGGTGGCGGCCCCGGCTAGCCTGTGCGGCGGGAGGTCAGAGTGCTGCATTTGCCACCCTGTCGCCTCAGCGCCGGTACGCGCGCGGCCTGCCCTCGCCCCGGGAGGGCCGCCCGCTTGGGGCTCTCGCGCGGCCCGAGGTGGGACCCGGCGAGCGGCTGAGCGAGGGCCGGAGGGAGGGAGCGCGCGCGGGTGGCGGCCCCGCCCTCCCCCTCCCGCCGCCGCGGAGAGCGCAGGGAGCAGTCGGGGGCTTGGCGGCGGCGGCGGCGGCGGCGGCAGCGTCTCGCCCCGGCTCCTCCTCCCCCTCCACCTCCTCCATCTCTCTCCCTCCATCTGCCGTGGTTATGGCCCGTCGCTGGAGCACAAAAGAGTCTCCGCGGTGGAGGTCTGCGTTCCTCTGGCTTTTCCTCGCTGAGGTGTACGGTAAGTGTCCGCGTCCACGCGCCCCGCTGACTGAACAAAACTGGGGCGACCCGAGCCCCGAGGCCTCCAGGACAGGGGTTCCCCTGGAGACCCGGCGTGGGGGGGACCCTGGCGGCTGGCGGGACAAAGACCTGGCTAGGGGTGGATGCGGCAGAAGTGCTGTCCCTCCTCGGAGATGCTGTCATGTATTCGTCCACCCTGGACCCCCGGGTATTAGAGAGGAGCTGGGGGGTCCCGGCCGGGAGGGCCCCTGAGGGAGCGAGGGGCTGGCGGGCGGACTTCCCAGCTGGGCTCCAGGGCCCCGGAGGCCGGCTTCTCGACGACTTGTAGCCCCTTGTACAATCCACACACACCAAGATGTATGGCTGTGTGAGAAAGAAGGGGGATCGTCCCCGCCGCTGCCGGGACGGTCCTGCCACCCCCGACCCTTTGGGGTTAGGAAGTTCTCGCCCCAGTGAAATTCCCACTCTACCAATCCCTCCCCTACCCCACTCCCCGAGAAGCACCCGCTGCTTTCCCCCCACCCCTCCACCTCGGGGCCAGCTCTGTTGATTCCGGGCGGGTAGAGTCCTGTTGGTTCCCCAGGAGCAGCACGCGGGAGAAGGCCAGAAAATAGTTTCCAGCCCCACCTCGGTCTCTCCCTCCTAGGGCGTACGGGTCTGCCGCGACTCCTAGTTCAGTTGTTATTTCACCCATCGTCGTCAGCTGGGGTCATCACTATTGCTTCATTCGAGCCCATGGAGCAGGTTAGAAATAACTCGTTTCACGTAAAGAGAAGGCTGAAGACAGTGTATGAGGGCTAAGCTTTATATTGCGTTGGGGTCAGAACAAGAACTAAATGGAATTAATTGGAAAGAACAGTTATCTCTTGAGAGAATTGAGTTCCTTTTCTGACTTTACTGTTCTTAGTTCATCAGTTAGACACATTGAATAGATATTTCAGAGAACTGAGTTAACCTTTCCTTTTCGGAGTATTGCTTTGATTTCTCTGGGAGAAAATAATTAGAAGCTATCATTCTTCGGTAAATTTTACTTATAAAAAGTCTAAGTCATTTGCCACAAGCACTGATTCAACCAGTATAATGGTGGTGGTGGCGGGAGTTCAGGCAACATGTAATTCATCAGCAAGTATTATCTCTTTCAAAAGCATTTATCTGTGGAATTGAATGTGTTGGTGGTTTTTAAAACCTGAGAAATGTCACTAAATGAAGAATTAAGTGAACTTAAAGTGGCATTTACCGACAGCCAAGAAATAGTAGTCTTTTGTGTAATTCAGGATATGTTGCTTCCTTACCTGATTAGTGTATTATCATTTTTGTTTGGGGGAGGAAGAGTGGTTTGGTCCCTTCTTGATGTGGTACTTGCCAATGGTGTGCTTGTTTGCAACCATGAAACCCAGCGTATGACTTTTGATTGTTAGTTGCATCAAGTGGCTGTGATCCCTGCTTGCCTGATGACTTGTGGGTTTGAGTCTACACCAGAGATCAATAAGCTATTATGTTGTTTCTTCTAGCCTGAAGGAGGGTATAATTCTGCTCTAGGTTTGTTGTAATGGCCCAGAAGAGAAAAGAAAGTGAGAAGCATCTCTAATTTGGGTGACTAGGATTGTCCACCTTTGTCCTCTAATCAGAATTGAATTTCTGTGATGTCTGATCAAAGTAGATAAATGGGCTCTTCTTTCGTTAAAACCTATGTCATTAGTGTTGGATCTAAAATCTTTTGCCTCAAAGGATAAAAGGCTGTGAACCCTGTAATTTGCCTTAGTACGTTCTTCGTTGGTACTTGTACACAAAGTGAATTTCTGGTAGGTGCTTAGGAAAAGTTTATCTTTTTGGAGTTTGTGTTCAGTGATAAATTGTTAGTAAGCAAAGATTGGAACTCCATTTTCCATCACTATGGCCCCATATTATAAAACTAGCAGGTGATTATGCCACAAGTTTCAAAGTATAAGAAAAAGAAGGTAGTGAGACAGGCAGAACATTAAACTACATCAGTAGAGATTAAAGGACCTCTTTATCTTGCAACTGAGGAAATCCTCTTTATAGCTGCATTTTTTTTTGTCCTATTCTGCCTTTGTAACCATATGTGGGTTTGTATTAGTGAAAAAAAGCTGTAACAATAGTATAGAGGGATGTGGTTCTCTAACAATAGTGGAATTTGGGTAACATGAGTATGTGGTGGTTGTAATGTGTAGTGGATCAATCCTGAGAAATGGCTGTCACCCTTGAGCTTCTTAGAACAGTACTAGCTGTGATTTATGAAACTTGTGCCCTTCACAGTCAAATAGTATTTTTTTAATGTCTTCAAAAATAATCAGAAAGCTCTGTGAAAGCAGCTGAATATTCAGAATCACTCTTAACGTAGAGAAGCACATTGGTCAGTATTTAGAGAATTCCAATACTAATTCCTCAGAGAGTGAGTCTTTCTTACCTATTAACTGCAAAATTAAACAGCTCCAAGGTGTGCTTTGAACCTTTGAAATATTTGATACACCTTTTTAAAAAAAAATCTTTATTTTGGTGTTTGTACTCTTCACATGACCATTTTAGTGGACTATGATATATGACTGGTAGAGTTCCAAGTTACTTTTCTGAATGACAGAGTCTTATTTGAAATTCTGAATTGTGCTCCATAATACAGTTAATGTTTTCTAGAAGTAATTGTTCAAGGACCACTAATTATCCTGTAGAGACTGCTATATCTTTTTTTTTTTTTTTTTGTAGAGACAGGGTCTCACTTTATGGCCCTCGGTAGAGTGCCGTGGCCTCACACAGCTCACAGCAACTGCCAACTCCTGGGCTTAAGGAGTTCTCTTGCCTCAGCCTCCCGAGTAGCTGGGACTACAGGCGCCCACCACAACGCCCTGCTATTTTTTTTTGGTTGCAGTTTGGCCGGGGCCGGGTTTGAACCCGCCACCCTTGGTATATGGGGCCGGCGCCTTACCGACTGAGCCACAGGCGCCGCCCGAGACTGCTATATCTTAACTGTATTAAATGTGCCTAAGAATTAGGAGAAAGTAAAGGTTGCTTTCTGTCATCTTTGGAAGTTTGAAGGGGTGAGAACTTTAGTGGTGGTGACCACAAACTTTGCTAGACATTGCCCTAGGCCTACTGTGAAGAGGAGAAGCACTTAGGAATGTCTGGTTTTATGGATGTTTACAAAACCTCTGTCTCCTAGTTAATACAAGTTGTTAGTCTTGCTCACCTCCCAGACCACAACTTAGTAATTCTGATAGCTTTATCTCTTCCACTTCCATTTGTCTTCCAGGTCAGTGTTTTTTTGTTTTTGTTTTTTTTTTCTCAATCTCACCCTTAAAATGCACATTGCTTTGGTACTATCTACATAAAGAACAAAACAAAGTTCCTGAAATGATAACCCTATCTACCTGTGGTGCACTCACACATTTTCTATTCTATTTATTTTTCTTCCCTCTTATCCTTCTTTTCTTTGTTTGCTGATCTGGAGTCATTAAATTAATTTTGGACCCTGTAATACAGCGGTTCAAAATCTGTGGGTTATGACCCACAGGAACTGTATTAAAGGTTCGCAGCATTAGGAAGGTTGAGAACCACTGCTCTAATAGATTACAGCCCTTAGTTTGAAAATCACAATGTAGATGTAGGCTTTAAATATAATTTAAAATGTTTGTTGTGTTTGTGTATCATTTTATAATAGTCTTGAAGAACTGAAGATGGTTAGTATTTGGTTACTTGCTGCCAGAGTGTTTGGTAGCAGTAAGAACTAACTCTTCCTAAACTGTTAAGACTGATTTGAGATAAAACTCATTTTCAAAGTGGTTTTCAGCTTATTACAGTCAAGAGTCTTCACTGTGCACAGTCCTGTTCTAGATGTTCTTGCATGTGTCTAATGGATGAATCTCTCTCCATGAATTTTATGGCACACTCAGTAGCATTATAAATTTTCAGTTTAAAGGTAGACTAGAAGTTTACTTTTTAAAACATTGTAGGAGTAACTGGAACGTGGAAAAAAAACCTCTAAACCTGATACCAACTACTTCTGAAAAAGTCAAGCTTGATTACATAAAATATGTTGAATCAAAGTGAGTTAATTCCTTAACACAAACCCTTCCTTGAGTTCAGAATCTAAATTATATCCGTATCCTTGGGAGAATATAAAAGGTAGGCACTATATTCCACAAAATTCTAGGTTTTATCAGTCAGAAAGTATTAAACAATGACTTTTAAAAGAATAGCTATATTCTAGAAAAAGTATGAAGGAAATTTGAATGATGTATGGTAAATGATTTAGAAGATTCCTAGAAAGTAAAATCTCATTTGAAGAACATAAAAGGGATGTTAGGCTGAAAAGTGAGCAGAAGTTAAAGAAAACATTAAGATTTGTTAAGATTTACATTTGTGGTTAAATAATGTAAAGGTTATTTTAAAAAAGGCAACAAGGAGCCCTTTTGTGTTTCTGATCGAGATGTTAATTTTTTGTTTTTTGGGTTTTTTTTTTTTTTTTTGTATTTTACTGGTGATATTACAATTCAAAGAATGAAAGTTAAGCAAAAAATATATTAAATATGGATGAGATTTCTATAGATCTAAGTACATAGAAAATGTTTTACTTTTAAAATTGTAGAATGGTATTAATTCTATTCTTGCTGTAGAGTCCTTACAGGTAAAGGAAGGTTGTTCTAAATTTAGGAATTGTAACTGAATTGCTGATCTCTAATTTCTAAGGTTACCTTTCCTTTTTGTTTCCCCTTTTCTCCTCACTATCTGCCCTCTCCTTTTTGAGAGAGGTGGGCAATAGATGTGTACTACTTATTCCCATTTTTCAAAATTTAGGATTAGATTCTGCGAATATAAGTTACTTATGTATCTGTTCAGGTACATGTCATCAGAGTCTCTTCTTTTTAAGTAGATTCAAATAAGATATTTCGTTTCTTTACTGACTTAGGGAATGCTCAAGAAGGGAAAGAAACTAAGATTTATTAAATAAGTTTATAGAATTTATTTGATCTTTGTTCATTATTCTTTAGTAGGTCCAATTTAGCAGTCCTATAAAATATTTTTTTTAATGAAAGAGAAAATTAAAGCTCAGAGATGTTGTGACTTATCAAACCACTGGGAAATAGCACAGTCATGATTACATGACTAATCCTGTTTTTTCACTTATTAGTTCATTATCAAAGATTTGTTGAGCACTTGTTATTCTGTCACTGTTTTATACAACTTTATGGACAGTTCCTGCCCTTCTGAAGCTTAAAGTCTAGTGAATAAATTGTATTGTGCTCTAACAGAAACAAACAAGAGGGAGAGATAGTGAATAATTAGGAGAACACTTCTTTGAGGAGGGACATTTTATAAGACCTAATGGATAAATAATTGTGTTACAGCTGGGAACAGCAACACATGAAAGGCCTAGAATTGGGAAAGAGATGATATGAAATATTGATAGCTGGTGTGTTGCAGATAAATAAATGTATCTGTGAAATCAGCATAGTGGTCATAGGGGAGAGCAAAAAAGGTGAGGTTAAAGTGATATGTAGGAATTCAGGGCTTTAGAATTTATGGTTATTTAATACAAAAAGGATATTTTAATGCCTAAAATAGGAAAGGCAAATATTTCAGTGTAAAGGAAGGCCTTTTAAATTTTAACACATACAACTATATTGCAGATTTACTATATTGTCTTGTGTTTCTCATTTCACAAGAGATCAATGAAACTTTTTAATAAAGCAATATCTTGAGAAAAAGAATTTATGGTAAACAGTTTGGGTTTTATTATAAGTGTATCTATTGAAGGTGTTTAAGTGATACAGTGTGATTTATGTTTTGAAACCTTCGCTTTTGCCACTATGTTGATTATTGTCATGAATTGGTCAAGAGCAGCAATGGGATAATCAGGTGAGAGCCAGGGCAGGTTGGACCACCTTAGTAGAAGTGGAGATAGAAGAACACAATCTAGGTGTAAGGTGGAGGGCAAAAAAGGTGTACTTCCTCTCGTCATAGGAGGGAAAGAGGAAAATAATGGTGTTTAGGTCTGTAGGTATGGGATAGGAAGGAGATGAAATCTGATTGTTCCTATTTTCTCAAAGTAATATGACATGAGATCATCATTGAAAAGGAGGAATAAGTTGAGAGTGATTTCTGTTCCCTCAGTTTCAGTAATTTGGACCCTTAGAAAGTTAATTTTCTGTTACTTAGTCTAGAATAGAGAAGGGTCAGAATACACAGTGCAAGAAGGGATAATGTGGTGAATAGTTATATAACGTGATAAGCACCAACAAGAATGGACAAGAACTTGTAAAGGGAAAAAAGAAGATCAGTTCCAAGGATAGTCATTTTGTCAGTGAAATAAGTACAGAATGTAACTTTCAACAGTTTTGAGAATATTTTAGGCAAGAAGCAAAGGGTAGACAAAAGGTAGACTTTATACCTATTTCCCCAAGTTAAGTGATCAATAAAGATTGCTTTGTCTTTGGAAGAGTGAAGAATAGATTGAAAGGTTAGTGAATTTTAGAACATAGTTGGAAAAAATTGAGCTTTTACCCCTTTTTCTCAATTGTGTAGCTTTTTTACAGAAATAACTCTAGTAGATTCCAAAACTTCAAAGTAAAACTACCAGAACAATTCTCTGTAGTTTTCCTCTTAAATATTTTATAACTCTCTATCCTGCTAGAATCAGTTTGGCAAAAATATGAAATTGTTTTATGCTCGTGTTCTTATCACTGAATGATACTATCTTGATACCTACCTTTAATTTACTTACATTTCAGTTTATAGAGAAATCAAAAATGGTGATAATCTTTTAATATTAGTATTAAGTGTAGCACAGGAAGGTGTTTAGGATTTGGAATTTAACTTTTCAAATATAAATATCTGACTTAATTTTATTAATAGTTAAAGTGTGTTTTAGATTTTATGTATGTTGAAGAAAATACAAAATTAACCTTTTTATTTGGTGTATTCTGAGATAGAATTTAGTTTCTTGAAATTATAATTGCTTGTTCTTTTTTTTTTTTTTTTTTTTTTTTTTTTTTTTTTGTAGAGACAGAGTCTCACTCTATGGCCCTTGGTAGAGTGCCGTGGCCTCACACAGCTCACAGCAACCTCCAACTCCTGAGCTTAGGCGATTCTCCTGCCTCAGCCTCCCGAGTAGCTGGGACTACAGGCGCCTGCCACAACGCCCGGCTATTTTTTGGTTGCAGTTCAGCCGGGGGCCGGGTTTGAACCCACCACCCTCGGTATATGGGGCCGGTGCCTTACCAACTGAGCCATAGGCACCGCCCATATAATTGCTTGTTCTAATCACACTAAAACCTTTCACTAGTAGAATGTGGAACACTTTTACTAAATGCTGTGATAAATCCTCAAAATAACTCTATATGAGATGGATATTATTAGAAGAGACTGAAGCTTGTGAGTAGTAATCTTGCGTAAGGTCCCTGCCTCTCTACTGCTGTTCTTTTCAAGGAGAAGCCCGTTATTTTTTCTCCACATCTGTGTAACAGCTCCCACCTCGTCTTGGCTCTGGTTTTGTCCCTATTCAATCCCATATGCATAGCAGCAGCCACAGTAACTTTTCCAAAGTACAGATTTGATATTCTTATTTCTCTTCAGATGAAATAAATCTCGCTTTTTACTAAAGTACAAATCTGATCGTGTAACTTTCTTGTTTAAAATCCAACTGTAGCTCTGTATTCTTAAAAATACAAATATAACTAGCTGGAGCCTTCACGAACTATTTTTTACCTTTCTGCCTTGTCTCTTGTCATTTCCTTTCACTGCTGCCCTTTCTTTCCCCTATAGCTTGTTTCTGCCATACTGAACACTTTTTTAGGTGTGTTTCCTGGCTTATTTATGAATGCCATAGTTTAATATTAGGAATCACGTAAATGTAATTATTCCAGTGCACACTGTTTCCTCTGCCCAACTTTGTCTTTCTTCCTCCACTGCTTTCTTCATAAGGTTAACTCTAGCTTGATCTTTGGCTTTCCTTTCAGTGGTTCTCAACCTTCCTAACGCCGCGGCCCTTTAATATAGTTCCTGTGGGTCGCCACCCACAGGTTGAGAACTGCTGCTTTAGATGCTGCCTCCTTAAGGAGGCACTTTGGGAAACGGTGTCTACTAAAGTTGAAACATGCCCTGTGGCCCGCAGTTCTACTTATAGATATGAACTCTTTAAGAGAGTCTTTCTTGGTCTCTTAAAACTGGGTGCCCCTTGCCTTGGTGCCTGTAGCTCAGTGTCTAGGGCACCGGCCACATACACTGCGGCTGGCGGGTTCAAACCTGGCCCAAGTCTGCGAAACAACAATGACAACTACAACAACAACAAAAAAAAATAGCTGGTGTCATGGTGGGCGCCTGTAGTCCTAGCTATTTGGCAGGCTGAGGCAAGAGAATTGCTTAAGCCCAAGAGTTTGAGGTTGCTGTGGGCTGTGATGCCATGGCACTCTATCGAGGGCGACATAATGAGACTCGGTCTCAAAAAAAAAAAAGAAGAAACAGGTGAAATTAGAGTTAATATATTTAATCTAATATATCTGAAAAAATATTCCAACATGTAATCACTAGAACATAATTTTTGATGAGATCTTCTATTTTATATTTTTCATACTAGTTCTTCAAAATCCAGTGTAAATTTTATACTAAGCCCATCTCAGTTTCATCACATGTCAAACCACATTTCAAATTTTCAGCAGCCACTTTAGGAAACAGTGTCTATTAAAGGTGAAACGCCCTGTGGCCCAGCAGTTCTACTCCTAGATATGAACTCAGCAGAGGTGGCTACATATTATATACCAAAAGACATGTACAAGAATATTTATAGCATCCTTATTTGTTATAGTCCCAGAATAGAAATAATCCATGTGTCCATCAGTCGTAGAAGAGATGAATGAATTATAATAAGTTCATATAAGAGAATTCTATTCAGCAGCAGTTCTCAAACTTTTTAGTGTCCAACTCTACATTAATTGAGGAATTCAAAGAATGGTTTTTATATAGGAGATATATGTGATTTTGAATAGTATTAGAAATTAAAATTGAGAAATTATTAAATTTAACATGCGTTTATAAAATGATAGTAAGAAGCCCACTACCTGTTGCCATAAATAACCTACATTAAAAATGTGTAAAATGACAAATAATTATATTTTCTAAAACAAAAAATGATTTAGTGAGAAGAGTGACATTATTTTTTACATTTTTGCAAGTTATTATGAGGCCTGAGTTATGTAATTAAAACATACTTAGCCAAATAATACTTGTTGAATAAATGATGTAATTTATCCATAAGTGGAATAATTATGTGATTCCTAATATTAAACTGTGACATTCATAAATAAGCAATACCAAGTTGTTAATGATATTTTAATCTGCTGGAATACATTTACTGCTAGTTTTTGGACTTTGCATTTGTGTTTATGAGATTAGTCAGTTGTTCCTCCCTCTATCCCTTTTCTTTCTTTCTCTCCTGCAACCTAAGGTCCCCTCTCCTGGATAACTTTCATATCTGTTAATCCCTTCTTTTAGATGCACTTGTAATCTTGTGATGCTCTGTTGACGTCAGTGTTCAAGAGCAGTATAAAAGGTTTTTAGCGGTCCAGTTAGGATCATTTTGCTTTCTGAGATTAGCAAAAGAGAGATGTTTACTTATGAACTGTAGGTAGTGTGGTTAAACTAAGCAGGATAATAGAAGTGAGCCTATAAGAAATAGATCTCTTCTTAGGAAAGGACCTTAGGGTAGAAGCCAATTAGATCCCTTAGTGGAATTGTTTTGGTCCTCTGAGTAGTGTAACTCACATCTGAAGACAGGAGCTGTGGGGAGTAAAATGAAGCTTCTAGGTGAGGGTTAAGGTCAAGTCAAGGGGTAGGACTCTTGTTTTCTGTCACTGGGGTACATCCACTTTGTTGAAGATGACTCTTTAAGGCCAAACTAGTTTGCTCAACAAATATTATAACAGCTGTAGAGTTAGTCAAAATGTATCTTCGGTAATGTGTAAAAGCCATGACCTAGCCATATTACTAACATGATCACCTATACATAAGAGTATTCACCCAGATACAAAGGGTAGGAGATGAAGGAGAACTGTTACCATTGGTCCTACTGGAGTAGATCACTGTGGTTTAATGGCTATATGAAAAATACAAATGAGTATAGAAAAAATTGCATAAATCAAATTTACATTGGATGCAACTCCCATTACTTTTTTCTATCACGTTACAATAAGGGGATGAGTGTTTCATTTGATTGGTATGTGTGGATGGGTTAGAGATAATTAGAAACACAACATGTGATTTATTTCTTCTTTTTATAATTTTATTGTTAGAACTGTCTAAAAATATACATGTATTTTGCCATGTATAATATTCACCTGTGTATAATGCACACCCACATTTTTGGTCCAAACTTTCAGGAAAAATATCTTTCATTTTAATTATTTAAAGGAGGGCAGCAGTGGCCACGCTATGGTACCACCTTCTCTTGTGAGAGGCGTGAGGCCCAGATCCAGCTGCTGTAGAGAAGCTGGGAGTGAGTCCAGGCAGCAGGTGAGAATAGTCCAGACAACCTGAGCACCTGTCCAGACAACCTGACCTCTCCCAACTGTCTCCTCCAGGCCCACCCACATCCCCACATCCTCTCATTTCCTATTCCTATGTCCATTGGTAGGAATGTTGCCACAGGCCACCCTGCTGAAAACCCTGGGTATTTATTTCCCAGGAAGCTTGTGCTAGGGGCCAGGGCTGACCCTTCCTGCCTGGCCTCCTGGTGGTAGATCCCCGCCTTTTCCAGGCAGCCTCATCTCTCATGCAGCTGGTCCCATTCTGAGGCCCCTGGGACACTGTGCTGAGGAGGAAGCCTTCCCTAATGATCCCCCAGTAAAGTTTCTGCGTTTACATTTCTGTTTAGTGACTAGACGGTGATGTCCTTGAGCCATCCAGACCATGGCACTAAGAATGAATGACACCAGCATCTCCCAAAATTGCAAACACTACAAATTACCAAGGGGACTAGTTAAAATGAGACTTCCGAACCACACCCAAATATACTGAACCATCTCTCCAGGAGAAAGACCTGATCATCCTTTTTGTTAACAAGCATCTTAAATGATTCTTTCTACTGGCAAAACTGGGCAACTATACCAACTCAATACCTTGGGGGTTTGGACAAGTCATATGCTCTAAATTACAATCTGTGGTCACAGGTACCACTGAGCTTTCATACTTCACTGCCAGGTACCCTCTCAGGCAGAAACCTCATAGGAACTGAGGCCCAGGGTCACAACTGTGGCCTACTACCCTGTTTCCCCGAGGTGTGCTCCCAAAGATACGCTAGGTCTTATTTTCAGGGGATGTCTTATCTTTCCTGTAAGTAGGTCTTATTTTCGGAGGATGTCTTATTTTCGGGAAACGGGGTAGTAAAAGTGGGTCTCAAAACGCAGGTCTCCAAACCCCATTTCAGGGATCTTTCTCCTCAGTACAATGTTCTCAGAATGGGGCCAGCTGCATAAGAGATGAAGCAGCCCAGAAAGGGCAGTGATCTACTGTCAGCAGCCCAGCACAGGCAGAGCCAGCCCTGGCCCCTTACACCTGCTTCCTGGGAAATAAGCCCACCATAGTTCTCAGTGGAAGCCATGGCCACATGCCCACCAACAGGATGGGTGGGAATAGGAAATGAGAGGATGTGGGCTGGGAGGGGACAGTTGGGG
Organism: Nycticebus coucang; assembly: GCF_027406575.1. Lineage (NCBI taxonomy): Eukaryota > Metazoa > Chordata > Mammalia > Primates > Lorisidae > Nycticebus > Nycticebus coucang. Next base: position 67,232,180 of record NC_069792.1, on the reverse strand, counting down.
GATGTTGAGCACTCATGTCATCTGGACCACTCTCATTTACCACCTGGGCTCACTACCAGCTTCTCTATAGCCACTGGTTCATACTTTGCACCTCTTCACAAGAGAAGCGGGTGCCACTTCTGCCCTCCTTTCACCCCAAGGTCCCAATGCTAACTGTCAGTTGCCATCAGTGCTGTACCCATTTCCAAGATGATGGTGGTAATGGTGTCTGGCATGATCCGCTGAGTGGATTGAAGGCTCCTGAAGCTGTGGTGCCTGCCCAGTGATGAGGGGTGAGATTACTGTATTCCAGGGTATTATTTTGCCTACGGATATTGTTACTGCTTTCTGGAGTTACATTTTTAATGGAAAAGTATAAATAAATAATTAAAAATATTTATATAGATACAGAATTAGTACTACACATTTATAATGCGTATCCTTATTTTTCCCTCAGAAATTTGAGCAAAAAAGTATGCATCACACACAGCAAAATACAGTATATCTTTGAGGAAATAACTTCAATTATCTTTTTAATTTCTTCCTCTTTAACTCAGTTTTGATACTTTACATTAATTTATATTTCCTAGAATGTTATTTCATCTGTATTTTCACATTTGCTTAACAATTATAAATAATATTCTCTTAAAAGTATTTTCTACATCTGTGATTATATCCGCATAGTCATTCCTAATACACATCTGTCTGTCCATTTGTCTGTCATTCATTTCTTGAGCAGACTTGTCACAGGCTTCTCTATTTTAGGTGTTCTTTTCAGAGAACCAGTTCTTGGTTTTATGATGTGCTGATTTCCTTGATTTCCATTTTATTAATCTCTTTTAATTTAATTCTGTTGTTTCTTTTGTTGTTTTTCTAGGTTTTAATGTGTTTGCTTAGTTTGTTTACATTTAAAATTTTATTTTTCAAATACAATAAAATTGACTCTTTTTCCTTTTATACCTTTTGGTGTAAAATTATGTGAATATTAACGTATGTGCACATTCACGTAGCTACCACCAAAATCAGAATACAGAACAGTCCTGTCACCCCAGAAAACGCCCTTTTTGCTATTCGTTACACCCACCCTCAGCCTACCATAATTCTTGATAATCACAGTGGTGTTTATGACCATAGTTTTGTCTTTTTAAGAATGTGATGTAAAATGGAACCATTTGAGTAAAACTGCTTTTTACTCAGCATGATGTCTTTGAGATTCATCCACATTCTTGCATGTATCAGTAGTTTTATTTCTTGCCATTGTATAGATGTACCACAGTTTTATCATTTCATCTGTTGAACATTAGAGTTGTTTTCAATTTGGGGTTATTACAAATAAGGCTTCTATAAACATTCGTGTACAAGTTTTTATGTGGATATAAGTTTGTATTTCTTTAGGATAAATACTAGTAGTATGCACTTTCTCCAGGATTTGGTATTGTCAATATTTTTATTTTTGTCATTCTCAATGGCATGTAGTGGTAGACTGTTTGATTTAAATTTGCAATTTTTAATGGTTAATGCTGTTGAACATCTTTTCATATACTTTTTGCCATCTTGTATGAAGCGTTTCAGTCTGTTACCCATTTTTAATTGGATTGGTTTTTTACTGTTAAGTTTTCAGAGTTCTTATACATTTTTTTTCTCTCTCTGAATCTGTAGCTTGTCTTTACATTTTCTAGACAGTGCCTTTGGCAAAGCAAAAGTTTTTAAATTTGACGGGTTCAACTTATCATTTCTTTATTTTAGGAATTGGATTTTTGGTATCATTTCCAAAAATTATTCACCTAACCCCACAGCACAAAGATTTTTTTTTTTCCTAAAAGTTTTAGAGTTTTATGTTGTACATTAAGATCTAAGATTTACTTTGATTTGTTGTTTTATAGGCTGGGTGGTTGAAGAAAATTCTCCATTTTGCATATGAGTAGCCAAATACCAATTTGTAAAAGATTTTCCTTTCTCCATTGAGCTGTCTTTGCATCTTTGTCAAAGATCAAGTAGCTATATTTGTATGAGTCTATTTCTGGACTCTATTCTGTTCTGTTCTGTGTGTGTCACTTTGCCATTACCATATTGTCTTGATTACTGTAAATAGTCTTAATGCTGAATAAAGTAATACCTTCAATCTCTGTCAAAATTGTCTTAATTGCTCTAATTCCTTTTCTCTAATATAAATTTTAAAATCAGTTTGTCATTCTTTATCTATAAAGTATCCTGCTGGGCCAAGCACAATAGCTCATACCTGTAATCCTAGCACTCTGGGAGGCTGAGGCAGGTGGATTGCTTGAGCTCAGAAGTTCCAGACTAGCCTGAGCAAGAGAGAGATCCCATCTCTACTAAAAATAGAAAAACTAGCCAGGCCTGAGGGTGGGTGCTATAGTCCCAGCTACTTGAGAGGCTGAGGCAAGAGGGTTGCTGGAGCCCAGGAATTTGAGGTTGCTGTGAGCTATGTATGATGCCACCTCACTCTACCTTGGGCGACAGAGTGAGACTCTGTCTCAAACAATAAAATAAAATAAAATATCCTGCTGGGATTTTGATTGGCATTATGCTAAATTTATGGATCACTTTGGGAAGAATTGATATCTTTTCTATGTTGAGTTTTCTAATTCAAGAATATAGGGTTTCTCCATTTATTTGGGCCTTTGATTTCTTTTGTTTGTGTTTTTAGTTTTCAACACATAGATCCTATATATATTTTGTTAGATTTGTATGTATTTCATTTGGGATAACTACTGAAAGTATTACTGTAAAATTTTGGTTTTTAATTGTTCTTTGCTTGGATGTATGAAATGGATTGACGTTTGTGTGTTGATTTTGTATTTTGCAACCTAACTAAACTTCACTTATTAGTTCCCAGAGTATTTGTGTAGACTTTCTTCTAGTTTTCTACATAACTCTGTCATCTCTGTAAATACGAACAGTGTTATTTTTGTCTTTCCAAACTATGTGCCTTTTATTTTGTTTGTGGGTGTTTTTTTTTTTTTTTTTTTTTTTTCCTTATTTATTGGCTAGGACTTTTAGTAGTTCGTTGAAGAAGAGTGGTGAGAAAGGCTTCCTTTGTTTTCCATCATGGGAGGAAAGAATTCCATTTCCACCATTAACTATATTGCCTATAGGGTTTTGTAGATGCCTTTTATCAAGTTGAGGAAGTTTTTTTATAGGTTCAGTGAGAGTTTTATCATGAGTGGATATTATATTTTGAAAAATGCTTATTCTGGACCTACTGTTACTTGATTTTTTCTTTTAGACTGTTAGTATAATGAGTTACATTGATTGATTTTTTTAGATATTTAGCCTTTCTTTCTCAGGATAAACCACTTAGTCATGTTATATTATGCTTTTTTAAAAAAAAATAACAATTTCGTATAATGAACTTCAACCTTTTAATGTGTATAATTCAGTTGTTTTTAATATTTTAAGAATTATGCAACCATCACACCTCTCTAGTTCCAGAATGTTGGTATTAGCCTAAAAGGAAATCCTATAACCATTAACAATCACTAACTCATTCTTCCTTCCCTTTGGTCTCTGGCAACCACAAATCAACTTTCTGTCACTATGAATCTGCCAATTCTGGACATTTCATGTAAGTGAAATTATACAGTAACAAGAATCAATACTTGTTTGATATTGGCTAGGTAATATTCCATTGTATAGGTATACCACATTTTGTTTGTCCATTAGTTGATAGACATTTGAGTAGTCTTCACTTTTTGCTATTATAAATGCTGCTGCTATGGACATTTATGTCCAAGTTTTTGTTTGGACATATATTTTCTGTTCTGTTATAGGAGTAGAATTGCTGACTCTTAAGATAACTCTGCATTTACCCTTTAGGAACTCCTAACTGATTTCCAAGTGACAGTACTATTTTACGGTTCCCCTAGCAATGTGTGAGGGTTGCGGTTTCTGCACACCCTTGCCCACACTTTATTGTCTGTCTTTTTGATTATAGCCATCATAATGTGTGAAATGGCTTCTCGTGGTTTTGTTTGCCTTTCCTTAAGGAGTAATGATGTTGAGGTTCATATGTGTTTATTGGCTTTTTGTTTTTATTCTTTGGAGAAATGTCTATATAAATCCTTTGCTCAATTCTTAATTGGTTAGATTATTTGTCTTTTTGTTATTGTTAGAGTTCTTAACACAGTGTGGCTATCAACTCCTTTATTTGATACATGATTTGCAAATATCTTATCCTATTCTTTAGTTTGTCTTTTCACTTTCTTAATAGCATTCTTTGAGACACAAGTGCTTTCACTTTTGAGGCAGTCCAATTTACCTATTTTTTCTTTTGTTGCTTATGCTTTTGGTGTCATATCTAGAAATTTATTTCCTAATCTAAGATCATGAAGGTTTACTCCTACTTTTTCTTTTGTAAGAGTTTTGTAGTTTAGCTCTTACATTTAGATCTCTGATCCATTTTGACCTGTTTTTGTATATGATGTGAGGTAGGGGTCAAATTCATTCTTTTCCATGTGACTGTCTATTGTCCCAGCATTATTTGATGAAAAGATTTCTCTCTTTCCCATTTAATTTTCCTTTCACCCTTGTTGAAAATCAGTTGACTGAAATCGTGAGAGTTTACTTCTCAACTCTCCATTTTATTTTACTGATCTGTGTCACACTGTCTTCATTACTATAGCTTTGTAGATTTTGAGATTAGGAAGTGTGAGAACTACAATTTGTTCTCCTTTTTCAAGATTGTTTGGCTCTTCTGGCCTCCTTGAATCCATATGAATTTTAGGATTAGCTTATCCATAAGTGGGGAGGGAGCTGGAATTTTGTTAGGCATTGCATTAAGTCTGTACAGCAATTTGAAAATGATTGCTCTTACCAATTTTAATCTTTCTGGTCCATAGATATGGGGTGTCTCTCCATTCATGTAGGTCTTTAAATTTCTGTCAATAACTTTTTGTAATTTCAGAGTTTTGCATTTCTTTTGTTAAATTTAATTATGCTTCATTCCCTTTTATGCAATTGTAAATGGACTTTTTTTCTTAATTCGATTTTCATATTTTTGTTGTTAGCACAGTGAATACATTTTTTTTTCTTGTAGCCTATGATCTTACTGAACTTATTTTATCTCTAAGTTTTTGTTTTTACAAGTATCTTAGGATATTTTAATTACATGTACAAGGTCTTATCCGCAAACAGAGGTAGTTTTGCTTCTTCCCTCCCAATTGAAATGTTTTGGTTTTTTTCCTTACCAAATTTCCCAGACAAAAAGCTCCAGTACAATGTTTAGTAGAAGTGGTCAGAGTAGACATCCTTGTTTTTATTTGTAATCACCTTTAAAATGATTGTCATAAGCCTTTTATTGTCATTGAAGCTGGAAGTGGGAGGGTGATACTTGAGAACCTATTAAACTATCCTTTCTCTTTTATTCACATTTGAAATTTTATGCTATAAAGCAAAAAAAAAAAAAAAAGGTGTTAAAGTACTTACCAAAACCCATTGCATTATAGTTTGCATTCCATTCTCAATAATTATTTTGACTCCTTACATTTTCTTCTTTCTCTCCCTCTCTGTTGATTTTTTGTCCTACGTCAATTTGCTTGAAATCTTTAATATGATAAAATTTTATTTTGCTGAACTACATTCTTGAATTATATGTTCTCTCTCCCCCCCTTCGTCTACCAGGATATGTGTATGGGTTGTATGGATATCATCTGAAAATATTTCTTTACTGTGTCCTCACACTTGAATAATAGTTAGGCTTTCCAGACTCCAATAATTTCTTTCAGAATTCTGTGTATGTTCCTTTATCATCATGTAACTTTTAAGTTACCTTTTTGTTTTCATACTTTCATCTTTTAAAAGCTTGCAAATTACTTTTTCATTTGGAGTTTACAGTTCTCACTAGTATTTGTCTATGTATGTATTTCCAGTCATTATTATTGTTTGCTATTTGGAGGGCCATTTCATCTGAACATACTATTTTTCTGTAATACCTGTATCTAGGAATATATATGCACGTACATATATATTATTGATTTCATTGTCTGGTGAAAGCTCCTTTTTGGTTCACAGACAGCACCTTCTAACTGGGTCCTCAAATGGTTGAAGGGGCAATATCAATAATATATATATGTACGTGCATATATATTCCTCTTATCCTATAAATTTCCTCTTATTAAAACTTTTATGAAGCGAATATTAGATACCCTGCCTTTTTTTTTCTCTTAGGCTTTTATATTCTTATCTTTTTATTCTATAAATTTATTCTGTAAAGATTTGTTAGTCTGGGCGGCGCCTGTGGCTCAGTGAGTAGGGCGCCGGCCCCATATGCCGGGGGTGGCGGGTTCAAACCCAGCCCCGGACAAACTGCAACAACAAAAAAAAATAGCCAGGCGTTGTGGCGGGCGCCTGTAGTCCCAGCTGCTCGGGAGGCTGAGGCAAGAGAATCGCGTAAGCCCAAGAGTTAGAGGTTGCTGTGAGCCGTGTGATGCCACGGCACTCTACCCGAGGGCGGTACAGTGAGACTCTGTCTCTACAAAAAAAAAAAAAAAAAGATTTGTTAGTCTTCCAAGTTATAATTTGTCTATGTCTATTTACAAATATTTTTTTAACAAATTTTTTTTTATAATGACAGTTTTGCTTTATCAGTTAGCTGTGGGAGCTGATTTATGTCTAATTTGTCACCTTCTCCAAGAATTCCCTCCCTGTCCTACTCCCTACTCTCATCCTCATCCCTGAGAATATGGTAAGAACTATAGGTCTTTTCCTTGGAAGTAATGCACCTCCACAAAAAATTTTGTATAGAATATTCTAGATCAGTGGTTCTCAACCTGTGGGTCGAGACCCACAGGAACTATATTAAAGGGCCGCAGCATTACGAAGGTTGAAAACCACTGTTCCAGATACAGGACTTCTAGAAACTTACTTATGAACTCTAAATACTTGGTATTCAGGCCTCTTGTGGAATTAGCTTGTGGAGGTTGTTAGAAATGCGAATCTCAATCCCAGCTCCAGATGCTTAATTGGAACCTCCAGTTTAACAAGATTCTCTGTGATTTATTTTATATGCAAATGTGAGAAACATTGTTATAAGAGGTTGGAAACTCCTGTGGTGTATGTGATCTATATTGACTTCTCATTGTTATACTTTTCTTAAAAAGTATTATTTCTGGAATGTCATCTAGAGCACTTTTTAAAAAATATACCTTGACCGTCAAAATTATAGAGATATTTTGAAGTAGTCACAGTACAATACAACGTTTGAATAGCAAGCTTTATAATATGTTTGAAGTAGCAGGAGGCAAGGAGGAGATGATGTGTAAACTCATTCTTGTAATAATAGCAAACAGTTACATAGTATTCATAGTATTACATAGTATTCATAGTTACCATGAGTCAGACAACATTGTTATCATTGTTGATATTGTGTGCATGTTTTATACATGTGTCTAAATCCATTTGAGCTGCTACAAGAATGTGTCATAAACTAGGTAGCTTATAAACAACAGTTTATTTCTCAGAGTTCTGGAGTCTGAGAAGTCCAAGATCAAACCCCTGGCAGAGTCGTTGTCTGATGAAAGCTCCTTTTTTTTGGTTCACAGACAGCACCTTCTAGCTGGGTCCTCAAATGGTTGAAAGGGCAACCTCTCTGGGGTCTCTTTTATAAGAACACTAATCCCCTTTCTGAGGGCAGGGCTCACATGACCTAATCACCTCATACGGTTGAAAGGCCCCACTTTTTAATACTGTAAGCTTAGCATTTTAGGATTTCAACAGAGGGATTTTGAGGTGGCAGAGACATTCAGACTATCTAGATTATATAGGCAGATAAACTCATTTACTTATAACAAATCCTATCACCCCGGATGCTATTTCCATTTTACAGATAAGGAAACTGAGGCACAGAGAAGTTAAGAATCTTAGCTAAAATCACATAGTAAATGGAAGACCTACAATTTGAACCCATATAGCATGGCTCTAAATGCTGTGCTGTTACCTTTGGCCATGTACTGCTTCTTTGTACTTTTACTTAGGGACACTCCTCTTACTCAGTGCGGCTCATAAGCAAGCTGATTAATTCCTGATACATTTACTTTCCTAAAGTTATTGCTAGAGCTCATCTGCTTGTGGTGCTAATAGATGAGCCAGATCATTAATGTTTTCTGAATTAATTTCTGTTTGCTATTAATTGAGATTTCTGAATGGCAAGAAGCTAGGTTATTGGATTTTATACTACCTACCCTCAAGGTTTGTTATCAGTCTATTAAATAACTTATTCAAATACTTTCTAAATTAAATGTTAATTTTCTTCCTCAGTAGATACCTGGACAAAAGATAATTTATAGAAACAGTAACTGGATGGCGAAACAAATTAGAAACAAAGATTAACTTAAAAAGCAGTCAAAGAAATGCAAATAAATGCCACCACTGAATTTATTAAATATATACAAATCAAATTGTTTTATCAAATGTTCAATAATGACACAAAAGTAAAAATATGGTTCACTGAAATACACGTTCCTACTTGACTGTGATGTAGAAATTGTAATCTTTGCTTATGGATCTACTGGTATTATGTCACATATACTTGTATTTTTCCAAATCACTTATTCTTCATAAATGTTTTCTAATGTTGAACATTAGGTGGTTTAATTGTTTCTGTCTTATTTACATTTATAAATAATGGTATAATTGACATGCCTTTATTTTTATTTGAATTTTTATTATTTTCTTTATGGTTCATAAAAGTAGAATTACTGTGTCAAAGGTTGGAATATTTTTAAAGTTCTAATAAAAATTAAAATAATACCTTATTTTTATTGAATGCCTGCCATATGCTAATGATCTGATGATTTGCATATATATTAACTGATTTAATCTTTATATCAAAACTATGAGATAGACCCTATTTTGCCTATATTTTATAGGAAACTGCAGAGGAAATTATTTTCTTAAAGTCTCACAATTAGAACCAGAATTTGTTTTCCACAAGAAATTATACTACTTTAAGTTTTTGCCCATAGAATTTAAAATTATATATCCTCTTAAACTTTCCTGTGAAATGTTGCAATAATAGCACAACAGCATTGAGCACTACTAGAACCACAGCTATGGTCTCTAAATACCATTCTTCACTAGAAAGATCCACAGGTCATGGGATGAATGACTGATTCCAGGCTAGTGCAGAAAATACAGAAGATGAACCAAAAGATGCTGTTGCAGCCAAAAGCAAAGACGCTACTAAAACAAGTCTCATGGTGAAAGGACACAGGGGCTGATAGAAAGAGGCCAAAGGTGAGAGGCCCTGAACGGCAAACGAGCACTGAAGACACTTGTGTGAAATGCGCTGAATTTATAAAAACTCCTTGTTTATAATGGTAGCTTTCCAATAAGAAATATTAATATAAGCACAACCCCAACTACAATGACAATGAATTGCTGGGTGCTTATTGGATAACAGTGGAAATATGTTGGGACACTAACTCCATACTCTGAAAATAAGCAATTGTGAGGAAAGAATTTATTCTTCCTTTTTCTGTAAATATGACAATATCTGGGAGGGAAATTTCTTTGCAGAATTTTAATTAATATGAAGTAACGATAGGATGAGAATATTATTTTGCTACTTCTAATAAAATTATTTATATAGGCTATGATTGTTAGTGGTTGAAAACATCAGTATGGTCATATGAGGACTCCCCAATGGAGAAATCAGTCTATCTTACCTTTACCTATTGATTAATCTTAATTTTCTGAAAAGGAGGGCAAACAGATAGTGTGTGCCTCCTTCTGTGATAAATATCAAATATACAACATAAGCTCTGAAGTTTTCCAGCCAAAAATGTTGAACCTGTGTTATATCAAGCTTCTATAGCAGGGGTTGCCGGTCATGCAACCTGAGTTTCAACTCTGATTCATTTACGTATTGTCTATGGCTGCTTTTTACTACAGTGACAGAGTTGGGTAGTTGCAACAGGGACCCATAAAGCTGAAAATATTTACCATCTGTCCTTCTACAGAAAAGACTTGCCAACCCTTGAGCCACATGAACAAAGTAACACCAAAGGGAAATGGCACCACAGGATATGGGACTTGTACAGGACAACTGATCTGGTTTCCGTAACAAGTCAGCGGTACGGAAAATAAGAGTATCACTTAAGCACACCAACTAAATGAAACATAGAGGCTTTGTTTGGATTCTGTGTCAAAAAAGCAAATTGCATAAAGACATTTATATCATTTATTTTTAAATGCCTTAATTCCTTAGTTTCTTTGTCAGTGTAAGCACACCCTTGGTGTTCTCCTATTCCACTGTATGAAGACATGATTAATGGAAGGACATTTATCAAGGATGGAGCTAATCTTGTCTTGGTAGCAGAAAAGCCTAGTATTTAATACTGTGATTCTCTTCCTCAGAAGCTATGAGATTTAGTCCTGTCAGTTTAATTATTGCTTTTCAACTTACTGGGCCTCAAAAGGGGAATATCAGCTACTCTTGGGATTTCTTTAAAATTAAAGGATATGCATTAGGAAAGTGTTTTATAAGTGAGGAAATTATTAGCCAAAATAAGACCCATTTACATTTAGGAAGGTACAGTGAATGAATTAATGGTCTTTATAATAAAACAGATGTAAGTTTGAATATTCTGTTTCTTAGCTGTGTCATTGAGCAAGTTTTTACTAGTTTTGAAGTTTAATTTCTTCATTTTTAAACTAGAGACAATATCTATTTTAAATATTCTAATAGCTAAGTAAATTAAAATCTGTGGAAGTACATACTATACTATTTTTTTTCTTCTTTCACGTCAGGAAACATAATTTTATGGCATAGTAGAGGTAACTGAAAAACTACCTATTTGCTGAGAGAAAAAAAATTATTGTTTAAACATTTATTAGATTGATGGACTGTAAGCTGTTAAGAATTCAGGAGCCACTGAAGACCAAAACTAGTAAAAACGTCATGCATTTTTCTTGGTGTCCTCTCCTCCCCAACAAGTTCTAAAGCCAACACAGCGACCCTTACATTCTAAAGACTGAAGCTGCTCAAGAGCTTTAAACAGTCATTTACCAAATATTTTACATTTTGAAGAGGAGTGATTAAAAAATAACTTTCCAAAGCTTTTACTCCAAGAGCACAGTTGGATCTGAAATCTCTGCCTTTGTAGCTTCACTCACTACTAGAAGAATGCCTGACTCCCTCTCCATACTTTATCCTTTTCATTCTCACCTCTTGCTCTCCTAACAAATTATAACATATAAAACCAAATTGTTAATTATGCAGAGTATGTTTTATACCTAATTTCAAAATCTGATACTGTCGATTCATTAATCTACATTTCCTGAGATCTCATTTTGTCAGAAACTGGGAGATCATTGCTGGGGAATAGCAAGGCAAGAAGAAAGAAAATGAGAGGGAGCTTTCTTTGCCTGTAAGGCCCTCAAAAGTTGGTATGAGAGACTGGCAGTTAATTTAATAGCCCCCAAAGATGATGAAGACTATGATCATAGTATGTTCATGAATCAATATATACTAATATGATACATTGTGGGAACATCAAGGAGGACTCTAACTCATTCTGAGATGGGCAGAAATGTATTTCCTGAACTGGGTTGAAAGAGGGGAGTAACGAGTGCTGATGAACTAGACTACTCCAGATAGCATCAGTATTTTGGAAACTACATGTACTGAAGCATTGCTTAAGCCGAAGTATATATGTATATGATAAAAGCAGGCACAGAATAGCAAAAGTTAAGGATGATGAGATAGGGAAGAGCCAGAATATGGTGGCCTTAGAGACTCTTACGTATAGGAGTTAAACCAGTTTCAGTTTTATAAGCTGAAGATTAATATCAGATATGCCCTTAAAAAAGATTTCTAGTAGTAATGTGGAGAATGAGAGGGGATTCACAAGAGAGCAAGGCAAATGATCAAAGAGCTGCAAGACCAGAAGTCAGAAAACTGGCTTATAACTAATTGATTAATTCATACGTTCAGCAAATATTCATCAACTGTCGAATAAGAACTAGATACTATTCTGTGTTTACATCCTGGTGGAGCTTATATTTAATGCAGTAAGACAGAAAAGAAATGTCAAAGACATGAAATAAGGAAATAGGATTGGAGAGAATTAAGAGAACATACAGTGTGTGAAGGAAGGGAAGGAATGGTACAGAAGAATCTGGAATGATTTCCAGATTTCTCCGTGGACAACTGGGAGATGTTGGTGTCATTCACCAAAGTAAGGAGTGCATGAGGAAGAGGAGTTGCGGACTGAGGTTAGGTGAAAGGAGTTCAGTCTTGCACGTGATGAGTCTGAGATAAATGTTAAGGCAAACTGTACAATAGGAAGTTAAAAAAAAGACAATCTTTAGGGTAGAAAAAGTAATCGCGGCTGCTTCATAATGTAATTATGAACTTTAAAGGTACTGGAGCACAGAAATTCCTTAGGCCGTCATCTGTACAAAGTATATTCTCATGTTAACTTCCATTATTATTTTTCAAGATTATGGGCTTTGAGCTGGATAAATCTACCTGAATCCTGGCAGTGCCACTTACTAGTTGCTTGGTATTGAGCAAGTCTTAGTTTCTCTGCATGTAAAATTGGAATAATATCTACTTTATAGGGGTGCCATAAAATAGTGTATGAAAAGTACCAACCACAGTGACTGACAAAAGATAAATGCTCAGTGACTCCTGGGAATCAAGGAAAACTTTCCACGCACCTCAGGACTAAGATTCTGATTAAGGGTAGAAATGTAAAAGCTATCCACACAGGGTATTTGAGCCACTAAACATGTATGTTGAAGGCTGAGTGTAATGACTGACACCTGTAATCCCAGCACTTTGGGAGGAAGAGGTGGGAGAATCACTTGAGCCCAGGAGTTCAAGGGTTCAGTGAGCTATGGTTGTGCCATGGTACTCCAGCCTGGACAACAAAGGGAGACCCTGGTAACAAAACTTATATGTTGAAAAAATAGTTTCTAGAAAGGGAGAGGATAATATGCCAAAAGGTCCCTGAATAGTTGGCAAGGGAAGTAATTTACTAAGAATAATGGTTGAGGAAGTTGGTTGGATACTTGAAGAGAATAATGAAAAGCTGATACAGTTTTCAAGGGAGTGGACAATAGAGCTGAATAAGGCTTTATTAAAGATTATGCAATAGTTTTGGGTATCCAGATGAATGTTCTTTATAGTTATATGGTTTTCTCCAACTATCAGAAAACTGAATCCAGAGTTGATGTTTTTGAGAATATGGTGTTTTATAGGTAGGTCATTGGTAACTTTTGCCATGTGAGTTTCAGAAATGTGCTGGGGGTATAAGTTAGACTGATGAAGTTGAGGAGCAAATAATAAAGATAAGAAAGCTCCATTCATGAGTATAGATTTTTGTTTCAGAAACTTTGGGTGAGAATTGAAAGCACAAGATAGAAAGAGGGAGGTAACATTGGCAAAAAAAAAAAAAAAGTGTTTTGTTTTTGATTTTTTTTTATGGACAAGAAATATCTGAATATACAAGGTGGCTATAAAGTTCACACTATTTAAAATTGCACATGAACTTTATGGCAACCCTGTATATTAAAGAGGAAACAAAAGAGCCAACCTCAAGAGAGGAGAATTCTGAAGGTGAAGCAAAGGGAAGGGCCAATGAATGATCTAGAATCCAGAGTGTGCATAGACTTAGTAAATCCTTGGGGCTCTCATCATAGAACCTCTGATGAACTTAAGAACCATCTGCCTTATCAGCGAAATACTTGCTATCCCTAACTTGGTGTTCTCTGATCATAGATATCACTAGAAGCAGACACAAACTACTTGTTCTCTCATATTTAGTAAACAATAAAGCTAGGAAAAAGACAACAATAGGGTATTTGCCCCCAAAAACCAAAACAGGGGTTGAGGTCAAGAAAATCTTAATTCTACAAAATTTCACGGTGATTTTTAGCAACGTACTAATTTCTTTTAAATGTTAAAAATGTACTTTGAAAACTTAGATTGATTTTCCAGTTTTGCTTTCTAATTCTTCTAATTCAGCCTTTAAAAGACTGTTTTTCTGCAGACTTGTATATTAAAATTATTTATCTTTATCTTTGTTATAATACAAAAGTCAATGCTGTTTGTAATTGTTTTCATTAGTCTGTACAGAGATGAGGGTTATTAGTGATGTCAGGAAGAATAGGAAAGTTGTAGACACATATTTGCCACAAATTCATCTTCTTATTGAATCACATGTATAAGAACATTTTTTAAAATGACCTGTTTTTATAGAAGATAACAAGCATATTTTAATATTTACATTAAATGTGGCTGGGTGTGGTGGCTCAGACCTATAATCCCAGCACTTTGGGCGGCTGAGGCCAAGAGTTCAAGGCTAGCCTAGGCAACACAGGAAGACTTTGTCTCTACAAAAATTAAAAAAAAAAAAAAAAATTAGCTGGGCACAATGTTGTGTGCCTACGATCCCAGCAACTTGAAAGGCTTAGGCAGGAGAATTCCTTGAACCCAAGAGTTTGAGTCTGCTGTGAGCTCTGATTATGCCACTGCACTCCAGCCTGGGCAACAGTGTAAAACTCCGTTTCTTAAAAATACTATATTTGTACTAAATGATAGTTATTGTACTGGTTTGCTAATATTAAGAAAAAGACATCACCTGGAATCATGTTTTTATTACAATGTTTTAAAGAGAAATTTCAATCTGTATAGCTATAGAATTTTATGTAGTATTTTTTTCAGAAGGTAGCATCTGGAACGTATTTCGGTCCACATTAGTTACAAAAGTGATAATACCTTAACAAGATGAATATTATATAAATGTATCAAGAACCAAATCTAATCATGTCTGCTTCTCCTCCCTATTTTGGGGGTGGGAGTGAGGGGAGTGGGTAAGTAGTGTTAGCAATTTAATATGTATACTTCCACATATTTTGTACATGTGTAACTTGGCTGTTTTACATGTTTTTTGTTTCTTAATTTTAAAAGAAATGGTCTCACAAAATAACACCAACTTAAATATATACAAAGACTGGGGAAGGTAACTCAAATGAATGTAGAGGGCCTGGTGTGAGACTCAGAATGACGATAGAAGGTATGCGTGCAGAAATATATGTAAACACTAATGTTTTTTTCCAAAGGAAACCAAGAAATTCAATATTTTTAGGTAAATACGTTTTAGTTTTTAATGTTAGAATTAGGTAAGTCTGGATTTGGGTCTGTCCTTACCATTTGGGTGAGTTACTTCACCCGTGTCATTTTCTTTATTCATAACATGAGGATGATGGTATCTATTCTTACAATTTTAGGAGGAAGATTTTATAATACATCACAAGTTCAGTGCAGTGCATACTGCTTATTAAATGTTAACTTTCTGTGATCAGGGGTTGTCTGGCTTTGAACATATGAGAAGGGGGTTGACTATGAAGAGGCACCAGAGACCTTTTTTGGGTGATGGAAATGTTCTTGTTTGTAGCGGTGGTTGCAGGACTGTGTATATTTGTTAGAATATAAATTTTGCCTTTGAAATTAATGAATATTTTTGCATATAAATTATACCTCAGCAATGCTCATTTTGTAAAAGGGAATCTATTTCTAAGTAGTAGGTCTCAACAGTGAGCTTAAAATGCTATGTAAACCATGCTATAAACAGAAGTGCTATCAAAAAACAAAAAGTGCTATCAAACAGGCTTTGTTTTTTCCATTTATAGGCCACTGGTAGAGTAGACTTAGCCTAATTCTTAGGGCCTTAGAATTTTTGAAATGGTAAATGAGCTTCGGCTTCAACTTAAAGTCACCAAATTGGGCAGCGCCTGTGGCTCAGTGAGTAGGGTGCCGGCTCGATATACCAAGGGTGGCAGGTTCAAACACAGCCCCAGCCAAATTGCAACAACAACAACAAAATAGCCAGATATTGTGGCGGGCACCTGTAATCCCAGCTACTCGGGAGGCTGAGGCAAGAGAATCGCCTAAGCCCAAGAGCTGGAGGTTGCTGTGAGCTGTGATGCCACGGCACTCTACTGAGGGCAACAAAGTGAGACTCTGTCTCAAATAAATAAATAAAGTCACCAACTATGTTAAGCCCCTAACGAGAGAGTCAGCTGGTCCTTTGAAGCCAGGCACTGATTTTCCCTTTCTTGCTATGAAAGTCCTACATGGCATTTTCTTCCAGTAGAAAGCTGTTTTGTCTATACTGAAGATCTGTTGTGTTGTGTAGCCGCCTCCATCAGTGATGTTACCTAGATCTTCTGGATAACTTGCTGCAGTTTCTCCATTAGCACTTGCTATTTTGCCCTCCATTTTCATGTTGTGGAGATGGATTCTTTCCTTAAACTTCATGAACCGGCCTCTTCTAGTTTCAGTCTTTTCTTTTACAACTTTCTTTCTTAGCCATCATAGAAATGAAGAGAGTTAGGGCCCTGCTCCAGATTAGGTTTTGGAAATATTGTGGCTGGTTTTAGCTTCTATGCAGAACACTGAATCTTTCTCATTATCAGTTAAGGCTCTTTTGCCTTTCTATCATTTGTGTGTTCCATAGAGTAGCACTTTTGATTTCCTTTAAGAATACTTCCTTTGGATTCACAGGTTGGCTAACTAGCACAAGAGGACTAGCTTTTTTAGCTTATCTCACCTTTTATCATGCCTTCCTCATTAGAAATCTTAATCATTTCTAGCTTTTGTTTCAATGTGAGAAATGTGCAACTCTTTCACATGAACACTTACAGACTGTTGTAGGGTAATTAATTGGCCTAATTTTAATATTGTTGTTTCAGGGAATAGAGAGGCCCAAGGAGAGGGAGAGAGATGGGGAACATCTGGTCAGTGGAGTAGTCAGAACACACAAACAATTTATCAGTTGTTTACTGTCTTATATTGGTGTAGTTCATGGCAGTGCAGAGCAGTTAGAGTAATAACATCAGATATCACAGATCACAGATAACCACTTCCAATATAATAAAGAAAATGTTTGAAATATTATAAGAATTACCAAAATGTGGCACAGAGACCTAAAGTGAACACATGGGATTGGAAAAGTGGTATGAACAGACTTGCTTCACACGGGTTTCCACAAACCTTCAGTTTGTTAAAAAACAATATCCTGAAGTGCAGGAAAGCAAAGTACAGTAAAACGAGGTATTCCTGTAACTTAAATATGTATTAGATTTAAAAGCTTATTTCCTTAAACAAGAAGAAAATACATAAGTAATAGCACCCAGTATGTGTATGTATATATTTATGTGTGCATATTCTGTAAATACATACATACCTTTTACAAACATTTTCTAACTCATTCTATGATGCCAATGTTAATGCTGAAACCAAAAATGAGAAAAGCACAGATCAATAGATCAATTTCTCTTATTTATATAAATGCAAAATATACATAACAAAATACCAGCAAACCAAATCCAGCAATGTATAAATACAGTTGACTCTTGAACGATACAAGTTTAAACTGTGTGAGTCCACTTGTATGTGGATTTTCTTCCACCTCTGCCACCACTGACACAGCAAGACCATCTTCACCTCCACCCAGTGTGAAGATGATAAGGATGAAAACTTTATTATTATCTACCTCCATTTAGGATAGTAAATATATTTTCTCTTCCTTATGATCTTCTTAATGATGTTTTCTTTCCTCTTGCTATCTTTATTGTAAGAATACAGTGTCTAATACACATAACACAGAAAATATGTTAATGAACTGTTTGTGTTATTAGCAAGGCTTCTGGTCAACAGTAGGCTATAACTAGTTAAGTGTGGGAGAGTCAAAAAACCTATAGGTAGGTTTTGACTGCCAGGGGATCAGCACCCCAGACCTCCACATTGTTCAAGTGTCAACTGTTTATTGATAAAGTATGACCAAAGTACAACTATCAAGAGAGGAAAATGGATGAATTGGACTATCTCAAAATCAGAGACACTTGTGCTTCAAAGTACACCATCAAGAAAGTGAAAAGTCAAACTCTAGAAGGGGAGGAAATATCCACAATGTATAAAGAACTCTTATAACTCAACAAAAAGACAAATAATCCAACAATTAAGAAATGGGCAAAGTATCTTAATGGACAGTTCTCCCAAAAATGTACAAGAAATGGCCATTAAGCACCTGAAAAGAACCACATCCTTACTCAGTAGAGAAATGTAAATCAGAACAATAATTAGATACATGTATCACTTCATACCCACTAGGATGGCTAAAATGACAGATGGACAATAACAAATGTTGGCAAGTATGTAGAGAAATTTAACCCTTACATGTTGCTGGTGGGAATGTGAAATGGTATAGCAATTTGGAAAACAGTTTGTCGGTTCCTCAGAAAGCTTAACATAGAGTTGTCATATGACCCACAATTCTACTCTACAGAGTGTCCCAGCAATTGCCATACATAGGGAAAATGTAAAATTGTAGCTAATTATACCTTTCTTTACAAAATATTCATTACAGTACTTCACAAAGAGGTAGCCAACATGTTGTGTGAGGTGAATGCAAGCGATGTCGCAGAGTATAAGTCCTGCAATTGAAATTGTCTAACAGAAAAGGAGGATCACCGTCTCTCTGGTGTGTGACAAGAAATCTTTATTTAACCACAACTTTCATAGGCAGTACTGCACGTACGCATCATAAATCAATAATCTAATAGCTCTAACTCAAGGACCCAGGTCCTAACCACCTGGCGTCAGGATGTCTACTGCTTAGCCAATAACAACACTTCCAACCTTATCTAAAGGTGTTTCTTATGCTAAGTAACCAGAAGTAACAAACCATAAAAACCAAAGCTCCAGGAGATCAAACAGACACAAGACAGAACTCTGGGGGACCAAAGAGCTACAATGCTTGACCTTTAACAGACCATCTGGAGGCAGTCATCCATCTTTAGGGAGCAGTTTGGGAATTCCTGACATACACAGAGCCTACCTTCAAGCTCTTCCTCCGTGCACAGGCCAAAAGTCAGCAAGCCCTGTCTCTTACATGACCAGGCCTATAACAACAATGGAGTGCTAGCCAGGATTTTCCATTCTGTCTCCCAAAGACTTTTACTTTACTCTCACAGAAATAATCAGGATAAAAGTTTTACATATAGGCTTTTCGTCTATACCAACACGTAAAGAACATTTTATAAATATTTTGTAGTATTTCCTATTTTTGTAAATACTTTCCATTTTCCCTATGTGTGGCAACTATTGCGACACCCTGTATTGAGTGTATACTCAAGGGAATTGAAAGCATGTATTTACACAAAAACTTGTGCACAAATATTTTAGCAGTACTATTCACAAAAAGTGGAAAATATCCAAATGTCTTGTCAACAGGTGAACAGGTAAACAAAATGAAGTATATTCCTACAATGGAATATTATTCGGCCATAACAAGGAATGAAGTACTGAGTCATGCTCCAACATGGGTGACCGTGAGAGGATAGTGCTAGGTGAAAGATGACAGACACAAAAGATCATGTCTTGTGTAATTCCATTTATTTGAAATGGTCAGAATAGGCAAATAAATCCAGGAAGACAGAAACCAGATTAGTTATTGCCAGGGGCTGAGGGAAGACAGAAAAGGTAAATAATAGCTAAGACGTGCAATCTTTGTTTTGAGCATGACATAATGTTCTGACAGTAGATAGTGGGGTTGATTGTATGGTTTCTTGAGTATACTAAAAACCACCAATTGCACCATTTAAAAATGTGAATGTTATGGTATATGAAATACATTTCAATAAAGCTTCAGTAAAAATATTAGTGTAGAATTTCTTCTGGCTTTTTTTCCCCTGGAATTCTGAATCCCTTCAAACCTTTATATTTTCTCTTGTGAACCATGTGGTCTGAGAGCTTCTTTTCTATGTCATAAGCTCTTATATCAGTGGTTCAAGCTAATTTTAGGACAGAGAAAATTCTTTTCATCTGCATGAATGAACATTCACTGAGATGCTCAGCAGTTGGATTCGTCAAGATCCTTGCTTGTTTTTTAAGGGATATGATTTATTCTCTGACTACTAGGAGCTGTGTTTATTTAGTATTGTATTTGTACTTTGAGTAATATACTAAGTAGTTCATTGTCATCATATCCTTATTTCCAAGACATTTTAAACATAAAATCTTACAAACATAATACTACAGGAAATGTAAAGATATAAAAACATTGAACTTGTACTGAATTAGAAAAAGATTTAATGTGTGCCATAATGTGTGCTTGCTGTTCCACCTCCTCAAGAAGCTAAGATGGTGGGATTGCTTGAGCCCAGGAGTCGAGTTCATCTGAGCAACACATTGAGACTCCTGTTTGTTTCTCTCTCTTTCTCTCTCTCTTTTCTTTTTTTGAAACAAAGTCTTGCTTCGTTGCCCATTGAAAGTGCCATAGCATTATCATAGCTCACAGCAATCTCAAACTCCCGGGTTCAAGTGATCCTCCTGTGTCAGCCTCCTGAGTAGCTGGAACTACAGGTGCCCACCACAGTGCTCAGCTAATTTTCTATTTTTTTAGTAGAGACAAGGTTTTGCTCTTGCTTGGGCTGGTCTTGAACTCCTGAGCTGAAGGGATCCTCCCAGAATGCTAGGATTACAGACATGAGCTGCCACTCGTGTCTCTTGAAAAAAAAAGAATCTAATGTTGAAAATCTCCTGAGCATAATTTAATATGATAATATAGAAGTAGAAAGTTTAAGCCATAACCTCATCAGTGTTCTCAAACTTCAATGTACATATAAATGACAGGGAGTACAGGAGGATCTGTTGAAATACAAGTTCAGATTCAATAATCTGGGATGGGCCTGGGTCTCTTCATTTCTGATAAACTCCCAAGATGGCCAATACTGCTTTCCTGTGTATGAGGAGCAAGAATTTAGGCACTTCATACTGACCTTTGGCAAACCTTATTAGGTGTTTTATTGCAATTTTATGTCTTTCTGGTACCTATTTTTATAAGTTATCTGTGATAGTACGTAAATAAATGGGTAGGGTTTTTCTAGTACTTTCTATTCTATGTACTAGGGTGTCCGCCCTGTACATAGCACTTAACATTGCTGGGAAAAAGAAATTTTGCCCTGTGTGATATTAATGCATACTACTTAAAATAACTATAGTCAGATTTTTTTGTGTACTTAATACAGCTTACACGCTTATTTAATCATTTCTTCTATATGATTCTTAATTGAGGGAAACAACATTTCATTTTGAAAGATACGGCTATCTGTAGTTGAACTAAAAATATTTTTTTAGCATTATTATTTTATTCTTTAACAATAACATACTTTACACAGTTACAAAAATGAATAGCAGTTAGTGCTGTGTGCCAGGCACTATATCAAATGCTTAGCCGGCCTGATTTCATTTTAATCATCATGACATCTCTCATTTTTTCACCCATCAACTATTTGAGTACCTCCTCTGTTCCAGGAGTGTGCATACAATGGTAAGCCAGATAAACACAGGTTCTGTTAGTGCAGTGGGAGGTGCTGTACAATAATCAAGCAGTTGTAGATCTGTGATAGCTGTAAAAGAAAAGTTGTTAATTACAACATTTGCCATGTTTTTCTACTTTCAACCACGAAAGAGAGTTCTGCTTTTGCCT
The DNA here is from genome assembly GCF_027406575.1 of Nycticebus coucang. Taxonomy (NCBI): domain Eukaryota; kingdom Metazoa; phylum Chordata; class Mammalia; order Primates; family Lorisidae; genus Nycticebus; species Nycticebus coucang. The sequence continues at coordinate 67,210,683 of NC_069792.1, read as the reverse complement.
TAGCTTTTCCCAACTAGCCTCATCCTCTTCCACTCCACTCCAAGGAGAATTCTTCTCGTGTCTGCTGTGTTCCTGAGCTGTTGTGATGGGAGATCCAACTAATGGGCAGAGAGAGACAAAAATTTGGAAGTAACAGTGAACAATTTATACAAGAAAGAGCAGAAGTAGGAGGAAATAATTTATAAAATGCAATTTTTAAAAAGACACTTGAATACCTGAAGAGACACTGTATTAATTTGAGGAAATAAAGTATCAGTACTTCAACTGGAAGTCTTTTTAAACCACACTTATTTTGTCAGATGCTATTTATTTGAATTTTTCTATGTGCCTAGGTCTGTGGAATAAAATTATTTATATTAGCAGCTACCAGGGTAGAATATAATTCTGTCCATGCCCTTAAGACTATTAGAGTTGTCAGTGAGAAAAGGTTGAAATATTTAGAAAACAATGAAAGACTCTTTTTTACTATTAGGGCCACACATGTTGGCCCTAATAGTAAGTAATTATATACATTTACTAATTATAAAATAGTAAATTTACTAATTATAAAATAGTAGTAAGTAATTATGCTGACTTGAGGCTGATTGGACATGCGCTTAGAAGAATGCTAATTTTAAAAAGCTATAGTCTCTTTCTAGTAGTAGTACTGTGTTCATTTTGATTATTAATTGATGGAAAATTCTTAGTGGTGCTAATCAGATCTTTATTTGACCTTTATATTTTAATGCTACATTGTTGTGATTTCTAAGATGTTTTGTTTTCCCTGTTGTTATTATGATTTGGGGCATCTTAATATATTTTGAAGATAATAAGAAACTTTAAGTTTCTGAATATTAAAAGTAGCTCTATGTTTTTCTTTTAAAAGGAAGATCTGAAAAATTTTTATAAATTTTGTCTTGGAAATTAGTTTATTCATTATGTTTGATTTTAGGAAATGGTGCTCTTGCAGAACATTCTGAAAATGTGCATATTTCAGGAGTGTCAACTGGTAAGTCATTTTTTGTAATGTTTAAATTTCATGCATGACTTATATGGTAAATATTGAAAGCCACCTGGTATCTTAAGAAGTGATATTTGGCTATAAAAATTATTACTGCTTTTTGCAGCATGTAATAAGGAATGAAGTAACTGGAACATGGAGAAATTCTCATAAGATAAAATTGATACTTGCATGCCCATGGATTGATTATACTCTTCCAAATGGACTGCATAATTATTTTTTCATACAAACATTGAAACAAGAGAAAAGTTAACTCAAGTTAAATTAGTATTCTCTTTCTTTACAAAGTTATATGAAATGACACTTATTAAAATATAATTTGAATGCTGTCCCTAGGATTAGAGCCTTAGAAATTAAGTATTTTGCTTGATTTTTAGATAGAGTACTAGTCTACTTAAAACTATTGTACTTGAGTGCATAGTTTATTTGCTATTAAAAGCACCTCCAGCAACATACTTGTGTGTGTATAAGTAGTGTATTCATTAATTCATCAATTGATTCTTTGTGTCCTCTTGTAATTTGGTGGTTTTCCTTACATAAGCAAAATGGAAGATTTGCTCTTTGTTTTGTGTATGACTTTGTGTCAGAAAGTTAATAGAGTTAACAATACTCTAAGGGTTAGTATGCACTAGTCAAACACATTGACAAGCCTGGTTTCCTAAAAATGAAAAGCAAGTGCCTCAGTACCCATATTAATTCCTTCATAATTTGATTCACTTTTTAAAATATGTTTTCACATGATATATAATTTTATATATCGCATGAAAATAAGGGTATTTTAAAAACACTTCATTTTTTCCTATACATTTTCAATAGCTAATGAGAATTATATTGCTTTTCCAAGTTGAAACTGTGGAGTAAGATTATTTACAGATGTATCTTAATTTTCACAACCAAATTTAGTAGTTTCCAAAATTTTTGGTCTTGGTACTCTTTTAAGCTTTTAAAAAATATTGAGGACTATTCATCTGCTTGGGTTGCTATAACAAAATATATGGGGTAGCATAAATAACATATTAATTTTCTCACAATTCTGGAAGCCAGAAGTCCAAGATCAAGATGTTGGCAGGGTTAGTTCCTGGTGAGACTTCTCTTCCTGGCTTATAGATGGCTATCTTCTTGCCTTACACAGCTTTTTTTCTGTGGTGTGTCTAGAAAAAGAGAGAGGTCTCCTGTGTCTTCTCAGAAGAACATCCATCCTGTTGGATTAGTGGCCCACCCTTATGACCTTATTTATCCTGTTACCACCTTAGAGGTTCTATCTCCAGGGACTTAAGGTTTCAACATATATGGGTTTTGGGGGTGGGTGTACAATTCAGTCCATATGAGGATTTCCAAGAGTTTTTGTTTATGCGGACTCTAGCTACCGATATTTTCTGTACTAGAAATTAAAATTTGGAATTTGTTTTAAAACTTATTGATTTAATTTAAAAAAAAGTAATGAATGTATTGTATTATTTGTATCGGTATGTAATTCTATGAAAAATATTTTTATTACATAAAACATTAATAAAAAAGATAGCATTGTTTGATAATTTTGTAAAGTCTTTAATCGCCTTGAAGACAGATTCTCACATCTATTTCTGCATTCATTCTTTTGCAACATAATGTTTTATTTCACATAAGTGAAGACATTCCAACCTCACGCTGATTTGTAATTGAAAAAGAGAGGAGTATTTTAAAAGATTTTTTTATATAATTGTGCGTATTCTTTAATACTAAACCAGAACTCAACAAGTGGTAGTTAGTGGCAGTGTGGAATCTGAAAATATCAGTCAACTTTTTGTACACTCTGTTACATTAAAATCTAATTGGCTTTTCTTGCCCTTTGAATTGGTTTCCTTATAATGTATGATTTTATAATATACATTGGTCATCTGCAAAATACTGATTTGCTGAATTATGCAGATTAATATGAAATATGAGAAGTTATGGAAATTTGGACAGATTCAGTGTATGTACTTAAATTCTGAACCTTATGTCAGCTCATCAAGATTAGATTCTACTTCTTATTTTTATCTGTTTGCTTGAAATTAGACTACTAGGCTTCTGATGAACATTGATAGTACCCTTTTTCCTTGCTTTTGAATTTCAAATATGTATTTAGAAATGTATATTAATTTTGTAGGGTTACCATAACAAAGTACCATACACTGGTTAACTTAACAGAAATTTGTTTTCTCATGATTTTGGAGGCTAGAATTCTGATCATAAGATGTCAAGTAGGGTTGGATTCTTGTGAGTTCTCTCTTCGCTTGTAGGTGAGTGTCCCTGTGTGTGTGGTTGTCCTAATCTCCTTCTGGTAAGGACGTCAGTCATACTGTGTTAGGGCCACCCACCTGACCTCTTTTAACTTAACTGCCTTTTTAATATCCTTGTCTCTCCAAATACAGCTACACTCTGAAGAAGTATTGGGGTTAGGACTTTAACACAGAGTGGTGACATAGTTTATCCCATAACAAAATGTGTGTTTTAACTAAATGTATTTATACTTATTTATGCCTCCATTTCAGAGCTCAGTGAAACTTTATTAATAATTACTTTTCCTAGTCTGACCTGTTCTAATTCTACTATGAAAAAAATAAATGGATGCTGCCTCCAAAGCTGCTTTTGTGTACACAGATTCTTTGCGTTTTTTATATGGCCAGCGTGGCACTACGAATGTAATGTTTAATATGATACAAGCTGTCTGAAATCCTTATATCCCCTGTAGAAACTAGGCCCCCTTCAGTGCTGGTATGAGTGGAGAACTAGCCTTTGGAAAAACCTCTAAATGTAGGATTTGCTTTCCCTTGAGACCAGCAAGCAACAGATGTGGTGAGGCACTTGGGTGTGCTGTGGGGGTACCTATTCCTGTTCTTCACTGCTCCTTTGACAGCGGATGCTACTCCATCTGCCAGTCCTTAGTGCCCTCCTTAGTCATTGTTTGCACTTTGGCAAGTATACTGACAATTTTAGAAAAATTTTAACTTTTCTACAGTTAGTGTTATCGGGTTATTTATTATCCAAATCAGGACACTTTGAAAGTGAAAGAGTACACTATTTTTAATTATGCCGGCACCACTGACAAAATCAGGGCTGTGTGGTGACCACAAAATGAGGATGTGTGGTCACCCTGTCTGTCAATGAATTAAATTCACCTGATACGGACTTTGTCCCTAGAAGGGTGGAAGTAAGCAATGAGTGAAACATTATTTTTTCAGTTAACCTATCATTTAATATCAGAAGTAAATATGCAGAATGAATCTGTCATGTGCTATTAATATACTAAGTCCTGTGGCAAATATTGAGCTTACATGTATTAAGTGAGAATATCCTGTGAGCAGTATATGACTTAATATTAACTTTTCTTATGTTATTAATTAGGAATAGTCCTAAATTCTTAGTTTTGTTTACTTATGAATTATTTTGAAATTATTAATTTCTGATTGATAATATATTTTTGGTTCTTGTGCTTGGAATGAATTTTTTATATTTTTAATATTCTGCACACTTTCATCTTTCTTTTCAAATTCTTGCCAAGAGACATGTCTTTGCCTTTTGCTGTTTCTTATGCTATAGATTGACATAAGTAATTTCAGTTAAATTACAAAAAAATAAGTATGTGTTCACTCTTAGGAAGTAAAAGAAAAAAATAAATATGTATCTGGTGATTATATAAAAGGAAAGAATTATTGGATAAGATTTTTTTTAATGCTTTTTTTCTTTAATTGGGAACTTTTCATGGTCTAGAATTTTAAATCTCTCTTCATGTATAAATTAGAAAAAGGAGAAAAGACAAATGGTATTTTTGTAAGGCTAAGAGTTCTGAAAATCATTATGAAATTACAGAAACTGCCAAGTAATTATTTACATTAAAACATAGGAAGGCTATTTTAATGATTTTTCAAAGAGTATAAATTATGGTACGTGTCTCATGAGTATTTTAATGTCTGAATTTTGTTACTAGCTAGATTACTGCTCATCTGCTACATGGAGTAAAACATATTTTAGGTCAGGTTGATTTATGACAAGGCTTTTGTACGCATTAAACAAATTTTTTTAGTATAACTACTTTAAACTTAGTTTATAATCTATGATGTTGATTTGACACAAGATAATTCTAGAAATAGTTTATGTTCTCCCTACTATTAATTACTTCCAAATTAAGTTTTTTGTTTTTACAAATTCTATACAAGTTGTATTAATATCTAGAAAAATTCAAAAACAAAAGAATTTTAAAAAGCCAGTCATTAATCTTAGTATAATCTAATTAATAATGGCATATTGATTTATTTCACATGTGCCTTTTCTGTGCATACCTTAAAAATAGTTGCATATGCATTTGAATTATAACTAACTTTATCTTCTTTCTAGATGTAACGTTATATCTTATTTTTTTCATTAGTCTTTATATCCTTTTTTTTTTTTTTTTTGTGGTTTTTGGCCAGGGCCCCACCTCCGGCATATGGGGCCGGTGCCCTACCCCTTTGAGCCACAGGCACCGCCCTATAGCCATTATTTTAATGACTGCACAGAAGTCCCATCAGGATTCTACACTGATGTTCTTAAACATGTCAGTGGGTTGTTTCCCCTGGGTTTTCTCCACTCTGGATCATGTTCAAGGGACATATTAATATACAGTTGACCCTTGAAAAACAAGGGAGTTAGGGACCCCAGCCCCCTGAACAGTTTAAAATTGATGTATAACTTTTGAGTCCTTCAAAACTAACTGCTTAATAGCCTACTGTTAACTAGAAGCCTTATCAATAACAAAGAGTTTATTAACACATACTTTGTGTGTTACATGGATTATATACTGTATTCTTATAATAGAGTAAGGCAAAAGAAAAGCAAATGTTACTAAGAAAATCATAAGAAAGGGAAAATAACATTTACAGCACTGTACTATACAGGGTGGCCATAAAGTCATGTGCAATTTTAAATTGCACACAAAGTTTATGGCCACCCTATATTTGTTGATACCATAAATTTACATTGTTTGTAAGATGAATTGTCTGTCTGAAATGGTAGGCAATTGCAGCTGCAGACCTCAATCTAATAGTACATACAAATCAATTTAGTTTTTTCTTGTAATATCATGACTCTTCTCTGCTTTTGGGGTATGCTTCCAGCATATCTAGTGGCATTTCGTATAGGTCCTATGCACTAAATATGATGGAAAATATGTGAGAACCACATGAAATCACCTTTTACCGTGATATGCAGTTTGCTGGAGAGATGAACTGCTCTCATGAGATGATCGGCATCACATGTTTTAAGTGGACACTTGCAACTCTGAGCTCACCCCAACAGCAACAAGAGGTGGCTATGAAATTATTACAGTAGTACATTAGACTTAATTTTGTGCAGTTGTGATTTAATGCCACATGCTTACATTTCTCTTGAATGCAGATGGTGCCATGTACAATCTGTAAGGTTTGTATGCATAAGTTTTGATAAATTTTAGCTTTTTATAATAATTCGTGTTTATTTTGTGGTAGTAAACAATAAAATAGACTAGTATCTACATATATTTTGTGCATTAGTGACATACTTTTTCTTAATTTTTTTCTATATTTCTAGGCCATATGATTTATTGGTAAGTTTTTTTAATCATTGCAGATGTCCAAAAAGTTTTCCAATATATTTATTGAAAAGAATCCACGTATAAATGGGCCCTCACATTTTAAACTCATGTTGTTCAAAGGTCAACATATCTAAGCTTTTTTATGTCTAAAAATATTTCCTTAGCATAAAGTTCTAAAAGTACAATTAATATGTCCAAGGTCATAAATAATTTAATGACTCTAGAAACGTTTGGACAGATTGCTTTCAAAAATGGAGTGCCAGTTTACACAGCTCTCTGCATTGTACGAGAGCAGTTACATTCTGTCTGATCATGTTTTTCTTATCTAACTTTTCTTCTTATACTTCTGTTCAACTTCCAAACTTTTATTTCCCCCAGATTGTTAAAAAAAAAAAAAAGAGAGGAACTGTTTTCTTCTGATTTTGATTTACGGCTTAGAGTATTGTAATGTTGCAAAGAATATAAGAATGAGATTGGCTTTTCTTTATAGTTAGGCAAAAACTAGCCTAAAACTTAAAAATGGTTTTCTGGTTGCTAATAGGAAGAGATGTTGGAGCTTGTTTCTTTGTCAGGTAGAAGTTTTTTTTACTTATGAGGATTAACATGTTATTTCCAGTTGTCAGTGATACAGCTTCTAAATGTTCCTACCTTTTAACCATGGCTGAATGTTCTCCATGAGTTTACTTTGATCTTAAGTCTACTCTACATTCCACTTAGAATCTTTTGTCAGGCAAAGCTGACATGTTTTGAGAGCTGACAAAAAGAATATTTACATAGGAAGTTCCTTTCTTAATCCTTATTCATATTAACTGAACTAGTAGAGTATATAAAACAGAGTTCAGATTGTTCTTTATGTGGTCAGAGTCTCTTCTGTCAGAATTGTCACTGTTTCTTGCTTTTGTATATTTGTATTTTATGGTTCCTATTGTAGAATTCAAAGACCTAGCACACTGCTGATCCTATATACCTTTTACAACTGATAAATTAGCTGTGGCCTTTTTAATTGGGTCATATTTTCTAATTTTAATTAATTTCCTTACAGATTAGTTAGCAACATTTTGTAATATGTGATATAGTAAAATGGTTTTTGTTTTTAACTACAGCTTAAAGCTTAAGTATTACAGCAAGGTATTTTGAAGTTTCCCTGGAAGATCATCTAGAGTGATAAAACATTTATTATTCTAGAATTTTTAAGATCTTCCACATAAAAAATCTGAAAGGAAATAGTAAATAAAGATGATAAACTGTAGATGATAGAAGTTTACAGCATTTCTTAAATATACAAAAGTTTCAAGAATGAGAGCAGGTAAAATAGTCCTTTGCACTTTTTCTGTGTAATTTTGATATTTTATAAATATTCAATCAAGTACCTGGACCACTTACTAAAGTTACTAAAAAAAATTTCACTGTTCTTTTCCCCAATGTTATAATGATGTGTTTTGCCCATGTTTCAAATGAAGAAAGGGGGAAAAAACTTATATTTTCGTTAATAATGAGTACATTAGGGTTTTTAGGATTTCAGAACGTAAAAATAGAACTTAGTCTGAACCAAAAAAACTATCTTTCAGATGAAGAAAGTAAGGAATACAGGACAGTCCATTAAAAAAAAAATTACTGTAGGATACTATTAATTTTTAAAGTTATTGCTGCTTTCTGAGAGTTTAGTAAGGAGGCATTTAAGCTTTTGAAGTACTCCCCTTAAGTTTTGGAAAGGACAGTAATGGTGGCATTATTATTTGCATATTATATGTTATGTGGTTTAATTTTATTGATAATGTTTTATATGAAGCATCTTTATATTACATTATTATAACTTATTTTGTATATTGTCAAATATTTATTGAACAATTATTTGGGGGAGTTTGTTTGTTTGGCACAGTCTCTCTTTGTCACCCTCGGTAGAGTGCCAGAGCGTCATAGATTACAGCAACCTCAAACTCTTGGTCTCAAGCGATCCTCTTGCCTCAGCCTCACTTGTAGCTGGGGCTATAGGCACCCACCACAACGCCTGGCTATTTTTAGAGACAAGGTCTCATTTTTTGCTCAGGCTGGTCCCGAACTCCTGATCTCAGGCAGGCTACCCGCCTTGGCCTCCCAGAGTGCTAGGATTACAGGTGTGAGCCACCATACCCAGCAACAATCATATTTTTATAACATAAAATATTATTATATATGATTATATGATATAAAATGTCATATCTTATAACATGTAAAATTATTATATGTTTTATTTTTATCTTATATTACAGGGTGAGCATCCCAAATCTGAAATCTAAAAACTTGAAATGCTTCAAAATCAGAAACTTTTTGAAAAATGATGTAGCACTACAAGGAAATGCTCATTTGAGCATTTTAAATTTAGGATTTTTGCATTTGGGATTCTCAACCAGTAAGTGTATATCTGCACATATTCCAAAAGAAGTTTGAATTACTTATCTCAAGATTTTTTGATAAGGGTTACTCAAAATCTATTATAATAAACCAAAATGAGCTCAGCATTAGAATAGTACATGGGAGTACCAGAAGTATAGATCAGATTGAATTGTGGCAGAGTGTGTGATGCCTACGTGATAGAAGTGACGTTAATCTGGACGCATCCACTCCATTGAGTGTGCCAGACCCACTGAAGGCATAAAAAAGCGAGTTGCATTCAAACATTTAACATTTTCTTTTCCACTCTGTAACTTTGAGAATAATTCTTCAAAGTGTGATAACATGTTATCCGTAATATTGCCAAAGAATGAATTTGAGTTGAATATATATTGTTCAACTATTATGCAAAAACCAGTGAATAAACTGTTAGCAGGTGAGTAAACTATACTTGGATGTCAGTTGACTAATAGCCCAATAAGACTAAGGGAGTGGTTTGATTTAAACAGTAATAGAAATACAGTATCTAGAACAAAGCAGATGATAGTGCTTTACTCCTCACTTAAACGTATTGTGGGTTATGTTTCTGACAAAAAGACAATGACTGGAACACTCCTGGAAGATGTGAGTGTACTATAAATTATGTCAAAGCCAATAGATGGCTTAGAAAGAAATCATGAGCTCCAACGCTAATTTGTTCACTCAGGGGCTGATTTCTGCCTTGCCTCTATTATGCTTCCAGCAAGAGTTATGGTAAGCTTCAAAATTTAATAATTTTTCCCACTCAGGAAAAATAAAAGTAGTGGCTTTAGTATTATAGTCTTCTGTGGTGCTTAAAAATGGAAAATGTAGGTACTATTTCAATAGTTTTTATGCCCTCTTAAGCCCTTAAAAAAGGTGTAAAGGGACGAATTTTCCCTATTCATGTTGTCTTATGCCTTGTAAGCAAAATTCAAAATGATTTTTACTACTTAGAAATTTCAGGGAGAAAGCTTTTTATATAGTTCCATTTGGGGGTAGCTATATTCAGGGGGGGGGTTTTTGCTGTCCTTTATTCATATTGTGCTGTGACCCTGTTTTTCTATTTCTCCTTTTTCTCTCTTTATTCATATTCTGTCTTTTTTACTTTACTGCCTTTATCTACAGTAACCCTTGACTTTTTTTCCTTTCTTTTTTTTTTTTTTGAGACACAGTTTCACTTTGTCACCCTGGGTAAAGTACTATGGTGTCACAGTTCACAGCAACCTCTAGCTCTTGGGCTCAGGCGATCCTCCTGCCTCAGTCTCCCAAGTAGCTGGGACCACAGGCGCCTGCCACAATGCCTGACTATTTTTTTGTTGCAGTTTGGCCGGGGCTGGATTTGAACCCGCCACCTTCTTTATATGGGGCCAGTGCCCTACTCACTGAGCCACAGGCACCACCCAGCCCTTGATTATTTTTTTTAGTTCTGAACATCATTGACTTTCAAGAAAGCAAAGAATTAACCTTCCTTGATTAGAGCTAATAGTCAAGTAAAATATTTTGGTCCTTAAAGAATGTTAGGTAGAATGAAAGCTGCTTTCATTCTTTAAGTATCTCTACTAATGCAGCGGGATATTTATATAGATTGTAAATGGATGCAGAATTTTCTACTTGTCATAGGAACATGTGATTTCTGATAATACACCTAGGCCTGAGAGTAGTAAGACAGTTCTAAATGGGAGTGATTGATTATACATCATTTTTTCTGCTTGCACTGACTCTTGCCTTTTACATTATAATTTAAAAGTTTCTCATCTTAGACTAGTAAATATTGCCACAAGTTGAGCATCCCTAATCCAAACTTCTGAAATTTCAAATATTCTAGAAAAGAATCTGAAACTTTTTGAGCACTGATATTCATGCTGAAATGATCAATTCTTTTGAGCATTTTAGATTTGAATTAGGGATGTTCAACCAGTGTGAATTATTGCAAATATTCCAAAATTGAAATAAAATCCAAAACATCTCTGGTCCCAAGCATTTTGGATAAGGGATACTGAACTTATTTTCAAATGCAGTAATTATTTCCATAAAGAGAGAATTTTAGCTTTCTGACTTCTTTAAAAAAAAAAAGAAGAAGAAGAAATTTGGAGTAATGCTAAGGAAATACTGTTCACGTCCAGTCTCTGTGGCCTTTCAATTCTGTCCATCCTCAGTATGTTGACGTCTGACATTTCCATTATGACAGAGCTCAGTTCAGGTACCAAGTGATCAGAAAGCCCATTCAAAGAGTCTAGACAACAAAGGGTCAAAGAAATAAAGACATTAGGTATGAGCAAGTTACAAAAAGAGGACTTTTGAACTGAAGCTGTTTCTCCCTTCCCAAGGGTTTCTAATGTTTGGCATTCAGGTTGCAGGGTTTAGTTATGTCATACATGACAGTCATACAAAGGACTGCTCTAGTACTTTAACTTCATTCATCTGGCAGGTTCTGACACTCACTTGGTCACTTGCCCTGTTTCAGTGGCCCATAGACTCTATATTCAATATGCATGATTTCCAAATGGATTGTCCGTTCAGTATTAACAGTCTGTAAGGATACTACCACCTTTCATTCATCACCTGGCCATCTCAGCTTTCCCCATCTCTGTCCATTCCTCTTTCCTCTGAAATGTCTCCCTTAGCTTCCACTTCATTCCCTTATTATTACACATTCTCTTTATCACTAAAAAGTAGCTTCTAGAATACTGTGTATAAAGTCTTGTAATTCCAAAGAGACCAAGAAGTTTAGTCCTTTCTGTAGGCCCTAAGTGATTATAGCAAATAGGAATCAGTCTTTAGAACTAAGCTTTAAAATAAAGCATACCCTTTTTCTCCATGTTATTATAAATTCTATATCCTTTCTCTCCATGTTAATATAGAACCAATAGTTTTGGGTTTTGTTTTGTTTTTTTCCAAAATAGACCAATTTTGTCTTCATTGAAATGTTATTGAAGCAGCTCCCTTCCACCCATCTCATAATGATTCCAGGTGTCATAGGGAGCTCCTTAGTGGGCAGTAGTTTGCCTTCAGTGGTTATGAGTGCAGCTTCTGAAGCCTGTTGCCTGGGTTCATTTCCATCTGTGACACTTGTTAGTTTTTTGTGGCCTTAAGAAAATTACTTAATTTCTCTGTACCTACATTTTCCCCCTTATCTGTTAAACAGAGATAATAATAGTATTAAATGAAAAAAGACAAGAGAAAGAGAAGTACCTGCCAGGTAGTAAGAGCTCAATAAATGTTAGCTAATTTTATAATATTATCAACTGCCCATGGATCTAGAGGCTTGAATGCAGGCCTCGCTTTGATGATATTCATAAGCCTTGGACTTATGAGCCGTAAACTTCTGACTGGCAGCAGACGTCTCATCCTCAGCATCGTGCACTGTACTTAGCCTTTAAGTTTCAAACTGCTACTGTTTCTACATTAAGAGTGAGCCAGTGGGTATCTGATTTTCATGCTAATCGTAGAACTACATGTTGTAATTCTTCCATGTTTCGGTGCCTTTCATTATTTGAATAAGACAATATTTTCCATGCATTGCATGATTCACTTGTTCACCTTCAGAATCATTCTTTCAGCCCATCTGGTCATTGAAGAGACACCATTTACGTACTAATTTTATTTTGGAGAAGGTGGTGTTTTTTAGGCATGTTTATTTTCATTGAAATCTTTCTAGTTTTCAACCCTTGGAATTGCTTCCATGCTCATCAGTCATATTGAAATTAATAATATTAATGAGACATTCTATACAGTACTCTGACATTCTATACAGTACTCTGAGATGACCAAATAATAGTGACCACTGTTAATTATAATTGTATCCTTTCCTTTACTCATGAACAAAGTGAACATGATTTTGCTCCGTAGTGGATTTTCATAAAATATAATTTTGTAAAAAGAAGGGCTTCTGTGTTTGCTTTTTTAGCTTATCTCTGCCTCCCCAGTTTCTCTTCCCACAAAAGCCTTTATAAAATATTTGGATCACATCACTTCTTTTTGTAGTAAGTCTACCTTGGCTTCGCTAGTATCTATGCAATTGGGTCATTAAATTCTTCTAACTAGTTTGGAGTGTCCTTTTTATGCTGATTCCATCTACTTCTGTTCTCTAAAAGAAATCCTTTGTTCATAGTGGTATAGCCTTCCCTGTTCTATACTTGTACAATACAGGCTTTTGGTGGGCTTTTGTTTCTGTTTGATAATAATCAGATATTTAACTTTACATGTGACACTTTCCGTAAAATTACTTTAGATACATATTATTTAGTATATAACTGTTAATATGTTTCCTGAGTTCACTTAATAAACATACATCATTGTTACAAAACTATGATTTCCAAGACAGCTTGAATTCTCTTTACTTCTTTTGTGCCCTTCATATGTGTCTTATAAAGTTAGGTGATCAGTGAACAAAGCTGATTTTCACTTGTATTTCATGTTTGTGATTTATTAAATTCAAAGGCACAAAGATTTCATGTCACTTTTAGCCTCAGCTCCATTAAGCATCAACTCTTGTAAGTTTTGAAAAGAAATTCAGTTCTTCATCTGTGGAACAGGAAATTACACTTTTTTTTTCTTTTATAAGTGGTTGAGCTCTAATTATAAATATCTTTGCCGGGTTCTTTTCTTTCCAGGCTTTAAAAACCATGAAATCTCAAATTGCAGGGCAGTTTATTTAACATTATTTTGAAGTGATCCTTTCCTCTGCAATTTTTTAAATTAGTGCTTTAAGGATAGGGAGTATGATGTATTAATCTAGTTTTAAAGCCATAGTTCTGTGCTTTTCTGTGGGATTATTAAAATAGTATCAAAATAAACATGAGGTCTTGAATGTTTCTCAGTAAGTTACTTCTCTGTTGTTCCTAAACTGTAAACAAAATTAATTTATTTTAAACCATGAAACTGATATCATAATTGTATTATGAACTTCATCAGAGAACCTGTATCTATTCATTCTTTAGTTAATTCTTCCTTTCTCAGTTGGCAGCATATATGACAAGTCAAAAACAATATGTATTTAATTAGCCTTTTAGTGTAGCTTAACCACTAGCATTAAATAATGTCATTATGTTTTATTTTTTGTTTCAGACATGTACAGTAGGTCTACTACAATTTAAATAGACGTTTGTGGACTGGTCAGATAACCTAACTACTATGTATTCCTCAAAGAAGATGCTGTCCAGGTTTAAAGGTTGCTATCTTTTGAATGAACATCTAGAATCTTTTTAATTTGGGGATTTCTGTTTCTAGAATTATGCGAAACTTTAAGTAGAGGTGTGTATCATCATCATCATCATCCAGAATACATGAACATTTGTTAATATCTAAAGCTACTGCCCAAAGTAGATTAAATGGATGACTTTTGTAGATGTTTGGGTGTTCCAAGAACAAAATATTAGTATTCCAAATTAAGAGATAGTATTAAGGAAGCAAAACAAACTGAGAGTAAAAATAAAATCATTTCTGCCCCAGCACAATATATGTGTTCCTGGAAAACCTCACATTTTGCAAAATCACATGCTAAAATAACAGTTTGGGAGGAAAGTAGTCAGACTTGGTGGTTTATGCCTGTAATCCCAGCTACTAGGGAGGTTGAGATGAGAGGATCATTTGAGTCCCAGAGTTTAAGGCTGCAATTAACTATGATCATGGCATTGCACTCTGCCTGGGTGAAAAAGCAAAAGTCCATGTCTTTAACCAAATAAAAATAAAAATTGAAATGTTGGGCCAGAGCACTTACAACTAAGTAACTTTGTAGATATAGCCCTGACAAATAAAATATCAGTCCAAACACAGCATAGTCGAATTATCTGTGGACATTTGTGATTAGAATCAGTCTATATTCTTCAATCATGCGCTCAGGTTCTTCCCCCTTAAAAATGTTTGCATCTAACAGACACCAATGTAATGAAAACTAAAAATATACTGCAGTCATGTCCTTCATCAATTAAAGTGTGATTTTGTTTCGTTTTCATAGTGGTGCCATGCCTTCACGTTTCCATGTGCATGTGTAGCTTCCCAAGATAGTTTATTATGGAAGAAAGCCAGGAAGTTCTTTAAGCCAGAAAAGTAACTATTTTTTTGCAATAAAGGAGGGTTCTTCTACAGGGTTTTTCTGTGCATTTTTTAAAACTGTGAAACCTTCTACCTCTGATTATTTCAAATCATTAGCATGCTGGGAATAAAATCTTAAATTATTTGGCATTGTACTCACACGATTCCTCTATTTGCCAATTACATATAAACTAATTCTTAAGAATTAACCAGACCATAGCTCGAATAATTATGTATAAGCAATAGAAAAGACATGAGTAGAATAAATGTAGATAAAAGGTCAAGATTAATGTATCCTAAATTGGGAGTATATTTAAAATCTCTTAAGATGAGATTCAGAACAGCAAAACCACGTGGACATCTTGGTTTGAAACAAAAAGATTCATTCCCTAAAGGAAGGTTTTGTAAATATGTATCCCAACTCCATCCTTAATCTGGATTTTACTCATGTCAGAAGATATAATTTCTCACTGTTTTCAGAGCATAATGGTGCCTAGCACTTAATGAACAATCACTGCCTTCTTTCCCACGTAGCCCAGACACAGCTGTGGTAGGTCTCAGGCATTACTACTGACTGCTCTGATTTGGTGTATCATGTGGTGTTACTTATTGACAGTTTACTACGTAGTATATAACCCAAGCAATTTACTATGTCCTTTACCAAAATAATTGTATTTAGTCCTTGCAACATTCTATATGCTAGATCATTTTAATCCCCTTTTACAAGGGAAGAAATGTACAGTTAAGTTTTATCAAATTCATTGCTATAATAAGCCACTTCAAATCTTTTTAAAAGGTATGATGATGTTAAGTGAATAACAAAAAATGAAATTATAGTTGATGGTAGGTGTAGGAGGCGAAGTGTTGTGACGAATTGAGAGTGGGAAAGCACTGAAATAACGAAAAATTAGAGGACTCAGAGGATGCCAGTTAGAAGATTGGGGCAGATGTGTAGGAGATGAAACAGGCTTTGCTTCCCTAAGAATGTGATGGGACAGGCTCAGTTTCTGACTTTGAAATTTCCAGTTTTAATTGTTGTGAGGCCTATCTTTATTTCCTGTCCTTGTAAATCCTCGTGATTGCCTGTGATATTCTTAAGGTAAATTTCTTTTTTACTCTAGTGCCTTCCATTAGCCAAATGATGCCTAAGACAATGTAGATTCAGAAAGTAGGATAAATAGAGGGATTTGGGAAACACTCAGTTCTGATCATGTTGAATTTGAGATAAGAAAGTTCTTGGGGCACTTAACTATGCAAAGCCTGTGGGTTAGAGATTTTAAGCTCATGACTTATAGATCACAGTTGAAATTGTTGGAGTAGAGGAGATCTTCCATTGAGCGTGGAAAGAGCAGAGGGCTTAGGAATGAGCTGTGAAACCAGTAAATCAGGGGCTGGCTAAGCAAGGGGAGGTTCTAGTACTAGAGAACTAACACAGAACAGTCAGAGTTAGGAGGAGAGCCAGAGAAGTGACAACCACAAAGTCAAGGCAATATATTATCAAGAATAAAAGACAGACAAGTGTCAAGTGCTCCAGAAAGATCAAGTATCTTGGAGCCTGAGGGTCCCTTGGATTTGTCAGTAGTGTCAGTAATGGCCTTTGCTTGCTAGCAGGTTTCTTATGGGAGTGAGCTATAAATTAGAATTCTGCTCTGGGAGGCCGAGGTGGGTGGATTGCCTGAGTTCGTAGGTTCAAGACCAGCCTAAGCAAAAGCAAGACCCCCACCTCTATAAATAGCCAGGCATTCTGGCAGGCACCTGTAGTCCCAGCTACTTGAGAAGCTGAGGCAAGAAAATCTCTTGAGCCCAAGAGTTTGAGGCTGCTGTGAGCTATGATTCCATAGCACTCTACCAAGGGCGACAAAGTGAGACTTTGTCTTAAGGGAAAAAAAGAAAAAAATTGGAATTCTTATTTCAGTGAGTAAAAAAGATAATGCAAAGTAGAAAATGAAAAATTTGTCAGGGCATTATGATGAGCTATCAGAAATAAAATAGAAGGCTGGGTATACTGGCTCATGCCTGTTATCCTAGCATTCTAGGAGGCTGAGGCAGGTAGATTGCCTGAGCGTTCAGTTTGAGACCAGCTTGAGCAAGAGCAAGACCAAGACCCTGTCCCTAAAAATAGACAGTGTGTGGCAGGCACCTGTAGTCCCAGCTACTTGGGAGGCTGAGGCAAGAGAATCACTTGAGCCCAAGAGTTTGAGGTTGCTGTGAGCTATGTTGCAATGGCACTCTACTGAGGGCGACAAAATAAGACTGTCTCAAAAAAAAAAAAAAATAGAAATACATCGTGATGATGGGGGGAAGAAGTGCATGATTAAGGGCTGAAGTAGGGCTCAGAGATCAAATAATAGAGCCTTCTTTTAAAACACAAGGAAACTAATACCCAAAAATGTTTAGTAGTGTACACTGTGCCAAAGCTAGTAAGTGGCAGATAGAATAGATAGTACCTAGATCGTCTGATTCCAGACCTACCTGTAATTATAGGCAAACTCATAATTCAAAAGGGTGGGAAAAAAATTGTTTTAATAGTTGTTCTTGGCATTTGAAATTTATTCTTTCTTAGACATAGAGGGGAATAAGTCATGGTTATGTTAAAGTATATTTATATCTACATCCAAATGTATTCTACATGAAGAAGAAATGTGTTGGTAAAAAAGCTACGGCTATATCTGGAACAAAATTCTAAATTCAATCATGTTGCAAATGTGCAAAACTAAATCAAGGGAGAAACTTTATCGCACTATGGTTTTGTTTTTGATTAGAGAGAATCATTAGTACTTTAAAATAATATTTTAAAAAGTACGTATTGAATGAGAAATGTAACTACTGAATTTTAAAGCCATCATTCTCATTTATGGGTGGTATGTCTTATCTTCGGGCAGTGGTATGAAAATAAAATATTAACAAAATTTATTTTTGAATATTATAGCAGCATTTTACTTCAGTTTTTGGTATAAGAGCACCACCTATGGGTTTCTCATGTATTTGGAATTTTTTTCTTAAAACCTAATAAAACAAAAACCTAATAAAATTCTTTCTAGTTTTTGCCTGTAATTAATCTATCCATTTATTTAAAAGTTAGCACTTTTCTGCTTTGTCAAAAATTGCCCCCATCTAGTTTTTGGCTGTATCTCACTGCTATTAAATCAGCTAATGGTTTTGAATACTTATATGCTAGTACAGTATTATATTAGTAATTCTAAGTTAAATATAGTTTAACTCAAAGTTGTATTATTTAATGTAGATGAATCTTTTAATGAACATTTTTCTATATTCTGGAGAATGGGTAATGACTATTTTTGCCTTTTTATTTGTATGTTTATTTATATTTTCATGAACTTAAGAATTTCTTTAGCATGTTACTTCAGAATGCTTTGGTAAGAGATAGTGAAAAAGAAGAACTTGTAAATGACTTAGGGTGTCTTTTCGTTAAATTGTTGTGATGGTGACTCAGAGAAAAGTAGAAGCAAAACTTTGGCACTTTTTTATTAATAAGCTCTTAAAATTATATTTGGATAAATTTAGTCTTTTTCTAAAATATCATTATAATTAAAATTTTTTGAAAGGGAAATGTACTTCTGTTGTAACTTAATGGAATACTAGCAGCAAAAAAAAAAAATTGAAAGCTTGTCTGTGGCTGGGTAATGAGATGAATGCTGAGCTCTTGATGTATCTGTCATTTTTATGGTATGAGTTTCTGTGTTTTGAAAGTAATTCAAAACAAGATCCCTTGCAGTGCACCCTAACTCTAGGGTAGATCAGTTTTAAGCATGAACATTTTTCTGTAGTAAAACATACTTTTAAATCCTTGAATATATGTTTTCTTTAGGGAATATGTTGCTCTATAGAAATGAGAATTTGGGTGATGCCAGTGGCTCAAGGAGTGGGGCACTAGCCCCGGATACCAGAGGTAGTGGGTTCAGGCCTGGCCCCGGCCAAAACTGAAGAAAAAAAAAAGGAAAGAAATGAAAATTGACTTTAAGAAATATAATTTGCTTTATTTTGATCATTATGAATAAAGTGTTTAAATTACATAATATACTTTGTAATGTTCTTAACCTAAATTGAACAGACTATAACCTCATTTACCAAAAAAAAAAAAAATTACTAAGAGCAATGGCACCCTTCTAGTCATACCTATTCAGGAGACTGAGTCAGGAGGATCACTTGAGTCCAGAAGTCCAAGGCTATGCTGCACTATGGTCACACCTGTGAATAATGAATAGCCACTATATTCCATCCTGAGCAGTGTAGCAAGGCTTTATTTCTTAAATTTAAAAAGGGGTCATTTTTAGAGTTGTAATAGAGATGTGTGGTTATCTTTTAGGTTACCTTATATTTAAACTATAACCAAACTTAAAAAGCTGGATGTATGTCATACCATTTTGACACTCAGTTATTCACTTAACAACTCTTTTAAATAGGCATGTATATTAATTAATTTATTAATTATTGTGATATTATAGGATAGTCTTGCCTTTTAGAAGAAAGGCAATAATCTATGTATTTTGAGCTCGTGTTTTTTGAGTTCAATACATAGATTTTATTGTTTTTCTGAAAATTGCCATATCACTTCCAATAACTGTCTATGTACCTCTGGCCGCTGCTCTCTCCACTTGTTATTTGCTGCTTCTAATCTGCTGTTACTTTAAAAATCAAGTAATCTAATTTGTTAAAATTGTATTAAACAAGAGGTTCTAGGATTTAGAATTCTACTGAAGGCTTAAACATTCATTGTATGTTTAATTGGGGGAGAATAAATTGTCAAATTATCAGGTGAATTTTGGATAATTTTAACTATGTTACAATGAGAGTTCAAGATACAGAAGAATAATCCAGGGAAGTGTTGGTATTAGTTTCAATTTATTCTATATGCATAAAGCTTTTCTTCTCTGATATTCAGATATCTAATCACACAGTTATTTTAATCACCAAATATTTCAAGACTTTACTTTTAAATAATTTAAGAATCATTCATGATCCTATAATAAAGTTTGGAAGTATTAATGGAATAAATAAAGAACTACTTTGCAGTACTTTTGAATGTTTTCCCGTCTTTATTGAATCATCCACTAACTTCTTAATACAAATTATAATGCACCATTATAGTATTATGTTTATTTAAAGTAGAGTAAAAGCTATGTAATACTCCTATGGATCTAAACAAAGTAGTATGGCCTTCAGACATGAAAAAAAGCTCATCATCTTTATTCATCAGAGAAATGCAAATCAAAACTACTTTGAGTTATCATCTAACTCCAGTAAGAGTAGCCCACATAACAAAATCCCAAAACTACAGATGTTGGCGTGGATGTGGAGAAAAGGGAAACACTTCTGCACTGCTGGTGGGAATGCAAGCTAATACATTCCTTTAAAAAGAAGTTTGAAGTACACTTAGGGAACTAAAAGTAGACCTGCCATTTGATCCTGCAATTCCTCTCGTAGATATAAATTCAGATAACCAAAAATAATTTTATAACAAAGATATATGCACCAGAATGTTTATTGCAGCCCAATTCATAGTTGCCAAGTCATGGAAGAAGCCCAAGTGCCCATCAACCCATGAATGGATTAATAAATTGTGGTATATGTATACCACGGAATACTATGCAGCCATAAAAAAGATGGAGACTTTATCTCTTTTATGTTTACATAGATGGAGCTGGAACATATTCTTCTTAGTAAAGTATCTCAAAAATGAAAGAAAAAATATCCAGTGTACTCAGTACTATTATGAAACCAATATATAATCACCCACAGTTTCATAGAAAGATAAAACACAACTATAGACCAGAACGAAGTAGGGAAAAGGAGTGGGGGGGCGGGCAGAGGAAAGGTAATTAGTGGGACCTCACCTATGGTGCATGTTCCAAGGGTACATGTCAAATCTGTTAGGAGTAGAGTATAAATGTCTTAACACAACAAATAAGTGCGGTGGAGGCTATGTTAACCAGTTTGATATAAGCATTCCAATTATATGTAAAATCACATTATACCCCATAAATGCATTAATGTACTCAGTTATGATTTAATAAAAAATGTTAAGAGTATAAAATAAAATAAGTAGTTGAGTAAATATTGGAAAGGCATTTTAAAATAAAATAAATTTAAAAAGATGAGCTTTGAAAAAGGACAAATGCATGG